>NC_136982.1:16048146-16540646 GCF_032717465.1 Coenobita brevimanus
GATAGATGAGAATGGGAGTGCGTTAGTGGACATTTGTGCTGGGAGGGGGTTGGTGATAGCCAATACCCACTTCAGGGATAAAATGATCCACAGGTATACATGGCGAGTGATGAGAAGGGTGGGTGGTGAACTGAATGAAAGGAAGGCAATGATTGATTATGTGTGTGTGGATGAAAGGATGCGAAGATGTGTAAAGGATGCAAGAGTGTATAGAGGTTGGGGGAGTGGACTTTCTGACCACTACTTGGTGGTGGCCAGAATTAGGATGCAAGTAAGATGGAGGAATAGAAGAAGGGAAAGACGAGAGGAAGGAGTAGTTGCAAGGAGAGTGGAAAGGTTACAAGGGGATGAGAAAAAGGCAGAGTATAAGAGAGAAGTGGAGGAACGATTGGGCAAATATGAATTGGAGCAGATGGGAGACGTGGAAGGTGTGTGTAAGATAATTACAGAAGAAATATGTGCAGCATGTGATGTGGTGTGTGGAAGAGAAGACGGAGGGGGGTTGCAAGGAACAGCGTGGTGGACTGAAGAGGTGAAACAGGCTGTGGCACAAAAGAAGAAAGCATACAATGAATGGATGAGAAATAGGGGCGTGGAAGAAGTTGAGAGGCGGAAGAGAGAGTTATATGTGGAAAGGATGAGAGAGGTGAAAAGATTAGTAAGAGAGAGTAAGAAGAGAGTGGATGAGGAATTTGGAAGGAATTTGAGTGTAAAGTGGAGGGACTGTAAGAAAATGTTCTGGAGAGAAGTGAAAAGAGTAAGACAGGGTGGAAGTGAAGTTAGCAGGGGAGTGAAAGATAAAAATGGTAGATTACTAGTGGAGAAGGGAGGAAAAGTGAGCAGATGGAGAGAACACTTTAAGGAATTGTTGAACGTAGAGGATGGAAGTAATGGGAGTATAAGTGGCTGGGGAATGGCTGGGAGAAGGAGGGAGGTGAGAAGACAGGAAGAAATCAGTAGGATAGAAGTTGTGGAAGCAATGAAGAAAGTTAAATCGGGGAAAGCCCCAGGAATTGATGGAGTGTGTGGTGAAATGCTGAAGCATGGGGGAGAGATAGTAGTAGAATGGATGTGGAAGAAGTGCAGATTGGCCTGGGAGGAAGGTAGAGTCCCGGAGGATTGGAAGTCAGGTATAATTATTCCCTTGTACAAGGGAAAAGGGGAAAAAGAAGTGTGTGGTAATCATAGGGGCATTTGTCTTCTTAGTATAATAGGAAAAGTGTATGGTAGGATACTTATAGACAGAGTTAGAGAAAGAACAGAGAAATTAGTTGGAGAAGAACAGGGAGGCTTTAGGAAGGGAAGAGGTTGTGTAGATCAGATATTCATTCTTAGATCTTTAGTGGAAAAGTTTCTAGAGAAGGGAAAGAAGTTGTATGCGGCTTTCATGGATTTGGAGAAAGCCTATGACAGGGTGGATAGACAAGGATTGTGGAAAGTATTAAGAATATATGGAGTAGATGGGAAGTTGTTGAATGCTGTGAAGAGTATGTATGATGGTGCGAAGGCTGCAGTGCGTGTGGATGGTGAACTAAGTGAATTTTTCTCTTTGAAAGTTGGTTTGAAACAGGGATGTGTCATGTCTCCATGGTTGTTCAATCTGTACATGGATGGGGTAATAAAAGAGGTACAAGGTAGGGTAGTGGATGTTGGAGTGGCCCTGGTGAGAGAGGATAGTGTTTGGAAACTCCCTGTACTGTTGTTTGCAGATGATACTGTGTTGAGTGAAGACGAAGGGGAGCTGCAAGGCTTGGTGGATGAGTTTGAGAGAGTGTGTAAGAAACGGAACCTAAAGGTGAATGTAGGGAAGAGTAAAGTGATGGTCTTTGAGAGAGGTGAAGTTAGTGAATGTACAGCGAGGTTGGATGGTGAGGAATTGGAAAATGTGAGTACGTTTAAGTATTTGGGTAGTGTGATGAGTAAGGATGGAGGTTTGGAGGGTGAAGTGCTTGAAAGGGTACAGCAGGGAAGAAAGGTTGCTGGTTCCTTGAAAGCAGTGATAAGAAACAGGGAAGTGAGCATGGAAGTGAAAAAGTTACTACATGACAGTATTGTGATACCAACTCTAACGTACGGAATTGAAGCTTGGACATTGTTGGAAGGACACAAGTCAAGAGTGAGAGCAGTGGAAATGAGTTATTTAAGGGGAGCCTGTGGAGTCACGTGGAGAGTCAGGCTGACGAATGAGGATATAAAGGAGCGTTGTGGTGTGGATGTAGATGTGATAGGAAGCGTTATGAGGAACACACTGACGTGGTTTGGTCATGTGGAGAGGATGGAGGGTGAGAGACTGACGAAGAGAGTGTATGTGAGTGAGGTGGAGGGGGGAAGAGGGAGAGGGAGGCCGAGGATGAGATGGAGGGATGGGGTGGAAAGGTATATGAGAGAGGGGGGTGTGAGTTGGGAGCAGGGCAGTGAAATGACGGGGGACAGGGCGACTTGGAGGCGATTTGTTTGTGGCCACCGCAAACGGGATTGAGGCGTCTGGCAATCGATAGATAGATATATAAGAGCCGCATTGTTTGTTTGTTAATTTGTTTGTCCTTCAATGATGCCCAACTCAAGGGCCAGAGACCCCCAGACCCATATATACTCTGAATCAGGGTGACCCACGGATGGTTTTAGTGGGGGTTAAAATTAGGTTCTGGGTCATTTGATGTCACCGGTAGAGTGTTTGCCTTTTTTGGATCAGGCAGTGCCGGGTACTCCTGCAGCCCAATTTTTGGCATGACGTCCAGATTGGAAATATGGTGTGAAGTTGACCTCCGAGGTCATTTGAGGTCACCAGTAATATAGGCTTGAGTGACTGGGCCTGACAGCACAGTTATCGTCATGAAGACTTACATGACCTCCAGCTCGAACGTAGCCTATGTGAGATTGACTTCCGAGGTCATTTCAGGTCACTGATAATACTAAACAAGTGCACACAAATAGTATGCATTACTCTATGAAAGCTGAAATAGAAAGTTCCTGGACCTCTTATCATCCCTCTTCAAAAGCGTAATAGGTACAGTTGGCTCCACTCCTGCGTTTACCACCTAGCGTTGCCAATGCCGGCTCAGCCCAAGGTTTGAATTCCGAAACACGAGTGATCGTGATTCGAACCTCTCACTACTGAATGACGGTGGAACGGGGGGTTGAGTTGGGCGAGAGGTGGGAGAGCCTTAACAGCAACAGAGTTGCATTATTGGAAAGGGAGAGAATTATTGCAGTAGGCAGTTGACAGATTATAAAGCAATAAAGCCGAATGTAACCTTGAGTTTTCTTCTGTAGTCTAAATCTAACTATAATGCTACAAACCAAGGGATTAGTTTTATTATGCAAAACTGATACAGACGATATAACATTAGAATTTACTCGCCGTCAATTACTGATGACTAATGATTTATTGGTGAATCATGTAGTAAATCTTACCCAGCCGGTTACTAGGAAAGGGAGGGAGGGAGGAACATATTACATATAAAATCCATGATCATTTAATGTGCACCACCGACTCCATATTATTTGGTGTCGTTATTGTTTATTATGGTAGAAAGTTCTACCCCAAATGAGGATGATATTCCTAACTGAGGACGAGAAACTTAAATTCTATGCCTTTTATAATGGATTATTATATATTTTGTCAGTACTGTAGCATGAGGGTTCACACACCGCTACCGACTGACCACACACATTCATCCTGCTGTACGTAGATGTGTTGCCCGCTTTCTTCCCTCGTAGAGTCTGGTATAAAGTATCTCCTAATCAGACAGTATGAGGGAATGACGTTCACCTCTATGATAAGCATGTGCCCAACGTATCCTAATCATTAATGGATGAGTTTGAGTATCTTCAAGTAGTGAAAATTTTAATATATTAATAAATGAAACCTTCCACCACGTACGTAAAAGGGAAAAATGTTACATGTAAATCCAAATTTGTTAGCCAGCATCAGTCGAGACATTTTCTGATGAATCACTTTGTTTTATTGGTTCCTAGAGGAAAGTGTTTTGTAGTGGAGGAGACCCTCGACTACCCAGTGACCCCTCCATCTTTGCTTCCCCACCCTACCCACCCTCACTCCACCCGCCTTCTCTCCTCCATTCCCACACTCCCCTTCTCAACCCCTCCTCTCTTCCATCTCATTCTCCCTCCTACCACCCCCAGTATCATTCACTGTGTTGCAGGAAGTCTGCTAATGCATGTAATTTTTTAACGTAAACAGGATCTGAAAAGTAATAGAAGTGGTATTCTATATACAAATACAACCCATGAAATATAGCAAGATTATTTTTTTTTGCTTGATAATGTCATCGGAAATTACTGTCAAGGGCAGACAATCAGATGCTAGCATTAGCAAAATTTTCAGATTTTAGAGGATTATGTAAGGACATGAAATTTCCCACTGAAACAGTGAATCATTGCAACAAGTGTTGTATTTGACGTAGGTAACATGATGTGTCAGTGTAGGTGAAATTTGCACACGTCCTTCTCACGAAGCCTTCCACACCAAAATCCGACTGGAACTATAGGTGCCACGCTGTAAATGATAAACAGGTTATTTACCTGTGAATAATCATTGGTTTTACTACATTTTAACCACTGAATTTAACAAAACCATAATAAACCACGACAACTCTACGCTGGATTTAAACTCTGCAACCTATTATTAATTATAAACAACTGAATATTTACTGATTTGGGGTGCAGAACCAGCATGAAGTAATTAATTATTTTAAAACACTATGGCTTAAAATATAATAGATTATATATAAATTTCTTACCCATACTGAACACATTGTTAGATATGCGTCCAGCCACCCTCCTTCTCAATGACAGCCTGCAAGCTCTCGGACAGAGAGGCACCGTGCCTCCTCATTATCTCTGGCTTGCCCCAGAAAATCTCCCACTGTGCCCTGGCATGCTGCAACACCTCTACCGTGGTCCTTTCACGTTCCGGCTCCCATGTGTTCAAAATAGAACCCCACAGATTTTCTATGGTGTTCATATCGCAGCCCCTACGAGGCAACTCTAGCTCCTGTAAATTATCCTGAGCTGCAATCCATTCCTTCACTATTCTGGCCATATGGATAGGGAAGCGGTCATGAGCAAAAGTAATAGGTCCAGGAGGGAAGGGGGAAATCCCGATCTCGGAGGGATGGTAGGAAATATTCCTCAAGTATTTCAATATATTTTCTCGCCGTGAAGCGGCCGTCTATTTGAAAGATGTCACCCACCCCATGCACAGTCATATACCCCCACACATTGACCATGACTCGTCCATTCTGCGCCTCCTCATATATGTTGCGCTGCTTGTATCTGAAATACACACAATTTAATATTTAAGCCAGTCAGTACTGACACGTTCACTAAACTTCTCGGTGGCTCACTTACAGGATGCATTCGGAGGGTGTAGTTTCGGATGAAAGGCGGGTTAGGGGGGTGGGGCAAGTAGGACGAGAGGGACACCATTCATTATATTAAAAAAAAAAAAAAAAAAGGTTGAAAAGAAGGGATTTTGACAATCTCGCACGTCAAAGGGGGGCATTGGGTATGTTATGCAAGAAGTTTTTAATGCATATATAAGATCTAATTATATACATCAATAAATGAGTGTGTAAAGAGAGATAGATGGATAATGACAATCAGATTGAAAGAATATATATATATTTTTTATGTGACAAAGAAGCAACCAAAGGCCACGAGCCTGCAATAACTGTTCCCCCCAAGAAAAAAAACAAAATACAGGTGAGAGCCAAATTCAAGATCCGATCATTTCGAGATGCCTGGACACACTGCGTTTGAAGACTGGAGATCATAGGAAGTAAGAAATACAAACAGAGGGAGACAGTTCCAGAGCTGACCTGTTGCATAAATGAAGGACTGAGAGTAACGGTTAACTCTTGCATTAGAGAGATGGACAGAAAAGGGATGAGAGTTTGTTGCTAGACGGGTGCTACACGCCTGTCGCACAGGAGGAGGAATGCATGCAGACAGTTCAGAGGAGCAGTGATCATTGAAGCAGCGACAGAAAAGAGATAAAGATGCAACAGTGCGGCGATGAGACAAAAGTTGAAGGGAGTCAGTAAGAGGAGGAGAGTTGATGAGAGGGAAAGCCTTTGACTCCACCCTGTTGAGAAGAGCTGTATGTGGGGAACCTCCCCACACATGAGAGTTGTACTCCACAATGGGGTGAATAAAACCAGTGTATAGAGTCAACAGTTGTGCAGGGGTGAAGAAGGAAGGGAGTCGGCCTAGGACACCTAATCTCTTAGAAGCAGATTTTACAAGAGATGTAATATGATCTTTCCAAGACAAGTCCCGAGTAAATAAAACCCCACGCATGTTCAAGGATGATGCAGGGTTAAGCTGAATGTTATTAAACATTAGTGGGTACACATGTGGAAGGTTTTGTCCGGTTGATAGGTGTAAATTGGTGGGTGGTGGCGACAATCATCCACTCACTTGATGTAGTTCTGCCTACTTCTTCCTCAGCCTTTATCATTTTTTTTTCTGTGCCAGCCTCCTCTCTTCCTATTTCTCCCAACTTTCCTGTCACTTCTTATTGCTTTTCTTTCCTGTACAGGTGGCTTTACATTGAGTGCCAAGCCAAATGGTTTCCTGTAAGGCAAGAAACCATTTACAACGCTGGGTGGTAACCATATAACTAAACCATACGTGCTCCCTACGTGTCAACAAGTGGGTTGGTGAAGGGTTAGTGCCCCTTCCCGTAAAACAAATAAATCAAAGTCAAATGGCCACCCCTTATGGGATTATGGCATCTGGCAATAGATAGATGGATAGATGGGTGTAAGAGCTGAGTCTTTGATGCATTAAAAACAATATTATTTTAACCCCAATCAGAGATATGAGCCTAGTCAGCAATTAGGTGTGCCACAGCTCTCATCCCTTGCGTGTTTAAGTAACTGCTGAGATGGACGTTGCGGGAACCGAATGGAAAAGTTAAGGGTGGAGTCATCAGTGTATGAGTGGATAGGGTTAGTTGTACAGCTTAGAAGGTCGTTGATAAATGAAAGGAAGAGAGTTGGTGATAGAACAGAGCCCTGAGGAACACCACTGTTCATAGATCTAGGAGAAGAACTCTGGCCGTCTACAATAGCGGCTATAGAACGACCAGAAAGGAAGTTATAGATGAAGGCACAGATAGAAGGATAGAAACAGTAAGAGGGCAGTTTGGAAATTAAAGATTTATGCCAGATTCGATCGAAAGCCTTTCAGATGTCAAGTGCAATGACAAAGCTTTTGCCAAAGTCCCGATAGGAGGATAACCAGGAGTCTGAAAGGTAGGTGAGAAGATCGCCAGTGGAGCGTCCCTGACGGAACCCAAACTGACGATCAGAAAGAAGGTTGTGATAGGAAAGATGCTTTAAAAGTTTTCTATTAACAATTGACTCGAAAACTTTTGAGATACAGAATGTTAAAGCAATTGGACGATAGTTAGAGGGTTGGGAATGGACACCCTTCTTTGGGAATGGCTGCATGAGAGCAAAATTCCAGCAAGAAGGAAAGGTACAAGTTGATAGGTGAAAGAGTTTGTCTAGGCAGGGTGTAAGCACAGAAGTACAGTTCTTGAGAACAACAAGAGGGACTCCATGAGGCCCATATGCCTTGTTAGTATTGAGGCCTATGATGGCAGAAAATACATCAGCTGAAGAAATTTCAATGTCAGCCATGAGGAAGTCAGAGGGGAGCAGTGATGGAGGAAGAGCACTGGAATCATCTAAGGTGGAATTGGAGGAGAAAGTCTGAGCAAAGAGATCTGCTTTATCAGTAGAAGAAATAGCTACAGAGCCATCAGGTTAGAAAAGAGGAGGGAAGGATGATGAGGTAAAGTTGTTAGAAAGGTTTTTGGCAAGGTGCCAGAAGGTGCGGGAAGAATTTGAGTTGGAGAGTTGAGAGCATTTAGTTCGGATGAAATTATTATTAGCAGAGTGAAGAACTGACTTAGCACGATTCCAGGCAGAAACGTATAAAAGATGTGATTCAGAAGTGGGTTGACTCTGATACCTTTTATAGGCCCTCTCCTTGTTGCGGACAGCATTAGAACAAGCGTGATTAAACCAAGGTTTTCTTGCATTAGTAAGTGGCTATGAGAAAGGTATGTATGCTTCCTTGCCGAAGAGAATGACCTCTGTAATGCACAAGGCACAACCAGATGGCTCCCGGCCATGGAATCAATAATAATTCCAGGGGAAATCAGTGAAGTACTGCCTGAGGGCCTCCCAGTCCGTGCTCCAAAGTGCCACACGCGACGTTTCTTTGGAGGGTCCATAGGCCGTACTGGAGCGATAGGACAGGTTAAGGTGATAAGGTTGCGATTGGAGGAGCTCAATGGAGAGAAAAGATTAACAGTGTAAGCAGAAAGATTATTTGTAAGGAAGAGGTCAAGTATGTTGGAGCTCTCTCCAAGGCGGTCGGGGATACGGGTAGGGTGCTGTACAAGCTGCTATAGGTCATTAAGGATAGAAAAGGTGTAGGCTTGTTCACCAGGTGGATCAGTGAAAGAAGTGGTGGTGAACATTGAAATCTCCTAGAATGGAGATCCCAGAGAAAGAAGAAATGGATAGATTGTGTTCAATCGTAGAAGTAAGATAGTTGAAGAATTTTTGATAGCAGAATCAGGGGATAAGTGAACAAAGCAGATATATTTAGTTAGAGAGCGACACGAAAGCTGAAGCCATAGTGTAGAGAATTCAGAAGAATCGCGTTGAGGATCATGAGAGCAAGATAAGTCATTGCGTATATATACACAACAGTCACTTTTGGCTTTGAAATGAGTATAGAGAAAGCAGGGGGATATAGAAAAGGGTTTGCTGTCAATTGTCTCAGACAGCTGAGTTTCAGTTAGGAAAAGAAGGTGAGGTTTAGAGGAGGAGAGGTGGTGCTCAACTGAGCGGAAGTTGGAGGAAAGGCCGCGAATGTTGCAGAAATGAAGAAGTGAACCAGACAGTGGTTCCAGGCAGCTCGAGTCGTCACCGAGAGAGGGACGGAAGGTGGGGGCATTTATGGTCCCCACCCCTCTGGGGACTCCGAGGCTGTGTGTTGTGACGCCATGATTTTTGTATTTTGGAAAAGGAAGTGGTGTGTAGCCTACTGTGCATGTAGTTTGTTGCTGTTAGTTAGAGAAACTTGTACTATAGAACATGCTGGCCTACTTTCTGTGTTACTGAGACACTGAAAAAGTTCAGCAAAGGGGGATGGTTGAGAACTAGTCCCGAGGGCTGATGAAACGGGAGCTCCAGCTCTCCCCGTCATCAGCTTTCCATCCACCTTGGGAGTAGTGCCTTGCTTGATTGGTGCTACAGTCTACTCCACACAAGTGTGACTGGAGAGATGGGACAACAGCAAGAAGGAGAGATGGATATTCAAAGGACATTAGTGTTCATCAAGTGTAGTTATGAATGAGACCTAGATGTGGAAGGCTGGGGAAGGCTAGTTTGCGATTTCCGCAGGGGAAATTACCAAATGATGATGTTTTAGTATTACATTAGATATTTAAAACTAGAAAACGATGAGGCTTTACAGCACTGTGGGATAATCCTTCCTATAGGGTATTTTCATTCCGACTTTTTATAAATTTACAATCTTATGGGCAGTAGTGCGAAAGTTAATGAAAAACGTTAGTTTCCTTAACCGATAATCTGTTAATCAGATAATTAGCTTCGTTGAAGTTAATTAGTTAATTCTACCAAAATTTTACGGAAGTTACCCCGTTAATCCGCTTGTTTTACATATGAAACCCGATTCTCCTTAAAAGACACTCTTGCTGCTAGAAAAATTTTATTAACACCCCAAAATATTCTGTCCTGGCCGACTACAGGCAACTTAGACGTACTGGATTGAGATGCCACCACTATAAAACTGAATCTATGAGTATGATCCCTCCACAGTCCAACTCCAAAATTCTGATGGCTTAGAGTCGATACTACCAGCACCATGCTAAAACCCCGCAGTATTGATACCATGTTCGAGCATCGAGTATAAATGAGTATTGTCAGTACATGCATGGTATGTATGGAATTTTCGGATAGTGAGTGATGTGACAGTAGTAGAAATATTCATTATGGGAATATACTTGATTTTTCGCCATTGTATGAGCTGCCTTATTTATTTTTTTTTCTCCAGCTACATGTTCGAAGTATGCCGTTATGAAACCTGTGTGAAGTTGTGAACCATCTGTTATATCATATACCAGCTGGTTCACAACTTCAGATATAAGTTCATGTAACTTATATTAACTTAGAGCCGACACACACACACGCGCACACACACTAGGCAAGAAAATGATATTGACAGTTTAATATATCACCCTCCACTCGGCAAAAGCGATCATGCAGTACTAAATTATAACTTCAGGATAGCATATGACGTAGTAAACAGCAATGACAGTTACAAAAAGAGCCTAAACTATAAAAAGGGAAATTATCAAGACCTAAAGAAGTATTTCTTAGAAGTTGATTGGGAATGAGCTTAGAGGACAAGATTTAAATGCTGTATATAAAAAGTTCTGTGAATTTTATGAAATAGGAGTCCAGAAGTACATCCCACAGCACAAAGAAGCAGATAAGAAAATACAGAAATGGTTCAATACAGAATGTAAAAAATCAAAAGAAAGAAGAGATTTGTTGTGGAATAGATACAGAAGACATAATAGTGAAAGGGCGTATAATAATTACAAACAGGCAAGAAACGATTATACAAGAATAAGGAGGGAAGCCCAAAAACAGTTTGAGGAGGATATAATAAATAAAAGTAGTGATCAACCAAAGCTGTTTTACAGCTATATCAGAAGCAAAACCAAAGTAAAAGATATAATACAAACAATTACGGACGAGGGAATTCACTTATACACAAGAGAAAGATATTTGTGAAGCACTAAATAAGAATTTCCAATTAGTTTTTACAGAAGAAAAAAATTTTGAGAGGGACTATGTGGAACATGCATGTCCACACATACTACCAGATATACAAATAGCAAAAAAAGTAATGCAGGAGGAGTTAAGTAGACTAGACAGAGGAAAAGCAAGTGGTCCTGATGAAATTTCATGTTGGGTACTACGAGAATGTGCAAAGGAGTTAAGTAAACCATTATTTTTAATTTTCAAGAAATCCTTGAGTCAAGGTAAACTACCTGATATTTGGAAAAAAAAGCAAATATTGTCCCCTTATTCAAGAAAGAAAATAGACAAAATCCACTCAACTACCGACCAGTATCACTGACCAGTGTTGTAAGCAAGGTATTAGAAAAGCTTATAAGAAAAGCTTGGGTAAATCATCTAGAAGAACACAATATGATAACAGAAAGACAGTTTGGTTTCAGAAAAGGAAAATCATGTGTTACTAATCTGTTGAGCTACTATGACAGAGTAACAAACACAATACAGGAAAGAGAAGGATGGGTGGACAGTATCTATTTAGATTTCAAGAAAGCTTTTGACACAGTACCACACCAAAGACTTTTATGGAAACTGTACCATCAAGGAGGAATTCGAAGCAAACTGTTTTGTTGGACGCAAGACTTTCTCATAAAAAGAGAAATGAGAACAGTACTAAGAGGAAACTACTCATCATGGAAAGATGTGACTAGTGGAGTACCACAGGGTTCAATGCTGGAACCAATCATGTTTTTAGTGTATATAAATGATATGAACAGCAACACTGGAAATGAGAGCTATCTGAATATGTTTGCAGATGATGCAAAAATACAAAGGAGAATTACTAACACAGACTCTTGTAAAGAGCTACAAGAAGAATTAAATAAACTTCATGAATGGAGTAGTACATGGCAAATGGAATTCAATGTGGACAAGTGTCATGTAATCAAGTTTGGTAAAAGTGGAAAAAGACCTGATTGGGATTATAAGTTAGGAAATAAAACCCTACACACATCAGAAAGAGAGAAAGACCTAGGTGTGATCATCAATAACAGACTATCTCTGGCTGACCACATCAGCGAGAAGGTACGGAACATGTATACACTGCTTGCAAATATGAGAATAGCATTCACATACATAAATGAAGACATGCTAAGAAGGATAATAACATCATTCATTAGACCAACCCTGGAATATGCATCAGTAGTCTGGAGTCCTCATCTCAAAAAGCACATAGACAAGATTGAAAAAGTTCAAAGGGCCGCTACAAGATGGATACCAAGCTTAAGGGACCTAAGCTATGAAGAAAGACTAAATAAACAGAACCTACCAACACTACAGGAGAGAAGGAAAAGAGGTGACATGATAATGCTATATAAGTGCATATCAGGGAAGGAGAAAATAGACATAAATGATTACTTAACATATGGAGAAGCATCAGCAAGAGGACACTGCAAAAAACTGCATAAGAAGAGAGGTGATAAAGACGTAAGGAAATTCAGTTTCCCAAACAGAGCAATTGATCAATGGAATGCACTACCGAATGAAATAGTGTGTGCTAAAACAATTCACAAATTTAAGGATATGTACGATAAATATGGTTTAAGACATGGGACAGTACGAGCTTGACTCATTCCTGTAAAGATACAATTAGGTAAGAACAATTAGGTAAGAACATACACACAATTCGTATCGATTTCTGAATCACAGCATCACTCACCACTAACTATGACATTATCAATTTGACGATTGAAACGTCGATTCGAAGCGTTATTGACATAAAGTGGCCTGTTTTAGGACATAATTAATGGATTGACTGATCAACGGCAATGTTAACGGAAGTTACCGCTAATCCGTTATGTAAAAAAACAAGTTAACGCTTTAACTCGTTAACAAAAGCTTCGTTAATAATGGATTAACGATTAACTCGGTAATGCCCACTATTGGCTCAGTCGGTAGAGAGGTGGCCTGCGGTCCTACTGGACCCAGATTCAAATCCCCGCTGGGACAGGGAACAGTTTAAGGAGTTGAATTTCATAACAGGAAGCCTTTACCGATAAAGACCCACCGATACGTCATAAAAATACCCCCGCTAATACCAATACACCAGTCCTGTATGAGACAGCCCTAGCATGTATTCAGTTTGGACGGTGGGTGTTAGCGCCAAAGTGGTGACATGTAGAGGTGTATGATTTGTAGGAGGACTACTGGGCCTTTGGATAAGGCTGAGAAGCCTATGCCCAGAGTCGAGCACATAAAAAAAAAAAAAAAAAAACTGGTGTCATTCTTCCACCACATGTGAATGCGACCACGGTTGGTGGAACAAAGTTTTCTCATCACTGAAAACTGTTCTCGCCCAAAAACCAATATCTTTGGCCACACACTGCTGGGTAAAGGCAAGTTGGGAAGTTCGGTGGGCATCGGTGAGGCGTTCCTTCTTAGCGGGTACTCTGTGATGAATTACTTCCACGTGGAATCATCGTCTCACTGTCGTTGCCAATACCACTAAATCCAGATCTTCCCTAATAGCCTTCGCGTTGGTGAAGAGATTTGCTTCCACAGCCTGGATGATCCTCTCGTCCTTTTCCTGGGTAGTCGCTTGGGACCTGGGTCTGTGTTCTTATCACGCCAGATAACACAACAAAATCAAACACCAAATAATACACCTGAAAAATGTGACATGAAGTAGAAATTATATCAATGATAGTTTTACCCAAATATTACCACATACCCAAATCATTAAGGTTCCCTCTCTCCTCCCAACGATGGATCCACTTCAGCACAGTGGGCCTGGAGATCCCAAGCCGCTGAGCCCCTCCTTGTGAAGAGAAATGATGTGGGTGCGTTCAGTCAAGAGGGTGTCGTGTCGATTCATCGTGATGAAAACTATGAGTGGCTATGTAATCATGTTGGTCCATGAACTCACCTCGGTCTTTCGGACACTGCTCACCTCCGACACTTTTGATTGGTTCGTTAATGCTAGCGTCTGATAATCTGGACTAGACAGTAATCTTGGATGATATATTCAGGCTAATAAAAAGTTCTGCAATATATCATAGATTATATTTTGTATACAGAATATCAACTGTATTACTATTCAGAACCTGTTTGCATAATCGCACAGATCAAAAATAACTTAGATTTAAAACAGATAATTACATGCAGTAGCAGACTTCCGGCAACACAGGGAATGATGTTGGGGGTGGTGGGAGGGAGAGTGAGGTGGGAGAGAGGAGGGGTAGAGAGAGCAGTGAGGGGATGGGGGAGAGAGGGCGGATGGAGTGAGGGTGGGTAGGGTGGGGGAGCAAAGACGGAGGGGTCACTGGGTAATTGAGGGTCTCCTCCACTACAAAACACTATCCTCTGGGTTGTCGTGGTTTATTATGGTTTCGTTAAATACACAATGATTAAAGTGTAGTAAAACCAATGATTATTCACACCTAAATAACCTTTTTATCATTTACAGCGTGGTGCCTATAGTTCCAGTCGGATTTTGGTGTGGAAGGTTTCGTGAGAAGGACGTGTGCAAATTCACCTGCATTGACACATCATGTTACCTACGTCAAATACAACTCTTGTTGCACTGATTTACTGTTTAAGTGGAAAATTCCATATCCTTACATAATCCTCTAAATCTTGTGATAATTTTGCTAATGCTAGCGTCGGAGTGTCTGGCCTTCACAGTAATTTCCGATGACATTATCAAGCTAAAAAATAAAAATCTTGCTATATTTCATGAGTTGTTTTTGTATATAGAATACCACTTCTATTTCTTTTCAGATCCTGTTTACGTTAAAAAATTACATGCATTAGCAGAATTCCTGCAACACAGTGAATTATATTGGGGATGGTAGGAGGAAGAGTGAGATGGAAGGGAAAAGGGGATTGAGCAGGTGAGTGTGGGAATGGAGGAGAGAAGGCGGGTGGAGTGAGGGTGGGTAGGGTCGGGAAGCAAAGACGGAGGGGTCACTGGGTAGTCGAGGGTCTCCTCCACTGCAAAACACTTTCCTCTAGGAACCAATAAAACAAAGTGATTCATCAGAAAATGTCTCGACTGATGCCGACTAACAAATCTGGATTTACTTGTAACATTTTTCCCTTTTACGTAGGTTGTGGAAGGTTTCATTTATTAGTATAATAATATTTTCACTACTTCAAGATACTCAAACTCATCCATTAATGATTGGGATACGTTGGGCACATGCTTGACATAGACGTGAACGTCATTCCCTCATACTGTCTGATTAGGAGATACCTTATACCAGACTCTACGAGGGAAGAAAGTAGGCAACACATCTACGTAGAGCAGGATGAATGTGTGTGGTCAGTTGGTAGCGGTGTGAGAACCCTCATGCTACAGTACTGACAAAATATATAATAATCCATTATAAAAGGCATAGAATTTAAGTTTCTCGTCCTCAGTTAGGAATATCATCCTCATTTGGGGTAGAACTTTCTACCATAATAAACAATAACGACACCAAATAATATGGAGTCGGTGGTGCACATTAAATGATCATGGATTTTATATGTAATATGTTCCCCCCCCCCTCCCTTTCCTAGTAACCGGCTGGGTAAGATTTACTACATGATTCACCAATAAATCATTAGTCATCAGTAATTGACGGCGAGTAAATTCTAATGTTATATCGTCTGTATCAGTTTTGCATAATAAAACTAATCCCTTGGTTTGTAGCATCATAGTTAGATTTAGACTACACAAGAAAACTCAAGGTTAAATTCTGCTTTATTGCTTTATAATCTGTCAACTGCCTACTGCAATAATTCTCTCCCTTTCCAATAATGCAACTCTATTGCTGTTGAGGCTCTCTCACCTCTCCCCCAACCCAACCCCCCGTTCCACCGTCACTCAGTAGTGAGAGGTTCGAATCACGATCACTCGTGGTTCGGAATTCAAACCTTGGGCTGAGCCGGCATTGGCAACGCTAGGTGGTAAACGCGGGAGTGGAGCCAACTGTACACTGATTTTGGAGTATAAAGAAATATTGAACAAGAAAAAATAGGATTAGAATGTTTGCCTTTTTTGGCCCGGGCAACGCCGGGTCCCCCTATTGAAAAAAAAACGTGTGTATATATATATATATATATATATATATATATATATATATATATATATATATATATATATATATATATATATATATATATATATATATTCTTTCTGCCTGTGGGTGACTGTACAATGAGTGATAAGCCAATTGATTTCCTGTACACCAGGAAACAATTAACTATGCTGGGTGGTAACCATATAACCAAATTTTGGCTTCTGGTGGTTTAGTGGGTTATTATGGCACTCCAATCGGATTGAGCCGGTGAAGGTTTTATGTCCAAGGGTTGTTGTGATTTATTGCTCACTTAATGCCACCCATGGATGAGTGAGGCTGCTCACTATTATCTTAAATGTCATGACCAACTTGACTAGTCCTGGACTCTTATTCTTCTCATGTTCAAATGTAAGACTGGATGATGAATGAAAATGAAAGTATATATATATATATATATATATATATATATATATATATATATATATATATATATATATATATATATATATATATATATATATATATATATATATATATATATATATATATATATATATATATATATATATATATATATATATATATATATATATATATATATATATGTATATATATATATATATATATATATATATATATATATATATATATATATATATATATATATATATATATATATATATATGACGATCCAGCAAAATGCATGGAACCACTGTCTGACTCACCTCTTCATTTCTGCAACATTCCCGGCCTTCCTTTAATTTCCTTTCTTTAGAGCACCACCTTTTCTCCACAAAACCTCACTTTCTCTTCCTAACTAAGACTCAGCTGTCTGAGGCAACTGATAGCACCAGTCGAGCAGGGCAGTATTCCCAAGGTGGATGGAAAGCTGATGACAGGGAGAACTGGAGCTCCAGTTTCATCAGCTCTCAGGACTAGTTCCTGACCATCCCCCTTTGCTGAAAAATTTCAGTGTTTCACTTACACAAAGAGTAGGTCAGCATGCTCTCCAGTACATGTATCTCTAACTCTCATCACCAAACTACATGCACAGTACACACTACACTTCCTTTTCAAAATTAAAAAAGAAACATGGCTGCAACAAATCAGGCCTCCTAGTCCCCAGGGTGGGGGGGGGGGATCATCTGCCCCACTCCCTGTGTCGACACTTTGAGCTGCCTGGATCCACTGTCTGACTCCCTTCTTCTTCATTTTTGCATCATTCGCCCCCTTCCTCTAACTTTCTGTCTGTTGAACTCCACCTCTCATCCTCTAAACCTCACCTTCTCTTCCTTACTGAGACTCAGCTGTCCTCTGAGGCAACTGACAGCACACTCTTTTCTGTATCCTCCTACTTTCTCTACACTCATTTCAAAGCCAAAGGTGGATGTTGCATATATGTACGCAACGACCTATCTTGTTCTCATGTTGCTGAACTTGATTCTTCTGAATTCTCTACTCTCTGGCATCGGCTCTCCTGTCATTCTCTGACTAAATATATTTGCGCTGTTTACTTATCTCCAGTTCTACTGACTATCAAAAATTCTTCGACTATCTTACTTCTACGATGAAACACATTCTATCCACATATCCACATATCTCCATTCTAGGAAATTTCAATCTTCACCACCACCTTTGGCTCTCCTCTCCTTTCACTTATCCAACTGGTAAACAAGCCTTCATCTTTTCTATCCTTAATGACCTAGAGCAGCTTGTACACCACCCTACCCATATCGCTGACTGCCTCGGAGAGAGCTCCATCATACTTGACCTCTTCCTTACAACTAATCCTTCTGCTTACACTGTTAATCTTTTCTCTCCTTTGGGCTCCTCTGATCATAACCTTGTTACCTTAACCTGTCCGATCACTCCGGTATGGCCTGTGGATCCTCCAAAGAGACATCATCTGTGGCACTTTGGAGCTGCGGATTGGGAGGCCCTTAGGCAGTACTTCTTTATTTTTCCCTGGAATGATTATTGCTTCCATGGCCTGGAGCCATCTGAGTATGCCTTGTGCATTATGGAGGGTATTCTCTCGCGCATGGAAACATATATTCCTTTCTCATATCCTTTGACTAATGCAAGAAAGCCTTGGTTTAATCACGCTTGTTCTAATGCTGTCCGCAACAAGGAGAGGGCCTATGAAAGGCACCGGAGCCAACCCATCCCTGAATCACCTTTTTTTATGTTTCTGCCAGGAATCGTGCTAACTCTGTTCTTCGCGCTGCTAAAAATAATTTCATTCAGACTAACTGCTCTCAAATCTCCAACTCGAATTCTTCCTGCTCCTTCTGGCACCTTGCCAAAAACCTTTCTAACAACTTTACCTCATCATGCTTCCCTCTTCTTTTCTACCCTGATGGTTCTGTAGCTATTTCTTCTACTGATAAGCGAGATCTGTTTGCTCAGACTTTCTCCTGCAATTCCACCTTAGACGATTCCAGTGCTGTTCCTCCATCACTTCCCCCTTCTGACTTCCTCGTGACTGACATTAAAATTTGTTCAGCTGATGTGTTTTCTGCTATCATTGGCCTTAATACAAACAAGGAATATGGGCCTGATGGAGTCCCTCCTGTTGTCCTCATGAACTGTGCTTCTATGCTTACACTCTGCCTAGGTAAACTCTTTCGCCTTTGTCTTTCAACTTGTACCTTTCCTTCTTGCTGGAAGTTTGCTCTCATTCAGCCAGTCCCAAAGAAGGGTGACCATTCCCAACCCTCCAACTATCGTCCAATTGCTTTAACATCCAGTGTCTCAAAAGTTTTCGAGTCGATTCTTAACAGAAAACTTTTAAAGCATCTTTCCTATCACAACCTTCTTTCTGATCATCAGTATGAGTTCCATCAGGGACGCTCCACTGGTGATCTTCTCACCTACCTTTCAGACTCCTGGTCATCCTCTTTTCGGGACTTTGGCGAAAGCTTTGCCATTGCACTTGACATCTCAAAAGCTTTCGATCGAGTCTGGCATAAATCTTTCATTTCCAAACTGCCGTCTTACGGTTTCCATCCTTCTATCTGTGCCTTCATCTATAGCTTCCTTTCTGATCGTTCTATAGCCACTGTTGTAGACGGTCATCGCTCTTCTCCTAGATCTATGAACAGTGGTGTTCCTCGGGGCTCTGTCCTATCACCAACTCTCTTTCTTTTATTCATCAATGACCTTGTAAGCTGTACGTCTAATCCTATCCACTCATACACTGATGATTCCACCCTTCACCTTTCCATTTGGTTCCTGCAACGTCCATCTCAGCAGTTACTTCAACAAACAAGGGATAAGGCTATGGCACACCTAATGTCTGGCTTGGCTTGTACCTCTGACTGGGGTAAAAATAATCTTGTTGTTTTTAATGCATCAAAAACTCAGTTCTTACTCCTATCAATCAGTCAAAATCTTCCACAGGAGTATCCATTCATGTTTAATAATATTCAGCTCAAGCCTGCATCATCCTTGAACATTCTTAGGGTTTCATTCACATGGGACTTACCTTGGAAAGATCATATTGCATCTCTTGTAAAATCTGTTTCCAAGAGATTAAATGTGCTAAGCCGACTCCTTGCCTTCTTTACCCCTGCACAGTTGTTGACTTTATACACGGGTTTTGTTCGCCCCTGTTTAGAGTACAACTCTCATATGTAGGCAGCTCCCCATATACAACTCTTCTCAATAGGGTGGAGCCAAAGTCTATTCGTCTCATCAACTCTCCTCTTACTGACTCCCTTCAACTTCCGTCTGTTCCCTGCACTTTTGGATCTTTAACTCTTTTCTATCGCTACTTCAATGGTCACTGTTCCTCTGAACTGTCCGCTTGCATCCCTCCACCTCTACGACAGGTGCGTAGGAGCCGTCTAGCAACAAACTCTCATTCCTTTTCTGTCCAACTCTCTAATGCAAGAGTTAACCGTTACTTCCAGTCTTTCACTTATGCACCAGGTCAACTCTGGAACTGTCTCCCTCTGTCTGTGTTTCCTACTTCCTATGATCTCCAGTCTTTCAAACACAGTGTGTCCAGCATTTCAAACTGATTGGATCTTGATTTTGGCTCTGCTTTGTATTGTTTTTGTTTTTTTCTTGGAAGGAACGTTCATGCGGGCTCAGCCTTTTGTTCCTTCTTCCTCGCATGAAAAAAAAAGTCTCTGTTTCCTCCTACATTCTCAATACTTATTTCAAAGCCAAAGGTGGCTGTTGTGTATTGGTAAGGAACGACTTATCATGCTCACGTGTTCATGAACTTGATTCATCTGAGTTCTCAACTCTCTGGCTTCGGCTTTCTTGTCATTCTCTGACTATATTTATCTGTGCTCTTTGCTTATCCTCTAATTCTACTGAGTATGAAAAACTCTTCAATTATTTTACTTCTACGATGGAACACATCCTATCCATTTCTCCTTTCTCTGAAATCTCCATTCTAGGATATTTCAATATTAACCACCATCTTTGGCTCTCCTTTCCTTTCAGTGAGCCACATGGAGAACAAGCCTACATCTTTTCTATCACTAATTGCCTAGAGCAGCTTGTTGAGTACCCTACCCATATCCCTGACAGCCTTTGAGAGAGTTCCAACACACTTGACATCTTCCTTACAACTAATTTTTTTGCTTACACTGGAAATCTTTCCTCTCCGTTGGGCACCCACGACCACAACCTTATGACCTTAATCTGTCCTAATGTTCCAGTACGGCCTGTCGATCCTCCAAAGAAACATCAGTTGTGGCACTTTGGAGCTGCAGACTGGGAGGCCCTCAGGCAGTACTTCCTTGATTTTCCCTGGAATGATTAATGCTTCCTTGGCCGAGAGCCATCGGAGTGTGCCATTTGCATTTTGGAGCTTATTCTCTCGGACATGGAGGCATACATTCCTTTCTCATATCCTGTGGCTAAGGAAAAAAAAACTTGGTTTAATCACGTTTATTCTAATGGTGTCCACAACAAGGAGAGGGCCTACAAAAGATACCAGAGCCAACACACCACTGAATCTCATCCTTTTTATGGTTCTTCCCGGGATTGTGCTAAGTATGTTTTTCGCTCTGCTAAAAACAACTTCATCCGGATTAAATGCTCTGAACTCTCCAACTCGAATTCCTCTCGCTCCTTCTGGCACCTTGCCAAAAACCTTTCTAACAACGGTACCTCGTGGACCTTCCCGCCTCTTCTCAAATCTCATGGTTCTGTAGTTATTCCTTCTACTGATAAAGCAGATCTCTTCTCTCAGAGTTTCTCTTCCAGTTCCACCTTAGACGATTCCAGTGCTGTTCCTCCATCACTTCTCCCTCTGACTTCCTCATGGCTGACATTAAAATTTCATCAATTGATGTATTTTCTGCCATCACTGGCCTCAATACTAACAATGCATATGGGCTTGATGGGTTCCCTCCTGTTGTTCTCAAGAACTGTGCTTCTGTGCTTACATCCTGCCTAGGTAAACTCTTTTGCCTTTGTCTATCAACTTGCATTTTTCCTTCTTGCTGGAAGTTTGCTCTCATTCAGACTGTCCCAGAGAAGGGTGACCATTCCCAACCCTCTATTGCGCAATTGCTATAACATCCTGTCTCAAAAGCTTTCGAATCAATTCATAACAAAAAAATTTATAAATCATCTATCCTATCACAACCTTCTTTCTGTTCGTCGGTATGGGTTCCTTCAATGATGCATCACAGGCGATCTTCTCACCTACCTTTCTGACTCCTGGTCATCCTTCTTTCAGGACTTTGGAGAAAGCTTTGCCATTGCACTTGACATTTCAAAGGCTTTCGATCGAGTCTGGCATAAATCTTTAATTTCCAAACTCCCGTCTTATGTTTTCTATCCTTCTATTTGTGCCTTCATCTCTAGCTTCCTGTGTGGTCGTTCTTTAGCTTCTGTTGTAGACGGCCAACGTTCTTTTCCTAGATCAATCAATAGGGTGCTCCACAGGGCTCTGTCCTGTCACCAACTTTTGCCTTTATTCATCAGTGACTCTCTAAGCTGTAAATCTAACCGTATCCATTCGTACGCTGATGACTCCACCATTCACCTTTCTATTCACTTCCCACAGTGTCCATCTCAGCAGTTACTTCAACAAACAACGGATGAGGCTGTGGCACACCTAATGTCTGACTTGGCTCGTAGCTCTGATTGGGGTAAAAATAATCTCGTTTTTAATGCGTCAGAAAACTCAGTTCAAACATCTACCAACCCTTCAGAATCTTCCACAGGAGTACCCACAAATGTCTAATAATATCCAGCTCAATTCTGCATCATCTTTAACCCTTTGGCTGCGGAGCTATTAAATCCAGACGCACGCAGAACGTGCATATTCTAGAGAAAATGGGGTGTTTTCTTTTGCTTTTTTTTTATACTTATACTTTATAAAAATATTTAAGAAAAATACCACAACTAGATACATCTTTCCTCTTACCTTTGCAACAAACTAGAGCTCCGTAGGTGCTCTCCTCATGGTGTGACAAGTGCTGGAACCGATGACACTTTTTCGGGCCTCTGAGGACGTTGCGCCCACCTGGGCGGAAAGTGTTGCCAATCCCCGGGACACAGCGTTGCAACGAGTTTCTCGCCCTCTAGCCCGCCCCACCACTACCATACCGTACTTTTCACGTTTTTCATGAAAACACTAATTATTATGTACAAAAGGCACTAATGAAGCACCAAAATGACCCGTTGAGCAAATATATACAATTACAGGAGGCCATGAATGTTAAAAAAACTGTTACGAAAATGTTACAACACAGTAGCACTGTATTTTCCAAATATTTACACTTGTACCTTTCTGCAATGAGAAATATAAAATATTACTTTCTTTCAATTACTATGACACCTTTATCACAAAATAAAGCCATTTTTTGAAACAAAGATAATATATTTTCAATATTTTGCATGATACTGTACTGATAATGTACTGATTTTTCCGTATTTTCTTACTTACACCCTCACAACACTAATGAAGCACCAAAATGACCCGTTGAGCAAATATATACAATTACAGGAGGCCATGAATTTTCAAAAAACTGTTACGAAAATGTTACAATATAGTAGCACTGTATTTTCCAAATATATACACTTATACCTTTCTGCAATGAGAAAAAAATATAAAATATTACTTTCTTTCAATTACTATGACACCTTTATCACAAAATAAAGCCATTTTTTGAAACAAAGATAATATACTTTCAATATTTTGCATGATACTGTACTGATAATTTACTGATTTTTCCGTATTTTCTTACACCCTCACAACACTCTCCAACTTAGTACTTCTCCAACGTATGGTAGTGGAGATAGCAATCACCCAGGCATAGTGCAACCTTGCACCCTGCACACATTGTCGTAACCTTTTTACGACAAGGCTCACGACGGGTGGTGTTACGGCAAACATAGCAGTTCAGCTGCTTCCTCTTTTTGCCGTTTGCCTCGTAAGGTGTGTGCACTGGGTGGTGGTCCCTCACTAGGCTCATGCACCTGTCAGGTAGCTCGACAACCCTTCTACCCCGGTCACTGTGCGAGTAATCTCCGTATTTCCTCAACAACTGGAAAACCACGTTGTGGGAGAAATCACGGAACTTTACTTTTTTTCCAGTCCGCCACTTGTACAGGTTGTATGCATTGAGCAGCGTTACGTCAACCATGTGCATGAAGAACTTGACGTACCAACGCACAGCCTTCCTGACGCACTCAACACTACCTACCTGCATGTCACTCTTATCAACAGAGTTCATGTGATAGTTGTAGTCGATGACTACGTCAGGTTTCATGATGTGTTGGCCGGTACTATGGTCAACCTTGGCACTCTGTTGCATGATGCCACGATGCACAGTGCTCAACATGGTAACGTCACGCTTGTCGGACCATTGCAAAGCCAGTATGTTCTTGGCCTCAAACCGCTGCACATTCCCACGTTCCTGCTTGTCGAAATGTGGCATATGTTTCCTATATGTCCTGACTGTGCCACAAGATCCTGTGCTGTTCTCATGAAGGTACAGTGACAGGGAAGGGCTACTGTACCAGTTATCTGTGTACAGCACACGGCCCTTTCCCAGGTAAGGAGCCATCATTTTTTTCACGATGGCACCAGACATTCCCAGAGGATCGTGGCTGGGAATGTCGACGTCACTGGCTGTGTACACAATCATGTCCAGCACATATCCTGTAGTACAGTCGCACATAACGAAAATCTTTATGCCAAACCGATTTCGTTTTGACGGGATGTACTGTTTGAAGGAGAGGCGTCCTCGAAACAGAACAAGACTTTCGTCAATCACGATTTTCTGGTAAAGCACAAAGAATTTACGAAACGATTCTTTGACTTTCTCAAAGAATGGCCTAACTTTCTACAAGCGGTCACCAGGTAATGGGTAGCGGTTATCAGCGAAGTGCATGAAACGGAGGATAAGTAGGAACCTATCCCGTGCCATGTACTTTCCAAAGGCTGGCGTAGGAACGAGAGCGTCCTTCTGACGCCAGTAATGGTTGAGCACATGTTTACGGCAGTGTGGCATCAAGAGCAGAAGGGCAATGAACACCATTAGTTCTTCATGACATATACTGTGCCACTTGGAAATACGTGCCCGGGGAGTTAGGATTTTTCCCGCTACCACGAATTGATAATAGTGATTGCTCTCATCGCATATCAATTTCGTCACATCACGCGAAATAAATGCCTCAAAATAATCAATTTCAGGAGCGTCAGGGCCAAGTGGCCACTCACTCGTAAATCCACTATCCGAGGCATCAAAATCGTGGATGTGTGGGGTGAAGTCCTGTGTGGGGGCCCAGGCAAACAAAGGGGATTGGCAGGGTGATGCTTGCCCACGGCCACGTGAGCGGCAATGTTTCCTCCCACGTGCCTTGGCTCGGGCCTGGCCTGACCCAGGTGGTGAGGCCACTGATGGTGGTGATGGCCCTGATGATGATGAGGGGCCAGCAGGTGGTGTTGAAGGTGTGGCTGATATTGAAGGGGTAGAGACTGGCAGGCTGCTAAGCACAATTTCATCATCACTACCCTCCCATGCACTTGACAAACCTGCTTCCTCTGCCTCATCAGTATCGTCGTCATCACTATCACCACCACTTCCTGACCACTCATCATCATCCTTGTCGGTGTTCACTTCATCAAATAAAATCTTGGCCCACTTGGAGGGAGTCAGAGAGACGGCAGAACGGCGAGGCCTGGGAGGTGGGAGGCCAGAGGTGCAGGGCTGTGGCTCACACACCTGTTGCCGCCTTTCATCACTTGGCCGCAGTTTCTTCAGCCTCACAACACTATCTGTCACACTTCCACCACTTCCTGACGAAGTGGAAGCCGCCACAGGTGCCCCTAAACCCAAACAAGGGGCAAGAGAACGTTTCACGCCCAACCGGGCAGGAAGGTGAGGGGGGATTTGAGGAAAATCGTCTCCGTGTGTGTCTCCCATGACAGCTAGAGCGAAACGAAGACCACCAGCGTGTTCAGCGCAATGTTTATGCTAGGATGCGTGATGCGGCCTACACGCCAGAACAATAGTCACGCCGCATATTAAGGCGGAATTCTCGAAATTTTTGTTGGCCTATATATAGGTTCTTCGGAGCCCTACAGTAGGGATACGGGGCGGTACATAGCAGCCTAGGGGTTAACCCATCACGTCCCGAGCTATTTTGCACCTCTGACACCCCCCAATCCCGAAGTATTTTCGAAAAAAATTTTTTTGGCTAAAACCTCAGCTTTTGGTGAGAAACATCGAAAATTCGTAGAGAAATTGGTCACCTGAGGTTTAAAATACTCGATCCAGGTACCAGTACCTCCTTACCTGACTGGGTTTTCTAACAGGCTGGCACCAAAGAAAACGAGATCTGTGGGACGGTAACTATTTCACACCACTACGGTATTTATTTATTTACTTGGTACAAATTTATATGTAGTACGAGAGTATGTTGGTTTTTCAAACAGTAATATAGGCATTATAAGCATTGTTTCACTCACTAACTCATCACCATACCTGACCTTCTTTTGCCACATTACGTGACCATTATTTCTGACTGTTTCTTCCTCTAATGCTATGCAAACTTTGTCCTCCACATTGTCATCGAAAGGGGAATCACTCTGGTCCTGAATGTCTTTACTGGCCAGGTCATTCATAACAGGTGAATTGCAAAGACAATGCCGTGAGGGGGGGAGGAGGGAGTTTTTTTTTTTATGCGAGGAAGAAGGAACCAAAGGCGAAGAGCCCGCAGTAACAGTTCCCTCCAAGAGAAAAACAAAATACAATATAGAGCCAAATTCAAGATCCGATCATTTTGAGATGCCTGGACACACTGCGTTTGAAAGACTGGAGATCATAGGCAGCAGGAAATACAGACAGAGGGAGACAGTTCCAGAGCTGACCTGTTGCATAAATGAAAGACTGGGAGTAACGGTTAACTCTTGCATTAGAGAGTTGGACACAAAAGGGATGAGAGTTTGTTGCCAGACGGGTGCTACGCGCCCGTCGTAGACATGGAGGAATGCAAGCAGACAGTTCAGAGGAGCAGTGACCATTAAAGTAGCGACAGAAAAGAGATAAAGATGCAACAGTGTGGTGAAGAGACAGAGGTTGAAGGGAGTCAGTAAGAGGAGGAGAGTTAATGAGACGAAAAGCCTTTGAGTCCACCCTATTGAGAAGAGCTGTATGTGGGGAGCCTCCCCACACATGAGAGTTGTACTCCACACAGGGGTGGATAAAACCCCTGTATAGTCAACAATTGTGCAGGGGTAAAGAAAGAACGGAGTCGGCCTAGGACACCTAATCTCTTGGAAGCAGATTTTACAAGAGATGTAATATGATCTTTCCAAGATAAGTCCCGAGTAAATGAAACCCCAAGCATGTTCAAGGATGATGCAGGATTAAGCTGAATATTATTAAACATTAGTGGATATACGTGTGGAAGATTTTGTCGGGTTGATAGGTGTAAAAACTGAGTCTTAGATGCATTAAAGACAACCATATTATTTTTACCCCAGTCAGAGATATGAGCCAAGTCAGACATTAGGTGTGCCATAGCCTCATCCCTTGTTTGTTGAAGTAACTGATGAGAAGGGCGTTGCGGGAACCAAATGGAAAGGTGAAGGGTGGAGTCATCAGCGTATGAGTGGATAGGGTTAGATGTACAGCTTAGAAGATCATTGATGAATAAAAGGAAGAGAGTTGGTGATAGGACAGAGCCCTGAGGAACACCACTGTTGATAGATCTAGGAGAAGAACGATGGCCGTCTACAACAGCGGCTATAGAACGACCAGAAAGGAAGCTAGCAATGAAGGCACAGATAGAAGGATAGAAACCGTAGGAGGGCAGTTTGGAAATTAAAGATTTATGCCAGACTCGATCGAAAGCCTTTGAGATGTCAAGTGCAATGGCAAAGCTTTCGCCAAAGTCCCGAAAGGAGGATGACTAGGAGTCTGAAAGGTAGGTGAGAAGATCGCCTGTGGAGCGTCCCTGACGGAACCCATACTGACGATCGGAAAGAAGGTTGTGATAGGAGAGATGCCTTAAAATTTTTCTATTAAGAATTGACTCGAAAACTTTTGAAATACAGGACGTTATAGCAATTGGACGATAGTTGGAGGGTTGGGAGTGGTCACCCTTCTTTGGGACTGGCTGAATGAGAGCAAACTTCCAGCAAGAAGGAAAGGTACAAGTTGACAGACAAAGGCGAAAGAGTTTGCCTAGGCAGGGTGTAAGCATAGAAGCACAGTTCTTGAGAACAACAGGAGGGACCCCATCAGGCCCATATGCCTTGTTATTACTGAGGCCAGTGATGGAAGAAAATACATCAACTGAAGAAATTTTAATGTCAGCCATGAGGAAGTCAGAGGGGGGAAGTGATGGAGGAACAGCACCGGAATCATCTAAGGTGGAATTGGAGGAGAAAGTCTGTGCAGTGTAAGGCATTGTCCCTGCTTGGCATCTTGTAGAGGAGTAGAGGAAGGTGTCCCGTGCATATGTACGAAAAATCACGCGCAAAAATTGAAAATTGTGCAATTTAGAGACCTTGCAATTGCACGAAGTACCAGTACGTCACCGGGACTGGCAAATGCAAAATGTTGCTACGTACCCATACATCGACGGGACGGGGCGAGTTAAACATACTTGGGTAGGTTTCATTCTCTCAGGATTTATCTTGGAAAGATCATGTTACAACTCTTGGATAATATGCTACCAAGAGATTAGGTGTCCTAAACCGACTGCATACCTTCTTTTCTCCTGCATAGTTTTTTACTTTATACACAGGTTTTATTAGCCCCTGTGTTGAGTACAACTCTTATTTATGGGGAGGCTCCCGTCAAACAGCTCTTCTCAACAAAGCAGAGTCAAAGGCTTTTCGTCTCATTAACCCGTCACGTCCCAAGCATTTTCGCACCTCCGACACCCCCCAGCCCCGAAGATTTTTGGATTTTTTTTTTTTTTTTGGCTAAAACCTCCGCTTTTGGTGAGAAACATCGAAAATTCATAGAGAAATCGCTTACCTAAGGTTTAAAATACTCGATACAGGTAGGAGTACCTCCTTACCTTACAGGGTTTTCTATCAGGCTGGCTGCAAAAGAAAACAAGTTCTATGGGAGGATAACTATTCCACACCACTCATAAATGGTATTTATTTATTTAATTGGTACGAATTTATATGTAGTACGAGAGTATATTGGTTTTCAAACAGTAATATAGGCATTATAAGCATTGTTTCACTCACTAACTCATCACCATTCCTGACCTTCTTTTGCCACATTACCTAATCATCATTTCTGACTGTTTCTTCTTCTAATGCTATGTAAACTTTGTCCTCCACATTGTCATCGATTGGGGAATCACTCTGGCCCTGAATGTCTTTATTGGCCAGGTCACTGGTAACAAGTGGATTGCCGAGACAATGGGGGGGGGGGAGGTTATGCGGTGTAAGGCTTTGTCCCTGCTTGGCATATTGTAGAGGAATAGAGGAAAGTGTCCCGTGTATATGTAAGAAAAATCAAGCGCGAAAATTGAAAATTGTGCAAATTAGGGACCTTGCAATTGCACGACGTACCAGTACGTCATCAGGACTGGCAAATGCAAAATGTTGCAATGTACCCATACATTGTCGGGACGTCTCAGGTTAACTCTCCTCCTCTTACTGGCTTCCTTCAACCTCTGTCTCTTCACTGCACTATTGCATAATTACCTCTTTTCTATCACTACTTTAAAAGTCACTGCTACTCTGAATTGCTTGCATCCCTTCACCACTACGGCACACGTGAAACACCTGTCAACAAACTCTCATCCCTTTTCTGTCCAACTCTCTAATGCAAGAGTTACCCGTTACTCCCAGTCCTTCATCGATGCAACATATCGACTCTGGAACTGTCTCTCTCTGTCTGTATTTCCTATTTCCTATGATCTCCAGTGTTTCAAATGCAGTGTGTCCAGGCATCTCGAAATGAATGGATCTTGAATTTGGCTTTCTGTTGTACTGTTTTTTTTTTTTTCTTGTTAGAAACATTTTGCGGGCTCCTGGCCATTGGTTCCTTCTTCCTTGGGTAAAACACATGCATATACGTCTATATATCTATATATATATATATATATATATATATATATATATATATTTATCTCTCTCTCTCTATATATAAAGATAAAATATATATATATAGATAGATAGATAGATATATATATATATATATATATAGATAGATATATATATATATACTGTATATATACACACGAGTATTTACTGTATAACGTCATCCTTATGTTAACACTGAACATCATCATGGCTGAAAGTTATGATTGATTACCTCTTACAGAGAACATGTCATTTTTTATTCAATAATTTTACTGACGAGACTTTTTGGGGGGTATTTTTGAGAGAGAGAGAGAGAGAGAGAGAGAGAGAGAGAAATAAGATGAGTAGGGATACATGTAGGATGGATGGGTGTATAGTGTGTGTGTATGAGGTGTTTGTGACTGTCTTGTTCGATGATATGATGGGGGTGGACGAGAATGAGTTTTGGAATAGTAACTATTTCTGAACCTGCGTAATTGTAAAACTACTGGAGGCAATATGTGTGTTGGGGGTGGGGGGCACTAGGGTTTGAGTAAAGTGTGGCGTGGCCAGTGGTGTTATGGTGAATCGTGAGTCAGTAGACTCACTAAGTTGGGATGGCTTCGCCGAACTTTTTAGCTTCTTAATTTCCAGACACAAAGGTTTTGAATCCTTATAGCTACATGACCTTGATCATCGAGTTTTTCTGTACCCAAAACAACCCCCATTGTTATTTCCAGGAGACTTTATTCAGGTCAAGAAACTCTTCTGACGGAATGGGGTTAGTCAGATCCTTTATTAATCACTTCACTACTAAGACCATCTGAGTTAAATAACTTATAAAAACATTCATAAATTTCTAACAAAGATTTTTTAAACTAGTACAAACAAAAATACACAATTCAACATAAACTCAAGGTCGAGACAATATAAGAACCTGTAACTTCTTCTCTATATTCCCTTTGTACCTTAATAAGTGTCATAATGGTTAAAAAAGCATGTAAGGTTAACTGCATCTATAAAGAAAAGTGCCTTGGTACGGTATAAGTATTACTCAGCCATGCAGAACATAATAATATGCCACAAAAATGAAGCAAAAGGGTTATATGTCTTTATTTTCTACAGTTCAATCCCTAAATCTTCATACATTCCATGGAATGTATTTTCTTATACCCGCGTAGATCAGATATTCATCCTAAAGTCTTCGATGAAATACTTTCTACAGAAGGGAAAGAAATTGTATGCGGCCTGCATGGATCTGGAGAGATCATAGGACAAAGTGGAAAGATATAGAATGTGAAAAATAATAAGATTATATGGAGTAAATGGGAAGCTGCGAATGCCGTGAAGCATACCCTATATATAAGGGCGCTAGGGCTGCAGAATGTATGGATGGTGGATTGAGTGAATTTTTCTGAATGTGAAATTTAAACAGGGATAGGTCATGTCTTCATGGTTGTTAATTCTGTATAAAGATGGAGTTATAAAAGAGATACAGGGTTGATTAGTGGATGTTGGAATGGCCCTAATAAGAGAGGGGAGCATTTGGACTCTTTCTGTTCTGTTGTTTGCAGATGACTGTACAGCATTGTTAAACGAAGAAGAAGGGGAACTGCAAAGCTTGGTGAATGGCATTGGGAGAGCGCGTAAGAAAAGGTATAAATGTGAATATAGGGAAAACTAAAGTTGAGGTCTTTCACAGATATGATGTCACTGAATGCACAACAAGGCTGGATGGTGAGGAAATATGTGTGCTTTCAAATACTTGGGTAGTGTGATGATAAAAACGGAAGTTTAGAGGATGAAGTACTTGAAAGGATACAGCAAGGAAGTAAGGTTGCTGCGTCTTTGAAAGCAGTGATATGAAATAGGGAAGTGAACATGGAAGTAATATAGTTGCTGCATGATACAATTGTGATACCGACTCGAGCGTATGGAAGCGATGCTTGGACCTTGTTAGAAGAACACAAGCAAACAATGATAGTAGTAGAAATGAGTTATCGGAGAAGAGCATTTGGGGCTGCATGGAGAGACGGACTGACAAATGAGGGAGTGAAGGACCATTTTGGTGTGGATGCGGATCTGATAGGAAGCGTTAGGAGAAATACACTGAGGTGGTCTGGCCGTGTGAAAAGGATGGAGAGCTAGAAACTAACGAAGAGAGTGTATGTGAGTGAGGTGGTGAGGGGAAGGAGAGAGGAGACCGAGGATGAGATGCTGGGATGGAGTGAAGAGGTATATGAGAGAGAGGTGTGTGAGATAGGGGAAGGGCAGCGAAATGGCATGGGAAAAGGCGACATACAGGAGATTTGGGTGTGGCCATCCCTTAAGGGATTAAGTCGTCTGACTATAGACAGATAGACACACACTGTTGCGGTGCAATAATTGCGATGCTAATAGTCTAACTCAAATGAGGTACCGGTAAAAAAAAAAAAAAAAAAATGTGTGTGTGTGTGTGTGTGTGTGTGTGTGTGTATGTGTGTGTGTGTGTATTCTTACCTAATTGTTCCTACCTAATTGTATCATTCCAGGAATGAGTCAAGCTCGTACTGTCCTGCATATTAAGCCATTTTTATCATATGTATCCTTAAATATATGAACAGTTTTGGCACACACCGTTTCATTCGGTAGTGCATTCCACTGGTCAGTTGCCCTATTTTGGAAACAGAATTTCCTTCCATCGTTGTCACCTCTCTTTTTATGCATTTTTTGCAGTGTCCTCTTGCTGATCCCTCTCCATAGATTATGTACTCATTGTTGTCTATTTTCTCTTTTCCTCAGATGCATTTATATGGCGTAATCATGTCTCCTCTGTGTGTGTGTGTGTGTGTGTGTGTGTGTGTGGTTCAAAACATGGATGTTTCCTTTGTTTCTCTAAATCACTGGTTCTCAAACCGTGAGCCATGACCCCCACAGGGGCCATGGCAGGATTTTAGGATGACCATGGTGGGCCGGTGTAAGCTTTAAATCAGAGTGTTTCTGCCTTACACTTGGGAAAGGGGACACGTGTTTAAGTCTGTCGCCTTACTCCCTCTCGCACCAGCATATTCTTGCTACGTTTCGACATTGCTGGACCAATAAGTAGGCAAGAAAAATATGGCTAAATGGCAACCCTTTGTATGCACTTAGCAGGAGTGAACTTGTTGTCGAGCAAACCATATATAAAGTCTTATTCGCCTTTGTAGAAGGAATTCTTCAAAGAGACTTAGGACTGTGTACAGGGTGCAAGTGAGTCTCTCTCGTTCCCAGTTGTAACTTCCCTCTCGGTCAGCACCCCAGTTGGCGCCCACAGATCTAAGTTTGTGAGAAATATCTGCTGAATTTTGTACATTATTCTGGTGTTGCTTGCGAGTTATTTAATTGATAATAGTGTTATGAAATTTACTTATATTCGTTTTTTCGTATCTGTCTATCTATCTATCTATCTATCTGCTTATAGATATATTTAGATATATAGTGACAGTTTATGTATTGCTTTACTTTACATTCCCAGGTCTCTGGTGGTCTACCTATCATACCTCTACGGTTGATACTGCACTCACATAGTCTCTGTCTAATCTAATTTCTGTTCATTTTCTCATCCATTAATTTGTATTTTATTCTTATTGGTCACTTACACCAAAAAATACAGCACTGATTTAAAACACATGAAGAAATTCAACTAATACACTTTTACCAAACGATCTGAAGTAAAATTAATATTGAAAAAGAAAATTCATCATGTTACACTGAATTTAAATCAAACAGCTTTCACCAAACTTGATTTTAATGCAGATTTAGCAGCTCTGACTTGAAATTTATATAAATCAATGTGAAATTTTAATGCAGGGTAGAGTCGGCTACAAATTTAAAACAATATTTGTTTTTGCTGCTTTCTGACAATTGTCGGTGTTTTTAGACGATCACGCATTCATATGTGGTATCTTATGTTTCTTTTGTTGCATTTTACACCATTTTCCTTTTTTTTTGTGGTACCATTTACTGTTTAGTGTCGTAATTTGTAACAGTATGAAATTTATACGGTAATGATTAAATATGATTTTTCAGAGTGTAATGCTGCATTTAGCAATTTCACATGACATTTCACACTGTTTTCTTACAGTGTATCCATGATAATACATAATTTTTGCATAAGTAAAGGCGACAACGGAATCCGACTACCACGCACAAAGAATTCTGAAAATTTAATAGTTACTATGATGCCAGAAGAATTTTGCTTCAGTTGTGCTGTACATTATTCACTCGAATATTTTTTAGTGAAACTTATTCTAACTTATTCGAAGCAAAATATTACGAGCAAATGAATGCAGTATTGTTTGTTGAAAAATCAGATACTTAAATTCTACCAGTGACTTCATACTGCATTGAATTTAACTGACTTGGGTGTAGTTAAAAATAAATCATGCTAGTTTGGTAAAACTCTTTTGATGCTGGCGATTTTTTTTCAGCATTGATTTCAAATCAGTGAAGTGAATTAATTCACCTTGGTGCAAGTGACCACATAATTTTCAACTTTATAATTCTTCTATTTATTAACTTTTTTTTTTTTTTTTCCTAAATTCAGATTTTGCGATGGCTGCCAATGTTGTTACAAAGAATAAGCACAGTGATGAATACATTATCCACAGATTTACATCAATCCACGTTGATGGTGTCGAAAAACCTCAGTATGTACTGTTGTCATAAAGACTTTATGGTTCCTTTGTGGTTGAGTTATATATATATTAGACTTGTGGACGAGCGGTTATTATACTGGAGTAGCTTGTAGTAGATAATCTTCTTTCCCATTTGTCATGTAGTGACAGGAGAGGTAAAGAATAGTATGGGACTATTTTTATTTGTCTTGGAAATATTAACAAGTCTCTCACACAGAGCGAAGTATAGAGTCCAGTCCCGCTAGCTATCTCTCTGTCTCGCTCTCTTTGTCTCTCTCTCAAGTTACCAAGCCCTTCTCCCTGCGACCTGTCTCTTGTATGGCTTGTCTCCTTCTCGACCTGCCTGTTCTGTGGCTAACCTCCTTCTGAGCTCTCTTTCCTAAATTCTGGTGTAGCAGGGGTTGTATCACGTGTGTTCCTTGTGAGTGGAAAGTTCTAGAAGCCTGTGTGTGAGTATGTGTGTATGTGTGTGTATGGTCACTAGGCGCTGTCGTGTGCCTAATAAGCATTCCTTGAGTTAAGAGTGTGTAAGCATGTTTAGCATTGCTCGATTCTCGCAGACACAATACCTTCTCATCATCTGACTCCCTGCTTCTATCTGTCTCTCTATCTATCTATTTATCTATCTATCTATTATGATTTGTAATTATAATATGGAGTCCCGATATCTGCTCGGTCACGCGAAAATGGCGTACCATCGACAGTTAATAGTCCTAACATATTAATACATATTATATACACATTATAATGAAGTTATAAGCTAATTAAGTGAAATACATAATATTGTAAAAGTAACATAATTGTATGAATATTGTATACATGTAATATTCATAGTAAATAGTGATTATTAGGTAATATTACATTTTAAACAAGTTGTATACATATTTGAATAAATGCATTAAAGTAAATTATTTAACTGTAATACAGTATGTACTTGGGTTATTGTAGTGAAATGCATAATTGTGTTGGCCTTATAACTGTAGTTACATTTTGTTAATGCAACTGTTGTGTCTTGGCCTTATAATTGTAGTTACATTTTGTTAATGCAATTGTTACATAAGTGTCTTGGCCTTATAATTGTAGTTAAAGTTACATAAAAGTTACATCTTGTTAATGCAACTGTTAATTGGCAAAGTGTAACATAATGCAATCGTTTGTAGTTACATAATTGTTACATATCGTTTGTGGTTACATAATTGTTACATATCGTTTGTAGTTACATAATTGTAGTTAAAGTTACATAAAAGTTACATCTTGTTAATGCAACTGTTACATAAATTGGTACATATTGTTTGTAGTTACATAATTGTAGCAAGTGTAACATAATGCAATCGTTTGTCGTTACATAATTGTTACATATCGTTTGTAGTTACATAATTGTAATAAGTGTAACATAATGCAATCGTTTGTCATTACATAATTATAATATGGAGTTACATAATTGTAATAATTGCAGTCCTAACATATGCTGCGGTTGATGATAGTGATGATGTGTCATGCCACTTGCTTGTGGAGACAACAATTTGCTTTTTTTGTTTGTAGTTTATGTGGTATTTTGGCATATGTAGTAACACTTACACTTATTTTCATTTGTTTGTTATGTGATCTTACTCTATTTCTCTCTTTTTTTCTTTCTTACTTTTTCTTTCTTTCTTTTTCTTTTTTTTTTTTATGTATTGATTTTCTATAGTTTGTTTTTCTTCGCTTGTGTACGCTTTTTCCATGTTGTTCATGGTTGCATAATTACTGGCTAATTTCCTTGGGGTACTTTTTTAAAGTTTAGTTTATATTGCACAGGTATTACTGAAAATGGTATAATATAGTCCCATATTTTGTTACTTTATATAAAAAAAATATATATACAGTATTAACTATATACACTGAGTTGTTGTTCACTTGTACCTATCGTGGGTAATATGTGTGTCAGCACTGTGTGGAAATCATTGTCTTCACGATTGTGTTGAAGATGTTCACTCTTGCTAACGTCATTTGTGTTGGCCATTTTTTTTTTTTTTTTAGTTTACCTTGTAACTTAATTTGTCTGTTTCCACTAGGTAGCTTTAATTAATAAATGTTTAATACAGTTCTTTTAATCGCTCACTGAGTAACTGTGATGGTATCTTTTTTTTATTACTTTGTAGATATAATAATGTATAGCTGTATGTATGAAACACGTATTTTATGTAGGTATAAATGGTAACACTCGTTTGTAGTAAATGAATGTTATATTTATTGTTGGTGATTATTTAGTGCTTGAGTTACGCAGATAACTGAAGTAAGTATGTGTATTTAATCTGTAACTATACAACACGTTTTATATGTTTGTGCAGAAGCTTATTGTCTATCACTGTGTATTGTATAAATGAAGTAACTCACTAATTTTTACCGTGGTGGGAATGGTGTGGGTGGTGTTGCACGTGGTGATAGCGTTGTTCTTCACGGGTTGATTGGCGTGTTGTGGGGTGTCAGACACACGGCTTGGCGTCGTCTCAGCACACGTATGGTGACGTCAACTTCCCACACTGGTAGCTGTGGTGAGTAAACGAGTAGCGATGAGTAACTTGAGTGAAGATGAGTAAGATGCGTTATAAATGTGGCTCTGGTGTTTTGCTGCATGTCTTGACCTCTGCGTCAGCGATGGAGGTAGGCGGGAGAGAGTGGTGGGGGTTTGTGTGCTTGTTGCTTTGGTCTTTCCTCTTCTTTACTTGCTTTGTTTTTTATTCTTCTTGCTGCTGCTTGAAGTTACGTGAAGATTATAGAGTTGTTTTGTAGACTTGTAGGCTATTTGCATTGTAGGCTGTATTTTGTAGGAATTCACTGTAGAACTGAAGCTAATCTTGTAGAGTCTCGCCTGCTTTTGTAGAAATTTGCTTTTAATTCGGAGACGATGTCCGTAGATTCGCTGGTTCGTTGTAGAAATTGCAAGATCGTATCAATATTTTGTTAAACTACTTGCAAGGCGTCGTGTGATCTCTTCACCTCTGCATCAGCATGATGATCGGGGAGACGGAGGGGACTGGTTGGAGAGAATACTGTCAGGAGCTGGTTGTGTTGTTGGTTGTGAGAGGTATTTTTTGTTTGTTTTCAATCTTGATATTTGTAGGAATTCAATGTTGATTCGTAGATGAGGTTCGTATACGTTTGCTGCTACCAAATGTCATAAAAGACTTTGTGGTTCCTTTGTGGTTGAGTTATATATATATTAGACTTGTGGACGAGCGGTTATTATACTGGAGTAGCTTGTAGTAGATAATCTTCTTTCCCATTTGTCATGTAGTGACAGGAGAGGTAAAGAATAGTATGGGACTATTTTTATTTGTCTTGGAAATATTAACAAGTCTCTCACACAGAGCGAAGTATAGAGTCCAGTCCCGCTAGCTATCTCTCTGTCTCGCTCTCTTTGTCTCTCTCTCAAGTTACCAAGCCCTTCTCCCTGCGACCTGTCTCTTGTATGGCTTGTCTCCTTCTCGACCTGCCTGTTCTGTGGCTAACCTCCTTCTGAGCTCTCTTTCCTAAATTCTGGTGTAGCAGGGGTTGTATCACGTGTGTTCCTTGTGAGTGGAAAGTTCTAGAAGCCTGTGTGTGAGTATGTGTGTATGTGTGTGTATGGTCACTAGGCGCTGTCGTGTGCCTAATAAGCATTCCTTGAGTTAAGAGTGTGTAAGCATGTTTAGCATTGCTCGATTCTCGCAGACACAATACCTTCTCATCATCTGACTCCCTGCTTCTATCTGTCTCTCTATCTATCTATTTATCTATCTATCTATTATGATTTGTAATTATAATATGGAGTCCTGATACTGTTTTTCAAGGTGCTGGGGAATGATTATATGATGCCTAATAAGTTTAAGCATTATCTGACAACAATCCACCCTCAGTATGCGAAGAAAGACCCCAGTTTCTTCGAGGGATTTGAAATCAGTGTCAAAAAAAAATCACCAGCGTCAAATGACTTTCACCAAACTAGCATGATATATTTATTGTGCAGTATGACGTCACTGGCTTTTAGTATTTGAATTTTTTTTGACAAACAATACAGAGATTGGATGGGAGTGGTGCTTTCCAACAGCAGAACTTAAGTGCAGTAGTGGCATCATATGAAGTTTCACTTGAAATAGCAAGGGAGAAAAGGGCCCACACGAATGGAGAAACTTTACTAAGCCGTGTGCTGTAAAGATGGCCAAGTGGGTTCTTGGAGAGGCAAGTGCACATAATACTCAGCAGATTTCCTCGCCAAACGACACAGTAAAACGGAGAATTAATGAAATGTGAGATGATATCATGGAACAAGTGATCATCATCATCATCATCCAGACCTCCTTTCCCACCCTAAGGGAGGGTAAGGAGTGGCAACGTCCAGACAGTCCAAGTTTGCCCACTCCAGTGGGCCATGCTTCCATTCACTCATCATTCAATCCCTCGGAATCATGGTTCTATCTGATACGCCAAAAACTTTCAACTCATTCTGTAGCTTCACATGAACGTATCCGATAGTATCAAGTGATACAGGATATTAAATTGTCTGCAGCTGGTATGTTCGATGCACAGTTGGATGAGTCAACAGAGATGAGTTCTTATGCACAGCTACTCGTGTTTGTTAGTTATGTATTCATGCATGGCATCAAAGATGAATATTTGTTCTATACATAGTTTGAAACTACCACAAAAAACTATAGTTCTGATAGAAAAGTTGACTTCTTTCTTCACAGCTAACGAAATAGCCTAGGCAAAGTGTTGTGGAGTCTGCAATAACTGGACTCCGGTGATGCTGGTATCAAAATCAGGGCTACAGAAGCATGTCAAGGTAGTAACTCCTGATACGAAAGTGGTTCACTGTATGATCCATCATTTGGAACTGGCTTCAAAAACCTCCCTGATGTCATTTGCAAGATCTTGGAGGCAGAGTAAAATGTGTCAACTTGTGGAAACAGGAGATTTGAATTCTCACCTTTTCCAGAAACTCTGTGAAGACATGGATTTAGATTATGAATCCCTCCTCTTTTACTCCAAAGTGCGATGGCTGTCAGAGAGCGATGTTGTGAACAGCGTATTGAACTTCGGAGAGAATTTATTCTTTTCATGGAAATGAAAGGGAAGGATGATCTACTAAGTCTCTTCAACCAGGCGTTGTGGGAGCCACGTCTTGCCCACCTGGCCGACATTTCTGAGCAGCTAAACATGCTGAATCTCAACCCACAAGCCAAGGAAAGAAATGTATAATCACCTCATGGACTGTATGCATGCATTACTTGCTAAACTCCAGAACTAGCAAAGGAAAGTGAGTGCAGAAAATATTTCCATGTGTGAGAATCTTTCAACCGTTCTTGGCGGTTTTGAAAAGAATCATCTACTTGACCCATCACTCAAAAGTGAGATAATTTAGCACTTGAAATCCTTGGAAAGTGATCTCAAAAGATTGTTCCCAGAATTCAAGGAAAAAGAGGGGAATTTGGTGGGGAATCCTTTCTCTGTCACTTTTGATATTGCTGCCAGTCCAGATGATGTTCAGGGCGAATTCCTCGAACCCAAGAATGATTCTACTGCCAGAGACTTTTATGAAGAAAAATCTCTAACTCTACTCTGGTGCTCCACGTATCAATCTTATCCAAAAGTTAGTGAAATTGCACTTAGAGTCCTCATGGCCTAATGAGTGAGGGCAGTGTTTGGAAACTCCCTGTACTGTTGTTTGCAGATGATACTGTGTTGTTAAGTGAAGATGAAGGGGAGCTGCAAGGCTTGGTAAATGAGTTCGGGAGAGTATGTAAGTAACGGAATCTAAAGGTGAATGTAGGGAAGAGTAAAGTCATGGTCTTCGAGAAAGGTGAAGTCACTGAATGTACAGTGAGGTTGGATGAGGAGGAAATGGAAAATGTGAGTGCGTTTTAGTACTTGGGAAATGTAATGAGTAAGGATGGAAATTTAGAGGGTTAAGTGCTTGAAAGAGTACAATAAGGAAGAAAGGTTGCTGGTTCCTTGAAAGCAGTGATAAGAAACAGGGAAGTGGGCATGGAAGTGAAAGAGTTACTACATGACAGTAATGTGATACCAACTCTAATGTGTGGAAGTTAAGCTTGGACCTTGTTGGAGGGACAGATGTCAAGAGTGAGAGCTGTGGAAATGAGTTATTTGAGAGGAGCATGTGGAGTCACATGGAGGGACAGATTGACAAATGAGGAAGTGAAGGATCGTTGTGGTGTGGATTTGGATATGATAGGAAGCGTTAGGAGAAACACACTGAGTGTTTGGCCATGTGGAGGGGATGGAGAGTGAGAGACTGACGAGGAGAGTGTATGTGAGTGAGGTGGAGGGGGGGAGAGGGAGGGGGAGGCCAAGGATGAGATGGAGGGATGGGGTGGAGAGGTATATGAGAGAGGGGGGTGTGAGCTGGGAGCAGGGCAGTGAAATGGCGGGGGACAGGGCGACACGGAGGCGATTTGTTTGTGGCCAACCCCTATGGGATTAAGGCATCTGGCAATAGATGGTTTCTCCGCCCTTCTACCTATTCAAAGTAAAAGCCGAAACCGGCTGGACATGGACCCAAATATGGGATGTGCGTTATCCGTGGCTCAACGTCGAAAGCAAACAGGGTCATCAATCCCTTATTTGTAACAAAATATTCATTTTGATTGACAGTTGTATTAAAATAGAGAACACCCAAACATTTTTTTTTTTTTCACTATTATATGTGACGGGCTTAAGAGAAAATTGAAGGGGGCAACGAGGATGTCAACGCCCGTATTTGTAAACTTTGCCTTCCCTTTTACATGCATGGGAGGGACATCCTTCGCTCTTTTTTTTTTTTTTTATCTTAGCTGCTCGAAGGGCTAGGTCTTTCTTTCAAGCAGCCGAAATTATTGGAACTTGACGAAATCGTTTGACCCGTCTCTTCAAATAACCTTTCACAATTTTTGTGAGCTCTTTTGTTGTTTATTGTCTTAAATATGTTTAAAATGTCAATGAGAAATAGCGTGCGATTTTATTAGTACAATTTACAGCTTTATACTGATTTTTAAGTTCTATTTATATCTTTTTAAAAGCGTTACCCATGCCGGCTGAGATGTTCAGCCAGACATAAACAGAGCACATGACGTACTACCTCCGATATTCATTCTGTCTTATATGATCTGACTCTGACAAATCTTATACATTTTGGCCAGGTTCACAAGATGGTTTATTTCAAGAAACATTTTGCTAATTAATTTTCCAGGAAAAGGAATATCTGCCATAAAGGTCATTTCAGTGGTTTGACTCATATCTTCCAGCTGGGAAAAAACAGGTGAGCCACCATGCCAGTACATGAAACGGACGGTAACAAGTGATTGTTACACTTACGAATAACAACATTAAAGACAATAATATTCCTCGAAAGTAATTTTTCAAAGTATTGTCTTGAGGAGTGAACACCTCTGCGGTGTTGGCTAGAATGGCATCTATGGTTGAATACAAACCAACGGTATGGATATGGTGGCGACCTCCCACATCTCAAATGTGTTGTGCTTTCATTATCCAGCACGAGATATGAGTGCTTTGATGTATCAGTTTATTATTCTAACGCTCCACCATACCAATTATCAGCAGAATAGGTCATTAGCCACCCACCCGAACATTTCCCCTTCCCTTCCGAGAGAATCTGCTTGGATACCAATGGAAATCAAAACTCCTTTGACGGGAAGGGGAAGTTTTGGGAAGGGATTATTTTTAAGAATATGGATGTAAGATCCCCACAAGTGGAGAATGATGCGAAAAAGTTTGAGTAACACTGCTCTAAATGAACTTGATCTTAACTTGCATTTGTACAGTAGCTAAGGGGAGGCTCTGCATTTTCTGTGTGATATAATAGGAGTCTATGAACGATGGACACTGAAAAGTGTTTGCTGGTTCGCTTGCATAAGGATGCCAGATGTAGAACCATAACGACATTTTCTGTCATCCCATACTCATAGTAAAATCGCTCGCATGAAGATGCCATATGTAGAACTGTAACAACATTTTCTGCCATACTCATAGTAAATATGATTTTATTTGACTATTAGCTTCTAGAATCTGTCACATCCTAATATAGTTTTGTAAAGCCATTGTATCTCTCACCGGATATGTGTGGATGAAACATACAGATCTTGATGCTGTGGAACATAACCTGTCTGTTTATTTTTTGCATCTGCACAAGGCTGTAATTAGCATTTGTGACGGTCTGTGGAGTGAATAATATGATATATCCATATGTAGACAAGTGAACATATAACCACTGGGGGAAGCGGTAGCATAATCGGTAAAGAGGCGGCCTGTAGTCCTAATGGACCCAGGTTCGAATCCTGGCTGGGGCAGGGAACAGTTTGAGGATTTGAACTTCATAAAAAGCAGACTTTTCTAATCTACCAGATGACCTGCTGACATGTCATAAAAGTACCCTCGCTAATACCAGTACACTAGTCCTGTATGAGACAGCCCATGCCTGTATTCAATATGGATGGTGGGTGTTAGTGCCGAAGTTGTGACATGTGGAGATGTAGGAGGACTACTGGGCCCCAAGGAGGATTACTGGGACTTGGGAATAGGCCCTGAAGCCTTTGCCCGGAGTCGGACACATAAAAAAAAAAAAAAAACTTTTTGTACTAAGTTCAGATACCATGTACTTTTTTTTTAAAGTTCAAAAACATTGTTAATTTCCCTGAACTAATTTAAAGAACAAGGAATGCTATTGATATAGATTATTATTTTGTGAATGATGCCGTGTTAGTAGTCTCCTGACGCCAGAGCTGCAGCCCAGTTTGACCACCTTTTAATCAGACATGATATGCTGTATCTCCATCAAAAGTTCACTGACACTTCCCTGCCAGATGTGGGGAGGGAAGGAGTTACATGGAAAAAAATCAGAAGAAAATATAAAACAAATAACAACGTAGTCTGTGAAGAAGGGATTCTGATGAACGTTGAGGAAGGAGTTAAAATGTGGAATACAGGACACAACAGTGGCAGGAGATTATCTATGGACTCTGACTCTTGAAGTACTTGGTATTACAAACCTTGCGTTTCCATAATAGTTTTGTCACTTTACTTTTGCTAATTCCAGTTTAGGAGAGTTAAGAACTAACGGATTAAGATGCATCCTTTTTTCTTTGTGAACCCCATGATTCACATGAATGTACAGTATACCTTCAGAATCAGTACTACCTTCTAAGATATATCACCAGATATCGTTGATAACTCGGTCATCAGTTGAATTCCCGATCCTTTGTCCACTACTCTCTCATGCAGGTCACTCTTGAATTCGCCTTCAACTACCACACCAGTGGAGGTCCAGAAGACTGCGAATAGTGTGATGGTGTGAGTTACTAGCGCCACTGCTGCCCCACACCACGCCAGTAAGAACCTGGTTAGGCACACCACCAGCATTCCCACCTAGTGACTGGCACACTGTAAATCCGCAGGGTGAGGGTGGGTGCAGGGTAGGGTGATGGGCAAGTGGTTTGGGTAGATTGTTGCCTGCAGCATTGTGAATCATCTGGGATCAGTTTGATCACTTGGATTCCTTAAAAACAGACATGATTTAACCCCTAGGCGCCAGGCATTAGTAGACCTATCCACATCCCAGAATCGGGTTATTTTCAGGAAAATCAATTTTCTCCAAAATATTTTTTTATTTCATTACAAATCAATCACAAATGACAAAAAAACACATCAGAAGCGTGTACTTACTCTCTGTTGGCAATTTGAAGGTGGTGGTATGGTGTGAGGGAGTCGGTGCATGGCGGCTGGGTTGAGCATGTTCTAAGTCGCAGTGGTGTGTTGGCGGTGGTGGTGGAGGAAGGAAGGAGGATGATTTAGCACCAAAATAAGTTTTGGAGTATGTGTTTTTTCTATCAGTATAACTTTAGAAGTAACCAACGTTACCAATTTTCATTATATTACGTCCCTGAACTATTCTAACTAAGACTTACCTTTTAAGCCTAGTTTGAGTTGGGGGAGCAAATTTTGTAGGGGTAGTCATATAGTGGCATAGGTTAGGCTATCGCTCAGTAGCGGATGAATGTCGCGCCATATTGGCTGGTGCAGGCGTGTGCACTCGGTCTATGTCAGGCCCTAGGTTAACCCTAGGTTAGATTAGGTTTGGTTAGGTTAGGTTAGTTTGGGTTAGTTTAATGCAAAATAGTGTGTTTTTAATTAATTTTGATCTTGATTTTGGGGGATAAACCCACTTTTGGAAATCTTACTCAAAATTCCAAAAGAGTGATTTTCCCCCCAAAATGAAGGTCAAAACTAATTATACCACAGTATTTTGCATTGGAAAACATAAAAATAATAATAAAAGAAAACGTTGGTTACTTCTAAAAATTTACCTTTCTATCACTAATTCACAGTGCCATATGAAGACAATATTACAACTAAAATAGCAAAAAAACACAAGAAAGTAACTAATAAAGATCAGCTTACTAGTGTACTCAAGCACCCTAGTAGAGCTCCCCACCACCCCACCCCACCGCACCCATCCCGATCCCTATCCCTACCCCGCACCAGTATCAGCTGGTTCCAAGGCCGCACTCTCCCTACGCCCGCCCCCCACCACCCCTCACCACAGCCCTCCTCACTGCTGGGCTGCCCTCCCACCTCCCCCACCTGCATGCCCACCCCCTCCCCCGGCCAGCCAGCGTGACCTCGCGCACCGGCCATGCCGGGACAACACTCTGAGTCCATATGGCACTCTAAAAGTTCAAACATGCCCGCAAAAAATTAAAACGCCAAATGACGTGGACTGGCGTCCTATACCAGCCCATCATATGACGTGGACCAGCGCCTGGGGGTTAAAAACCATCTACCTCATAAGATTATTTACACTAATTCTGGGTATGACAACTCTAGCATGTTTAATTCGTAGGGTTGGTATTAGCGTCAAAGTGGTGAAACATCAAACTGTGTTGTACATAGGAGGGCTGTTAGGCCTCATGGAATGGACTGTCTAGTCAATGCTCGGCTTTGGTCACATAAAAAAGAAGCACTGGGAGAGTGCCACAACAGTGGCTTACAACTAGTCTAAAGACCGAACCATTGACACTGGCCGGTGACCTAGATCTTTGTCTGAGCAATCCCAAAATTGAAATACTTTATCCCTCTCCAGACCCTCAACCACACCACCAGGTTGTTCCCAATCGGATCATAACTATCTGAGTGGGCCTTGACCTGTAACCTAAATCTCTTGCGTATTGTTATCAAAATCGGACCACTTCACCCTCGACTGACCCCGAATTCTTCCACAAAATTCACACCAGAACGAATCAGGACTGTTTGAGATATAGAATAGAGTCTTCGACCTTGTATAATCTTTGATGATTATTCTCAAAATCGAATGACGTCATGCTTGGTTGACCCTCTATACCTTCACCAAGTACGGTCTAAATCGGATTCAAGCTGTTAGTTATGTTGTGTACACTCCAACACACACACACACACACACACACACACACACATATGAATGGCACAATACACCCCTGTACTCCGAGGTTGGGTGTCAAAAAGGTTAAACTGTGTTACAGTGTAGGTTGAGAGAGGATGTGACTGTGTGCGTAAAGAAGTTTGATTCCAAGTGAAATTCTTGACCTTCCTTTACCTTGAATTCCCAGAAACTGTTTTTCTTCCTAATCCAGTACACATCCAGCAGCACAACATCAGAATATGTTTCAGTTTTCGATATAATACGCCAATGGTAAAATATTTTATACTGATTTAACGAGTGCAAAATGCTTGTTTTAGATACTTAAATATCATGAGGCTCATTTTCAGTCCTAACCAGGAGTAGACTAATGGAATGAGAGTGAGGAAACTACTTTTTATATTTGTTAACTCCTCAGTATGATTAAGTATTAGTTTATTTCTACTTCCTTAAGTCGATACTATTCAACGTAAGTAGACATTTTAGCAGTGAAGCTCTTAATAATGGACTATATGTAGCACCTGTAATTAAAAAAAAAAAAATCCCCCAAAGAACTGAATAAAGTCGGTTTGCGACAGAAAGAATTAGATTTGAAAGACGTCCTTGGGAAGAGGTTTCAGTAGGACTAGGTCAATCGAACGGTCGTATATGAATGACATTGTAACAGTACTTCTGAAAATAATAATAATATTGATACTACTACTTCTACTACTACTACTACTACTACTACTACTAAGGATATTTAATGTATGATGGTGTGCGAAGTTTGTTCGGGGGCGCACGCACACACACACACACACACACACACACACACACACACACACATATATATATATATATATATATATATATATATATATATATATATATATAGGCATGTGGTAGGTGGGGGGGGGCGCTCACCATCCAATCACTGGATGTAGTGCTGCTCTCGGATGTCTGCCCTTTCCTCTCCTCCATCCTTCTTTCTTTCCATCCTCTTCTGTCTTTCTTTCCTTCATTCTTCCTCTTAATTCTGTCACTCCTCAAGAGTGACAAGCCAAATGGTTTCCTGTACACCAGGAAATCATTCAGTACGCTGGGTGGTAATCATCTAACAAAATTTTGGCATCTGGTGGTTTAGTGGGTGATTACGGCACTCCAATCGATTTCATTCTGTGTAGGTTTATATACAAGGGATGGATGGGGTTCTTTGCTCATGGAATGCCACTCAGGGATGAGTGAGGCTGGTTACTCTCATCTTCAATGTCAGGACCAATTTGCCTAGCCCCGGGCTCCTACGCTCCTCATCGGGCAACGTAGGATTGGATGATGGATGATGATTCTCTCTCTCTCTCTCTCTCTCTCTCTCTCTCTCTCTCTCTCTCTCTCTTTCTTTCTCTCTCTCTCTCTCTCTCTCTCTCTCTCTACTGTATTTATATCATCATCATCATCATCAGCCATTGAGGTCCACTGCAGGACCGGCCTATCCCTAGCGAAGCAGGGACAATACAGCCAATGTATCTCTATCCAGTGGCTTAGGCTGTCTCGCAGAGACTGTATATAGGGTGAGAAGTGCTTGTGAATGTGACTGTAGTGTTGTAATGGCTTTGGATGTGTGTGTAGTCTGTGAACCAAGTGTAATCGGCCCTCCTTAATACGAAAGGCCTTTCCCAAGTTCAATGAAAATGTCTGGATCCAGCGAAACTAAATGTGTGTGTGTGTGTGTGTGTATATATATATATATATATATATATATATATATATATAATGAACATGTATTTCAAGAAATCAGATCTCTCGTGGTTGCGCTACCTCTCGTGTTTTCGCAGCTAAAATAAACCAACTTTATTTAGTTTATTCTGAGTATAGCATCCTGAGTGTTAACATGCATGTTTTGAAACTAGTGTTCCACTGCAGTAATGACAGACATTTTTTAAGCATAAGAGATTTCAATTCTGATATTGTCACTATTATTTCCCAGGTATTTACAAATACTATGCCCATAAAGAATATTAAATATATAAAATAATAAATGAGCTAGACTTATATCAGCAAATGTTATTTTTAAATTAATTTAAATGTTATTTTTCCCATAAAAAGAACATTTAACCCACTTACATAACTCTTTTCTTTGCGATTACTGTCGTACTGTAGTGTTAACCTCTTCTTATACAAAGTGGAATAATGTGAATATGAGGATCTACATCCTTTCTATAGCGCTTCTTCGTGACTAGAAACATGTCTGTTGTTACAACTCAGAGTCAGTACACGGCAGATACAAATGCTGTACTAGTTTAACCTCTTTTCATAACACTTCTTTACAACCAGCATATTCTGATATTAAACTCTTGTTACAGCTCATTTGCATTTCGTGACTAGCACCGTACTCTAGTGTATACCTTTTGTTAACAACTGAACCTTCAAGATGGAGAGAAGGCAACTCTGGACCGATTTAAGCCGATTGGGTGCAAGCATACTAGTATGCGAAACTGGTTCAACCACAGCACCCCTTGTGTCTGCCAAAGTATCAAGTGGCTTGGTGAACGCTTCCCAAAGTTTTTATAACGCTGGGGGGAGGCGAACCCGCACTCACCAGCGTGCGAAACGCACAGTCTACCACTGTATCATAGAGGCTCCATATATATATATATATATATATATATATATATATATATATATTACTCAGTTCTCTTCTTATTACCCCAGTCTTCCTTGGAAAATAATGTTTCACAAAGAGTTGCTTAATATTACTTTTTTCTTGAAAAAACACATAAATCCATATTTCCCATTACGACGTGACCGTATGTGAATGTTGTAATTTCTATATTCTACGTTGAATATAAAGAAGTCACAAATATTACCTAGTGTCATTTGATTGTGTAATTCGTCAACTTTTCCTGTGAAAAATACTGGTGCATTGATTTATTCCCTAGTACTATGATCGTAGTTAGAAACGTAAGTACCTCATGATGTACGTGGTTCCCGTAAAAAGTCACAGGCTTCATCCTATTCTATTCATCCTGGAAGGCAAGTATTGTCCAGAAACTGCCGTCCCTTGCAGTAACTCTGCCGTAATAGCTTTTGGGCCGGAGCGAGCTCATCCTGTGAGAAAAATACTTACAACGGATTGGAAGAGGCTTATCACTTTTTTAGCCTTGTTCATGGCACCCGGCTTGGCTTGGCTTGGTCGCTTCTCGTAGCTACTGAGAAAAACGTTAAGGGTAGGTTATTTCCGAATGTGTGTGTGTGTGTGTGTGTGTGTGTGTGTGTGTGTGTGTGTGTGTGTGTGTGTGTGTGGGGTGGGGTGGGGGAAACAACACATAGGAGGGTACAGAGCACAGATTACTAAAGAGGCTGTTTACGAGGAAGGGGAAAGATAACAGAAATAAAAGATGATGAAAGATGACTAACATAAAGGAAGATGATAAACACAAAATAAAAATTAGGATTTAGAAAAGGATGATTGAAGAAATAAACGGGGAACTTGTAAAGGAATTTAGTCAGATGATGAATTTATTATTATAGTCTTGCCAGATGATCAGAGTTTGCTTTGGAGAGAGTTTTCAAACTGGAAGTATTATATTTAACTTTAAGGAACTTCATCAGTACCAGAGTTGAATCAGATTCTTCAGTAAATGATGGCATTGTGGTAAGAAAATTATATCTTAGTAACGCAGTTAAAAAGTATACGAGTAGCTACTGTAGGTGTAAAATACTCTGGACGGCTGAAGGCAGTGAAGCTAGGAGGACGTTGCAGCAGGGAGGATGCTGAAGCAAGGCATATATTAAAGAAAGACAGCCAGTGAGACAAAGAAGACACTGAAGCAAGGAAGCCCTTGAAACAATGAAGACACTGACGCAAACAAACGATTGTAGCAGAAAACAGACTTAATCAAGGAATATTAAATCAGGGAAGACATTGAAGCAAAATGACATCAAAGCAAGGACGGCACCGAAGTAATGTAGATTCTGAAACATGTAGAAGATTGGAAAAATGTAGGTACAGACTGAAGAAGAAAGATTTTGAATTAAGTTAGAAACTGAATCAAGGAAAATTTAAAAATGGAAATACTGAAACAAGGAATAATAAAACAAGAAAAACACTGGTGTAAGGTAAACAATGAGACATGCAAGTCAATGAAAGTCGAGAGAGAGAGAGAGAGGAGCAAGGGCGACTATGCTGCAGTTAAGACGCTGAATCTAGAAAGATTCTGAAGTCAAGAAGATAAATATGCAAAGAAAAATAATCAAGACAGAAAAGGAAATGATGAGGGAAAGGGGCATAAAACCAAGGGATATATTTAAGCACGGCAGACAGTTCCGCTGAATCAAGGAACATATTAATAAAGACAATACCGAAATAGGGAATCCACTGAAGCAGAATAAAGAAGGTGAAGGAAAAAAACACAAACTAACCAGCCAAGGAAAAGAAGACGAGAGTCAATGAAGGAAAAGAGAGAAATGGCATGGAAGAAAAGGAAAGGAAGAAGGAGGAGGAGGAATGCTTAAGTTAGGAAGAGACAAAAGAAAACGAAGGAGAAATAATGGAAAACGAGAGAGAGAGAGAGAGAGAGAGAGAGAGAGAGAGAGAGAGAGAGGGAATGAGAAGAAACATAGGGAGGAAGAGACGAATCAACAGCAGACAGCAGAAAATATAGAAATTATAACATTAATATTAGAGGTGGAAGTACTGAATGGGAAGAGAACTATCATGAGGCAGAAGAAAAAATCAAGATATTCCTGAAGGACAGGAACGGGAAACAAGCTGGAAGGAGAAGGCAATTTGTAGGAGGATAAAAAAGGTTTCGTTTCTAGACAGCCTGTCAGACGTTGGAAGAAGATCCGGTAGTATGGAAGGGAATTAAGATGGTCAAGGTGAGGATGGGGCACAAATGAGTACAGAGGAAGGCAGACACCAATATTGGTAGTTTCGATTCTGGCCATTGGAAAGGAGACTGTTGGCTTTACTATGAAACCACAGTATGTGAAGGTTTAAACAAACATTTTCTTAACTGCAGTCAAGCTTTGAACACCTGTGAAGACACGAAATGGTTGGACTGTATTCAGTTTTCAAAACACAATATGCAAAGAGGCAGAATGCTAAAACTTGTGTTTTCCATCATGTGTTTCAATACTGATTGGGGGTTTGGCATTTTGCCTTCCCTTTCGCAATCCCTAATATGATAATGCGGCCCTATGGCTACGGCATGTCAGAGATAAGGTAATGAAATAATGTGGTTTCCCACTAACTAATATCTAGCCGAAGGAGGCAAAGAAAACTTAGAAGGGTCACCACCCAAAAATTAAAACTGTAATGGCGATACATTATCTTCTGTTTACCGCAATAACGATTTTTTTGTAGGGGAGGGGGGCTACCACACTGCCTTTTCAGCTCAGTGGACCACGCTAGTTTCGAAAGTGTTATTGAACGCTGGATCAAAAGCCTCCAATTGTAATACTCTCTCTTACGTTTAATAAAATCGTCAGAAGATAGCAGACTAGTAAAGAAATACGTCATCTGTTAAAGGGTCTACTTTCTAAGAGATAAGTAAAAATGTATAACTATGTTGCACTATTGCTGTATCCTCCGTAATATGGGTGAGGAAAAAAGGTAAGACTTGTGTATTATGCAGTATAGTCATGAACGCTTTGCTGGGAATTAGAAGCTTGTTACATTATAAAATGGCTTTCAAATGTTAGTTCTGAATTACAGTCCAGTAAATTGCAGTCTATGTAAAGAGAAATATTTTTCATCATTTGACAGAAAACGTTTGCAAACTGATTGGGGTCAATAACTTTAATACAGTTCGTTTTTCTTGTGTGTGTGTGTGTGTGTTCTTACCTAATTGTTCTTACCTAACTGTATCTTTACAGGAATGAGTCAAGCTCGTACTGTCCCGTGTCTTAAACCATATTTATCGTACATATCCTTAAGTCTGTGAATTGTTTTGGCACACACTATTTCATTCGGTAGTGCATTCCATTGACCAATTGCTCTGTTTGGAAAACTGAATTTCCTTACGTCTTTATCACCTCTCTTCTTATGCAGTTTTTTGCAGTGTCCCCTTGCTGATGCTTCTCTATATGTTAAATAATCATTTATGTCTATTTTCTCCTTCCCTGATATGCACTTATATAGCATTATCATGTCACCTCTTTTCCTTCTCTCCTATAGTGTTGGTAGATTCAATTTATTTAGTCTTTCTTCGTAGCTTTGGTCCCTTAAGTTTGGTATCCATCTTGTAGCGGCCCTTTGAACTTTTTCTATCTTGTCTATGTTTTTTGAGATGAGGACTCCAGACTACTGATGCATATTCCAGGGTTGGTCTAATGAATGATGTTATTATCCTTCTTAGCATGTCTTCATTTATGTATGTGAATGCTATTCTCATATTTGCAAGCAGTGTATACATGTTCCGTACCTTCTCGCTGATGTGGTCAGCCGGAGATAGTCTGTTATTGATAATCGCACCTAGGTCCTTCTCTCTTTCTGATGTGTGTAGGGTTTTATTTCCTAATTTATAATCCCAATCAGGTCTTTTTCCACTTTTACCAAACTTGATTACATGACACTTGTCCACATTGAATTCCATTTGCCATGAATTACTCCATTCATGAAGTTTATTTAATTCTTCTTGTAGCTCTTTACAAGAGTCTGTGTTAGTAATTCTCCTTTGTATTTTTGCATCATCTGCAAACATATTCAGATAACTCTCATTTCCAGTGTTACTGTTTATATCATTTATATACACTAAAAACATGATTGGTGCCAGCACTGAACCCTGTAGTACTCCACTAGTCACTTCTTTCCATGATGAGTAGTTTCCTCTTAGTACTGTTCTCATTTCTCTTTTTATGAGAAAATCTTGCATCCAACAAAACAGTTTGCCTCGAATTCCTCCTTGATGGTACAGTTTCCATAAAAGTCTTTGGTGTGGTACTGTGTCAAAAGCTTTCTTGAAATCTAAATAGATACTGTCCACCCATCCTTCTCTTTCCTGTATTGTGTTTGTTACTCTGTCATAGTAGCTCAACAGATTAGTAACACATGATTTTCCTTTTCTGAAACCAAACTATCTTTCTGTTATCATACTGTGTTCTTCTATATGATTTACCCAGGCTTTTCTTATAAGCTTTTCTAATACCTTGCTTACAACACTGGTCAGTGATACTGGTCGGTAGTTGAGTGGATTTTGTCTATTTCCTTTCTTGAATAAGGGGACAATATTTGCTTTGTTCCAAATATCAGGTAGTTGACCTTGACTTAATGATTTCTTGAAAATTAAAAAAATTGGTTTACTTAACTCTTTTGCACATTCTCATAGTACCGAACATGAAATTTCATCAGGACCACTTGCTTGTCTAATTTACTTAACTCCTCCTGTATTACTTTTTCTGCTATTTGTATATCTGGTAGTATGTGTGGACATGCATGTTCCACATAGTCCCTTTCAAATTTTTTGTCTTTTGTAAAAACTAATTGGAAATTCTTATTTAGTGCTTGACAAATATCTTTCTCTTGCGTATAAGTGATTCCCTCGTCCGTAATGGATTGTATTATATCTTTTACTTTGCTTTTGCTTCTGATGTAGCTGTAAAACAGCTTTGGTTGATCACTACTTTTATTTATTATATCCTCCTCAAATTGTTTTTGGGCTTCCCTCCTTATTCTTGTATAATCGTTTCTTGCCTGTTTGTAATTATTATACGCCCTTTCACTATTGTGTCTTCTGTATCTATTCCACAACAAATCTCTTCTTTCTTTTGATTTTTTACATTCTGTATTGAACCATTTCTGTATTTTCTTATCTGCTTCTTTGTGCTGTGGGATGTACTTCTGGACTCCTATTTCATAAATTTCACAGAATTTTTTATATACAGCATTTAAATCTTGTCCTCTAAGCTCATTTTCCCAATCAACTTCTAAGAAATACTTCTTTAGGTCTTGATAATTTCCCGTTTTATGGTTTAGGCTCTTTTTGTAACTGTCATTGCTGTTTACTATGTCATATGCTATCCTGAAGTTATAATTTAGTACTGCATGATCGCTTTTGCCGAGTGGAGGGTGATATATTAAACGGTCAATATCATTTTCTTGCTTAGTAAATATTAGATCTAGCACTGAAGGTACATCAAGTCCTCTTTTTCTGGTGGTTTCCCTCACCATAGTTAGTTAGTGTGTGTGTGTGTGTGTGTGTGTGTGTGTGTGTGTGTGTAACTACTGTATTTATCATCTTGTGTGTGTGTGCGTAGAACTACTTATAATCTTGTGTGTGTGTGTGTGTGTGTGTGTGTGTGTGTGTGTGTGTGTGTGTGTGTGTGTGTGTGTGTGTGTGTGTGTGTGTTCTTACCATACCTAATTACCTAACTGTATCTTTGCAGGAATGAGTCAAGCTCGTACTGTCCCATGTTTCGAACCATTTTTGTCATGCGTGTCTCTAAATTCATCAGTTGTTTTGGCACAAATTGTTTCATTCGGTAGTGCATTCCACTGATCGACTGCTGTATTTGGGAAACTGAATTTCCTTTCGCCTTTATCACCTTTCCTTTTGTAGAGTTTTCTACAGAGTCCTCTTAATGTTGCTTCCCTATAATATCGTTGAAAGTAGATTGACTGTAGTCGGTTCTTTTTCGCCACACGCCACCATTATCAGTGTCCATAGTTTACCGTTGTTCACCGCTGCCGCCAATATTGATGAGCTTAGTTATCGTAGTTTACCGTTGTTCACCGCTGCTGCCAATATCGATGAGCGTCGCCATAGATAGACGTAGAAAGATAGGGAGGTTAGTTGTAGATCATCGAAACACTGACAGTATAAAGTCGTGAGGTGTCGTGTGGCTCGAACTTGCCACTGCTTAGTAAAATGGTGTGTCGTCGACAAGAGACTGAGTAGGTAGTTCTCTCTCTCTCTCTCTCTCTCTTTCTCACCTTCCCCCTCTGTGTATCATAATCAAGATGTTACAGTGCACACTTGGGTTACGGAGTTTACTGTGCACAGTTATATCGAAGTGTGATTTACAGCGTAACGTAGCGTGACGGCAAAACCTCCTAGCTGACCCTTTCTTCTGCCTACCATCCTGGATCGTGTTATCGGGCTCGGTCTAACCCCTTCTCTCTGGCTCTCTCTTTGGTTCTCTAACCTTCCCACATATGATGTCGGACTTATATCCCACTCTAGCTTCCGGCTAAAGTGTGTGTGCGTACGTATGTGCGTGTGTAAGTGTGTCGGTCATGGTTATGGCACATGATCAGAGGTGTTTGGCATTCTTGATTAGTCTGGGACAACAAGATTGTGGATATACATTATATTGGACTGACATTTCTATTGAGAAGCTGTGTATGTCTCCAGCAGACACTACATCCTGCACATTGTGATATGAGATATATAGCCTACTAGTGCCTATTTAATGCCTACATATCATTCAGTCACGAAAAGCTGTCGTACCAACGACAGTAAATATTGTCACAACATTTTAATGCATGTTATATCCACATTACAATCTACTTGTAAGCTAATTTAGTGGAATACACAATATTGTAAAAGTAACATAATTGTGATAACATTGTACATAACTGCAGTTACATTGTGTTAATGCAATTGTAGTTACATTGTGTAAATGCAACTGTTATGCAAGTGTGTCTGTAACATAACGTTGTGTCAATGCAACTGTTACACAGTTGTGGTCGTAATAAAATTGTAGTTACATCTTGTTAATGCAACTGTTACATAAGTGTGGTTGCAATAAAATTATAGTTACATCTTTATAGCATTGTAATCTACTTGCAATAATGCTAGTGTTTGTAGTTACAGAATTGTAGCAACTGTAACATAATTAGAGAAATCACAATTGTGGTCATTGTAGCTATATAACTGATTCATATTTATATAATTTATACATTAAGAGCAATACAGTCATATCATGAACCAGCCATATTTGATGTGCCTGTTTATTTGAGACACCATAGGTATACTGGCTTAGTTATGTTGCACAGTTTACATTTAAATGATATATGATACTCCATATTTTGTTATGTAAAATTAAATGAATAATAATTACAATATGTACAATATTCATTTAGTTTCGTTTGTACCACACCACGTGATACTATAGTCCTTCAAAGGTTTTGAAGTCAACTTGATATGCTTGCTTATTTTTAAATTCATCTTAAGGTACGGGTTGTAAGTACTCATGTATATGGCTGAGTAGCCTATAGCATACTGTTGCTAGCTCCATTCGTGTTTAGGCAATTTCACTTGATTTTACTTGTAACTTGTAACCTCTACGACAGGCGCGTAGCACCCGTCTGGCAGCAAACTCTCATCCCTTTTCTGTCCAACTCTCTAATGCAAGAGTTAACCGTTACTCCCAGTCTTTCATTTATGCAACAGGTCAACTCTGGAACTGTCTCCCTCTGTCTGTATTTCCTGCTGCCTATGATCTCCGGTCTTTCAAACGCAATGTGTCCAGGCATCTCAAAATGATCGGATCTTGAATTTGGCTCTCTATTGTATTTTGTTTTTCTCTTGCAGGGAACTGTTACTGCGGGCTCATGGCCTTTGGTTCCTTCTTCCTCGCATAAAACAAAACGTATTGTATGTTGATGTAAGGATATATCTTGTCTATCAGTGTTTATGTATGTAAGGCTGTATATAAATGAAGAAGTATCATTTCACTAATAGAGTAAATGTTCGACTCACTGATATTAATTGTAGTAGCGGTGATGATAGTGATGTTGGCTAAAGGGTGTTGGTAGGGTTTGGATAAGGTAGGTCAGGGTCCTGGCATGACTGTGTCAGCAGTCGGTGTCATCACTGCGGGGTAGGCAGAGAGGCTGGTAGGCAGGCAGGCAGATGCAGGATGCCAGGCTGGCATTGTCAGGCACTTGGACTGATTGACGTGTTATGATGCTCTTAGCAAATGATGACACTGCAGAGTCGCTGCCTCACTCTGGTATTTGTGGTGAAGATGGTAGTTGTGGGGAAATGTGGTTGACGTCATGGTGGGGAGGTGGAGTAGGTGAGCAGGTGGTGGAGGTCATCTGTGCTGTGCTTAGCTCAGCTGTCACACAGTTCCCTCACTTCCTTGCTCGCTTCTTCTCTTTACTTGTAGTGCTTGATTTTCCTTACTTGTTGTGATTAGCTTGTAAGGACGTCGATAGACATAGTTTGTCCTTGCTATTGTTTCTCGTAAATCGTGGAATTGTGGTTGAGGTGGTTAGGAGCAGTTAGGGATGAAGCTGTGTTAATGCAAAATGAGTGTAGTGGGTTTGTTTTCCGCTCATGTTTACCGTCGTAGCGGTTTAGGAGAGTTGTCTGCTACGTATACACTCATAGGCACGATTTGATTGTAGTTCGTTTTACCACTGTCACCAATATCAATGAATGTAGTAACATAATTGCAGAATGCTAGTATTTGTAGATACATAATTGTGGTAACTTTAATATATTTGCAGTAATGCTAGTATTTGTAGTTACATAACTGCAGGAATTGTAATATAATCGTATGAATCACAAGTGTGGTCATCGTAGCTATATAACTGATGCGACTGTATTGCTATTATTGTATAAAATTATATACATATGTATCAATTATATAACTACAATGATCACACTTTTGATTCCTATGATTATATTACAATTGCTACAATTATGTAACTGGAAACACTAGCATTACTGCAATTATGTTATAATTGCTACAATCCTGTAACTACAATTTTATTGCAACCACAATTATGTAACAGTTGCATTAACAAGATGTAACTACAATTTTATGGCAACCATAATTATATAACTGTTGCATTAACAAGATGTAACTAAAATTTTATGGCAACAACAGTTATGTAACAGTTCCATTAACATGATATAACTACAATTTTATGGCAACCACAATTATGTAACAGTTCCATTAACACGATGTAACTACAATTTTATTGAAACCACAATTATGTAACTACTGCATAAACACAATTATATGTTACAGCCTCACTTGCGTATCAGTCACATTTACGCAATGTAATCACATTTACATTAACATGATGTAACTGCACATATGATACAGTATTCATTCAGTTATGTTACCTATACAATATTATGTATTTCACTTAATTAGCTTACAAGCTGATTGTAATGTGAATAATATGCATTAATATGTTATGACAATATTTACTGTCATTGGTCCAACAGCTTTGCATGACCAAGTGATATCTAGGCATAACATATGACGCAATGCTATATGTAAGTACAGTATGTAAATATAGCTATAGGTAACAATATGTAAAACAGGTAGTTATGTCTGAAGTTCTCAAGGAAGAGACAACTATACATCCGTTAGCCTAGACTAATCAAGAACGTCAGACACCTCTGATCATGTGCCAGAAACATGACCCACACACACACACACACACACACACACACACACACACACACACACACACGCACACACACACACACACATACACACACACACACACACACAAACACACACACACACACACACACACACACACACACACACACACACACACACACACACACACACACACACACACACACACACACACACTCACACTTTAGCCGGAAGCTAGTGGGGGACATGTCCAATATAACATGTAGGTAGGTTAAAGAGAACCAGAGAGAGAGCCAGAGAGAAGGGGACAGACAGAGCCCGAGAACACGATCCAGGGTGGAAGGCAGGAGACAGGGTCAGCTACGAGGTTTTGCCATCATGCTATGTCACGCTGTTAATCACAATTCGATATACTGTAACTGTGTACAATAAACTCCGTAAACCAAGACTGCTTTGTAACTCACCTTGCTTATGATACGCAAAGGGGGAAGGTGAGAAAGAGAGAGACATACCTATTCACTCTAGTCAACGACACACTATTTTACTAAGCAGCAGCAAGTTCAAGACATAATCCTTACGACACCTCACGACTTTATACTGGCGGCGCTTCGACGATCTACAACCAATCTCCCTATCTCTCTACATCTATCTACAGCGATGCACATCGATATTGGCAGCAGTGGTGAACAACAGTGAGCTACGATAATGCACGTTCATCGATAGTGGCAGCAGCAGTAAACAATGGTTAACTACAATAAACTATGCTCATCGGTATTGGCAGCGGCGGTGAACAACGATAAACTACGATAAACTACGATAAACTACCCTGATCGATATTGGCAGCAGCGGTGAAACATGGCAAACAACGATAAAGTAGGTTCATTGATGCTGGTGGTGAGCGGCAAAAATGAACCAACTACAGTCAATCTACGTTCTTCGATATTAGGTTATATACTCATTTACGTCTATTTTCTCTTTCCCTGTGATGCATTTATTTAACATAATCATGTCTCCTCTTTTCCTTCTCTTCTGTAATGTTGGTAGGTTTAATTTTTTTAGTCTTTCTTCACAGCTTAGGTCCCTTAAACTTGGTACCCACCTTGTAGTGGCCCTTTGTACCTTTTCAGTCTTATCTATGTGTTTTTTGAGGTGTGGATTCCACACTACTGATGCATGCTCCAAAGTTGGTCTGATGAATGACGTTATTATCTTTCTGAGGATGTCTTCATTTGTATATGTAAATGTTACCCTCATATTAGCAAGCAGTGTGTACATGTTCCTTACTTTTTTATTTATGTGCTCAGCCAGTGATAGTTTATTATTGATAATCACTCCTAAATCCTTTTCCCTTTCTGATGTGTGCAGGGTTGGACTTCCTAGCTTATAGTCCCAGTCTGGTCTTCTTTAATTTTTACCATATTATTTTATTACATGACATTTGTCCACAGTTAAATCCATTTGCCATCTATTACTCCATTCATGAAACTTATTTAATTCCTCAGGTAGCTGTATGCAAGTGTCTGTGTTTGTAATTCCCCATTGTATTTTTGCATCATCTGCATACATTTTTAGGTAGCTTGTCACTTCTCTCTGTGATGAGTAATTTCCCCCCAGTACTGTTCTCATTTCCCTTTTACCGACAAAATCTTGCATGCAATCGTACAATTTATTGTACCTTGAATTCCGCCTTGATTGTACAGTTTCCATAAAAGTATTTTGTGAGGTACTCTGTCAAATGCATTCTTGAAATCCAAATATAGGCAGTCTACCCAGCCATCTCTTTTCTGTATTGTTTCTGTAACTCTATCATAGTAACTTAGCAGGTTGGTAACACATGATTTTCCCTTTCTAAAACCAAATGTCTTTCTCTTATCATATTGTGTTTTACCAGGTGATTTACCCAAATTGTTAGTATCAGTTTTTCTAACATCTTGCTTACGATGGTCAGTGGTACTTGTCGGTAGTTCAGTGGATTTTGTCTATTTCCTTTCTTGAGAAGGGCCACAATATTTGCTTTCTACCAAATATCAGGTAGTTTTCCTTGTCTTAAGGATTCTCTGAATATTAATTGTAATGGACTGCTCAGCTCTTTTGCACATTCTTGAAATACCCAACACGAAATCTTGTCAGGGCCCTTGTCTAATTTCCTTATCTCTTTCTGGACCTACTCTATTGTTATTAGTATATTTGTTAATACGTGTGGGCATGCTCGTTCATTTTCATCTCTCGCAAATCTACATTCTTTAGTAAAAACTGACTGGAAATTTTTGTATAGTACTTCACAAATCTCTTCTTCATTGATATAGATTTCATCCATGATGGATTGTATTTTATCTTTAACTTTTGCTTTGCTTTGTATATAGCTGTAAAACACCTTCGGCTGATCAGTATTTTTAATTACAATGTCTTCCTCAAACTGCCATTGAGATTCTCTCCTTATCCTTGTATGATAATTTCTTGCCTGCTTGTAGTTGTTATTTGCTCTCTCACTTTTATTTCATGTGTATCTGATCCACATCAAATCTCTTTTCTCTTTTTCATTTTTACAATCAGTATTAAACCAGTTCTTTATCCTTATTTCCGTGTCTTTGCGCAGTGGGACATAAGTTTGGACTCCTGTTTTGTAAAGTTCACAGAATTTTTCGTATATAACATTTACATCTTGTCCTCTTAGCTCCTTTCCTCAATTGGTATCATTGAAATCCTTCTTTAGGTCATGATAGCAGCCCTTTGTTGTATTTTAGCATCTTTTTGTAATTTCCATTACCTCTAACTATATCATATGCTATCCTGAAACTGTAATCTAGTACTGCATGATCTTTTTTGCCGAATGGGGGGGGGGGACATTATACTGTCATTTTCATTTTCTTGCCGAGTAAATATGAGATCTAATAATGAGGGGTCTTCTGGCCCTCTTTTTCTGGTGTTCTCCTTTACACGTTATGTTAGAAAAAATTCCTGTATAAGAGCCAAAAGCTTTTGATCCCAACAACTTTCATGGCTTTTTGCATCTAGAGTATTCCAGTTTATATTTGTGTTAAAATCTCCCGTTAGTAAAATTCTTTCAGATTTTTCTTCCATTCTGTAGTGTATGGTTCTAAAACTCTGAATTGTCTTTTCTGCCAGGTTTTCTTATTCACCTCTATCCCATGTGTTTGTCTTAGGTGACATATATAAATCTGCCACAATTAATATTCGTTCTGTTGTACTAATCTCTCCTGCAACTAATTCTACTTTTGAGGGAATGTCTATTTCTACCTCTTTTATTTGGAGTTTTTCTCCTCTAGTATCTCTGTTAGTGTGTGTGTGTGTGTGTGTGTGTGTGTGTGTGTGTGTGTGTGTGTGTTTAACTACTTATCATCTACCATATAATCATGTTTGATTTTCATATATTAAGATGGATCACTTTGTAAAATGCTCTTCTACGATTGTTCATCATACCTACTGTAGATATCGTACTTTTTCCGTCTTTTGCTGTACTCTTTCTAAATCTTTTACATTTTCGTGATGCGGTAACCAAAACTGAACAGAGTAGCTACTGATTTCACAGTGGCGTGAGTTGCCTACCTGATGAAATTGTACCCCTTCACTGAAATCATGTTTAGTGTGAAAAGTATTTTGGGTCCACTTGGGCCCCCATCAGGTATGAAAAAGACTGTTACAATAGGTGGATATAATTTGTTCAACTGAACAAAAAATTCCAAGTATAAGCAATTAAAGGAACTGTACTTGGTGAAGATGATGTTTCTTGTCTGATTTCGAATGATCTGTTTTTGTACTGGAGCCATGGTGGTGATGGTATCATGTACGACTCGCAGTCGATGTGTGCCGCACGAGATCCGTGACGGACAATTGAATGGGTAATGGTACAGTAGTTCGCCCTTTCATGATTGTTTGCAAGTGTTTGCACCCTATCGTTCTGGTGATGGCATACACAGACTCTGACACACACACAAACATAGACCATACAAACCTCTGGAAGATGATGATGAAATGAGGTAGAGGGTCAAGGAGAAAGAGATAAATGGGTGTTAAGGCTAGTGGTGTGATAGTATAAAGACGGGGTATTGTGGCGGGTGGAGGAGGGGGGTTATTGGAGGAGGAGGAGTGAGTTGAAGAGATGGAGAAAGAGAAGGTAGAAAATATGGTGGTACAGGTAAGGGGGCAGGGGCGGGTGGATGGGAGACTTCGATGAAGCAACAACACTCCTTCCCTCTCAATTGTTCACCAAGCAGTGTTCTCAGTCATACTCATCGGTTAGAACAGGTGCTCCTCTTTTATTTAGACTAACTCCCTCATTGTCGTTTCCTAATAATAAACACGTTGTGTTGGCCTTTTTGTAGCTTGTGTTTTCGTAAGACAGGTTGTAACACATTGACTCGCAGATGCCAGTTACTACGGTGTGTGTTTTGTTAACTTCTTTTCGTCTGTTGACACATAGTCTCGTTCGCTTTGTGGGGTTTTATTACAACCCTTCCTCACCTATTCATTTTTACACATTACGCATTTACGGTATGTCTTTTATTATTATTATTATTACTGATGATCATTATATGAATTTCAAAAAACAATGAAAAGCAAATAAGGGAACTATAGGTGCAATATGCGGTATGAACTGAGAGGTTAAAAAAAGACAATGAGAAGTATACGACGAAAATACTGTTTTTCGTACGTCATATAGTGTGTTGTAGAACTGAAGGCTAATGAGTGTGTGTGTGTGTGTGTGTGTGTGTGTGTGTGTGTGTGTGTGTGTGTGTGTGTGTGTGTGTGTGTGTGTGTGTGTGTGTGTGTGTGTGTGTGTGCGTGTGTGTGTGTGTGTGTGTGTGTGTGTGTGTGTGTGTGTGTGTGTGTGTGTGTGTGTGTGTGTGTGTGTGTGTGTGTGTATGTTTTAGGGTGGTATACTCTAATGAGGCTGGCTAGAGTACTTTACGGCCTTCCTTACGTAGTCTCTTGGTAATAATGTATGTCATGAAGATCTTTAATGTGTCTATTATTAACTTCCTGTGTATCATTAACTTATTTTTTTTTATGCCGCACGAGATCCGTGACGGACAATTGAATGGGTAATGGTACAGTAGTTCGCCCTTTCATGACTGTTTGCAAGTGTTTGCACCCTATCGGGTCCTACCTGACCCAGGTTCAAATCCCGACTGGGGCAGGGAACAGTTTGAGGATTTGAATTTAACAAAAATCAGACTTTACCGATCTACCAGAAGACCCGCCGACATGTCGTAAAAATACCCCCGCTAATACCAATACACCAGTCCTGTATGAGACAGCCCAAGCATGTATTCAATATGGACGGTGGGAGTTAGCGCCGAAGTGGTGACATGTAGTGGTGTATGTATGTAGGAGAACTACTGGGCCTTGAGTGCAGGCTGTGAAGCCTATGCCCAGAGTCGGACACATAAAAAAAAAAAAAAAAAAATAGTCTCTTGCCTGCAATAGGTCACTGACTGAGCTTCTTTCTCCCTTATTCCACTTCATTTACAAATGGGTTTGTTCAACACGGTTCTCATTGTCGTGGACAGTCAGGCATCTTTGATCCAAAATCTCTTTCAGAACCATCTTTAAACGTCCCTCATCAAAACCTCTTGTCTCCATCCTAGTTTCGATTTGCACATATGTTATTATTTACCGTGTTCATTTGCGATTTTCTAGATACTTTTCGTGTTTTAATTAATGTTTACGTATTTAGAACTGTGTTGGCAACCGTATCAGTGGCGAATTCACCAGCGGTTAAACCTAAGACGTTGAAAGAAAGTGGTCCGTACCAAAGGTCGCTTCAACAGCTGACTTAATTACATCTAAAAAAAAAAAAAACAATAATAATAATAATAATAATAATCCTAAAATGGTTATCTTCACTTGAGAAATATGGAGTTCACTCAAGATTCCAAGGTAGCTGTTGAAAGAATACCAATTAATTTTTCGTGCACTTACCAACATCACAACCAAAAGTGACTGGATGCACAAACTTAAGAATCTGAAGCTTCACTGCTAAGCATCCTAACAAAATTCGGTGACTGAGAAAGTTTCCTTAAATCCTTCAATGCTACAACAAATATCAAAGGATTTCCTTTTTTTACTGGCTGATAATACACGGCTTTAGTACTAATATGGGTACCTCTTATCAGTGAAAAGTCCAAGCAGAGTTAAAATCGTCAAAGTTTTGGCCGGAGAGTTGCAGAAATTCTACCCCAGTTCAGTCCCAGTGAGCGAGACTTTAGCTGTTATGAGGTCATATTACAAGTAACCCCCCCCCCACACACACACACCAAGTAACGGTAATTTCGGTGAGAATTACACTGATTTCTGTAATCGCAAGTAATAACCTCGCCCGCCCTGAGTCCGACGAGGTATTGTTTTTCGTCGAGTTTGTTTCTTTGTTTGTTCATTTGTTAGCAACATTACTGAAAAAAGGCTGAATGAAATTACATGAAACTTTCAGGATATGTGGGCACTTGTCCCAAAAGGAAGTGATTAAATTTTGGAGGTAATTGAGTGACCTTGATAGGTCAAAATCAAGGTCACGGATATTCAGAAGGCCATAACTTGAAACCAGTTGAAGATAGTAATATCTACTCTATCAACATACAGGAACTCCCATGTGGGCTTTTATTTGGGACAAAGACCTTTGACCTTGAGTGACCCTGAATAGTCAAACTCAAGGTCCTGGACATTCAGGGGGCTGTAACTTGAAACAGGTTGCAGATAGATATTTACTATTATCAACCTATAGGAAGTCCCCTATGGGCTTTTAATTGATACCATGACCTTTGACCTTAAGTTACCTTAAAATTCAAACTCAGGGTTACGGTTATTTAGGAGACTACGACTGGAAACTGGTTGAAGGTAGAGAGATAATTACCGTTATCAGCATATAGGAAGGCCCATATGAGTTTTTAATTGGTACCGTGACCTTTGACCATAAGTGACCTTGAAAAGTCAACGCTAGATCACTGATTTTCAAAGGGCTATAATCAGAAAATAAAATGACTTTTGTCGGGCGAAGCTTGTTGTCTGTGGCACCGCCTGTTAACCATTTTATTTTGGGAGTCCTGACACAAGTCACACGCCGCTGCAGATGTGCACACACAGAGGATACTGAACCGGATTTATCTATCAATCGATCTACAGTATAGTCAGACGCCTTAATCCCGTAAGGGCTGGCCACAAACAAATCGCCTCCATGTCGCCCTGTCCCCTGTCATTACGCTACGCTCACCAAACTCACACCCCTTGCTCTCATATACCTCTCCACTCCATCCTTCCATCTCATCCTCGATCTCCCCCTCCCCCTTCATCAGTCTATCACTCTCCATCCACTCCACATGACCAAATCGCCTCAGCGTATTTCTCCTGATGCCTTCTATCACATCCACAGGAACACCACAACGCTCCTCCATTTCCCCTTTTGTTAGTCTGTCTCACCACATAACTCCACATGCTTCTCTCAAGTAACTCATTTCCATTGCTGTCACCTTTGACTTGTGTCGTTTCAACGAAGTTCAAGCTTAGGTTCCATACATTAGAGTTTGTATCACAATAGTATCATGTAGCGACTTTTTTTTTTTTTTTTTTTTTACTTTCATGCTCAATTTTCCATTCCTAATCGCTGCTCTCAAAGAACAATTAGCCTCTTATCCCTGATGTGCCCTTTCAAGCACTCCATTCTCTAAATTTCCATCCTTAGGCTACTCATCACGCTACCTAAGTACTTAACCCTGTTCAGGGAGGTGTCGGTCCGTTCTGCATAGCAGGTAGATGTGGTTCTCTCAGGCCCCAAAATATAAAAATTCGAGAAAGATGTTTATGTTTCTTTTACTCCAATACCGAAAATCGAATAACATATGTAATGTTTCCGTAACACTAACATGTAAAAAAATGAACTGTTCTTTTCATTTTATATTTTTAACAAATTCTTGAAGAAAATAGGAAAAATTGTAAATAAATTTTGGTCTTCTATAAGAATAAAAAAAAAAAAATCTGAATGGTTGCTTGAGTGGTCCCAAAGCTTGGTATGGGATGGTGCTTCATGGTGTGGGGAAGAGGGGCTGCCAGACACTGGATACATATTTCCAATTAGGGAGAACAAAATATCTCGCACACCACAGGTAGACGTGGGTCTCACATACCCAACGTATACTCACACACCCTTATACTGCGGAAACGGTGAGAGAGCTTGAAGTAACTCCCTCATCCCTTGCATGGATACACAAAGTTAGGAAGCTACTGAGAAGAACAGGGCTCCTGGGTGTTTAGAAGTTAATGAACTAGAAAATGGGACGGGGGGAGGGGTGGCGCTAAGACCCACCCCTACCTGACGAGAGTTATATGGACTTACATTTCCCATTTCCCCACCGTCCAGCCACATTGTGCCTTCAGTGGCTTCATTTTTCTCGAAGACCACAACTTTACTCTTCCCTACATTCACTTTCAGATTCTACGTCTTGCACACACTCCCAAACTCATTCACCAAGCTTTGGAGCTATCTTCGACATCCCCTAACAATACAGTATCATCATCAAACAGCAGAACAGAAATTTCCAAACACTGCCCTCTCTCATTAGGGTCACTCCAACATCCACTGCTTTACCTTGTGTCTCTTTTTTAACTCCTTCTAAATGCACACTGAACCTCCTTGGAGACATATGACACAACACTGTTTCAATCCAACATTCAGACAGAAAAAATCGCTCACTTCACCATTCACACTCACTGCAGCCCTAGTGCCCTCGTACATACTCTTCACGGCATTCAGCAGCTTCCCATTTACTCCATATATATATATATATATATATATATATATATATATATATATATATATATATATATAATTTTCCACATCCCATGTCTATCTGCTCTGTCATATGCTTTCTCCAAATCCATGAAGGCCGCATACAACTTGTTTCCCTTCTCAAAGAAAGCATTCCACTAAAGACCTTAGAATGAAAATCTGATCTACAAAGCCTGTTCCTTTCCTGAATCCACTTTCTTCTTTGCCAATTAATTCCTCTGTTATACCCCTAACTCTGTCAATAAGTACTCTACGATATACTTTTCCTATAATACAAAGAAAACGAATGTCCCTATGATTACCACACACTTCTTTAAATCCACGGGACTCTACCCTCCTAACAGGCTACTCTTCACATCTTCAATATATATTCTACTCTTATCTCTCTCCAGTGTTTCAGCATTTCACCACAAACTCCATCAATTCCTGGGGTTTTCCCTATTTTGACTTTCTTCATTGCTTTTGCTACTTCCATCCTGCTGATCTTCCTCCCTCCTCATCTCCCTCCTTCTCTCAGCCATTCCCCAGCCACTTGTACTCGCGTTACTTTTAGCAGTAAGATTTTCCAGTTACAGGTTTTGATTCTGTTATTAACTTCAGCATGGTGACTTTTTTCTTATATCATTCAAGCTGTATGGTATAAATATAATATTTTCCTGCCTAGGGGAGTCCATGAGTAATCAAGGGGTTAGGGAAGGCAGCTAACCCCCTCACTTCGAAATGTTCATCATAAGCTGAATGAAATCGTCAGGAGATAATGTGTATAAGTGGTAATGATATTCTTGAACTAAAGCAGTTGAATATATCAGGATATTATTTACATACAATATGTACCGGTATATCACAATATCTTTGTTTTACTGAATTTATTGAAATGTACACATGTATGGTCAGATGGCATTATTTGTTTATGCGGTATATGTCACAATATTGTTTCTTTTCCTGAATTTTGGTATAGGTGCATATTTAGTAATTTGGTAGCAGAGTCGTCCAAACTGGAGTCTGCACATTCGTTGCACTAATGGATGTTTTGGAGTATGGTATATATAAATCATTGACTCATTACATTATTACATCTTACCTAGAAAAGTAAATGATACTGGATGCATGGGCACAGATTAATAGATTTACTTTGCTCCATTTACTTGACATGTTCCATGGGGGCACCCATCATCCACTCAGTGTAGAGGGTAGCTCTACACTGACTGGCAAGCCAAGTGATTTCCTGTAAACCGGGAAATCATTTAATACGCTGGATGGAAAGCTTATAAACAATAAACACGTGTTCTCCACGTGTTAACAAGTGGGTTGGCGGGGGGTTAGTGCCCCTCCCTAGAAAACAACTAACTAAAAATACAAATAAAAAGTCTCAGATCAAGACTGAATATCATGTGACGACCGAGGACCGAACAAGGGACATCGTGCGGATTGCAACATGGAATGTAAGGGGTACGAATGATGGGGTGAAAGAGGGAGAGATTCTCCAGGTGCTTGAGGGTGCAAAAGTGGACATGCGTGGATTAGATGAGACTAAATAGAGAGGTGAGAGTGTGAGAGAGTAGGAGTATGAATGGGGTATATGCTCGGGAGTAGGTGAGAATGAGAGGACAAAAGAGGGTGTATGTATTGTGTGCAGGAGATAGGAGAATATAAGAGAGTATGGATCAGTTGGTTCAAGGGTTCTGTGGGTAAGACTGAAATTAGGGCTGCAAACGCTGGTGATTGTGTGTGTGTATGCGCCGACGCAAGATCATGCAAGCAGAGTGAAAGAAGAGTTCTGGGCAATGTGGAAGCGTGCATGGAAAAGTCTGAAAGGAATGAGAGAGTGTTTTTGATCGGAGTTATGAATGGAAAAGTAGGGAATGTGGAGGTGAATGGAGTTGTTGGATAGTGGGGTGTGCCTGAAGAAGTGAATGACAATGGCAGTGCTTTAGTGGACATTAGTGAGGGGAGGGGTTGGTGACAGCCAATACCATTTTGGGGCACAAAATGATACACAAGTATACGTAGCGAGTGATGAGAAGGGTAGATGGTGAACTGAATGAATGGAAGGCAATGACTGATCATGTGTGTGTGGATGAGAGAATGAGAAGGTATGCAATGAATACAAGAGCATACAGAGGTTGGGGGAGTGGACTTTCTGATGACCGCTTGGTGGCGGTGAAAGTCAAGGTTCAAGTGCAATGGAGGAATAAAGGGAGGAAGGTACAGGAGGAAGTATTTCATACAACAATGGTACAAAGGTTCCAAGAGGATGGAAAAAGGGCAGAATATAAGAGAGAAGTGGAGGAGCGATTGGATAAATATAATTTGGAGCAGACGAGGGAGGTGGAAGGTGTGTGCAAGATATTCACAAAATAAATCTTTGCAGCAAGTGATGTGGTGTGTGAGGTGAAGAGAAGACGAACGGGGATGCAAGGAACAACATGGTGGAATGAATAGGTGAGACAAGCTGTGGAGCAAAAGAAGAAAGCACATGGTGAGTGGATGGGAAGCAGAGGCATGGAGGAAGTTGAGAGACAGAAGGAAGAGTTACATATTGAGAGGAAGAGAGAGGTGAAAGGATTTGTAAGAGAGAGCAAGAAGGGAATGGATGAGAGATTTGGAAGGAAACTGAGTGTAAAGTAGAGGGAACGTAAGAAAATGTTCTGGAAAGAGGTAAAGGGAGTTAGACAGGGTGATAAAGAAGTTAGTAGGGAAGTGAAAGATAAAAATGGCAGATTGCTAGTGAAGAAGGGAGAAAAAGGAAGCAGATGGAGGGATCATTTTAAGCAACTGTTAAACACAGACAGTGAAAATAATGCAAGTATATGTGGCTTGCGAATGGCTGGGAGAAGGAGGGAGTTGAGAAAGGAGGAAGAGATGAGTATGATGGAAGTAGCGGAAGCAGAGAAGAAAGTCAAAATGGGGATATCCCCAGGAATTGATGGAGTGTGTGGTGAAATGCTTAATCACGGGAGAGAGAAAGTAGTAGAATGGATGTGGAAGAAATGCAGATTGGCCTGGGATGTAGGTAAAGCCTGGGAGGATTGAAATTCAGATATAATTATTCCTCTGTACAAAGGAAAGGGGAAAATGAAGTATATTACTATCATAGGGGCATTTGTCTTCTTAGTGCAGTGTTTCTTAAAGTGTGGTCCGCGGAGCCCCAGGGGTCCGTGGAATGTTCCAAGGGGTCCGCAGGCTAATTTGAGTATAAGATAAAATATGTAATAAATTGTAAAATGAATAATGTTATGACAGTTATGTGAAGTAAAATTTGAACAGTTACGTTCAGGTTAAGCCATTAATAAATAATTCAGTAACAATTTTACTATATTATAGTCTACAAACACCTTTAAACTCAAGAGGTAGGGTAGGAGGGAAATCTACTCATAATTAAGGGTCGGCCACATGATTAGTTTTTATAAAAGGGGTCCGCTGCACGAGAAAGTTTAAGAACCACTGTCTTAGTGTAATAGGAAAAGTATATGGTGGGTTACTTATTGACAGCGTTAAGGAAATAACAGAGGAATTAGCTGAAGAACAGGGAAGTTTTAGGTACACATGAGGTTGTGTGGATCAGCTATTCATCCTTGGGTCTTTAGTGGAAATGTTTCAAGAGAAGGTAAAAAATGTGTATGCGGCATTCATGAATTTGGAGAAAACATAAGTATGACAGAGTGGATAAAGAAGGGATGTGGAAGATATTAAGAATATATGAAGTAAATAGGAAGTTGTTGAATCTCGTGAGAAGTATGTATGCAGGTGCTAAGGCTGCACTGCGTGTGGATAGTGAACTGAGTGAATTTTTCTATCTGAATGTTGGAATGAAATAGGGATGTGTCATGTCTCCTTGGCTGTTAAATTTTTATATGGATGAAGTCATAAAAGAGATGCAAGGTAGGGCACTGGATGCTGGAGCGGCCGTAATGATAGAGGGTAGTTTTTGAAAACTTACTGTACCCTTGTTTGCAGATGATACTGCATTGTTAAGTAAAGACGAAGGGGAGCTGCAAGGCTTGGTGAATGGGTTTAGGATAATGTAAGGAACGGAATATAAAGGTGAACGTAGGGAAGAATACACTTATAGTCTGAGAGAGAAATGAAGTAACTGAATGTACAGTGAGTCTGGATGGTGAAGAAATGGAAAATGAGAGCGCATTTAAGTATTTGGGTAACGTGACGAATGAGAATGGAAGTTTTGAGGATGAAGTGCTTGAAGGGGTACAACAAGGAAGAAAGGTTGTTGGTTCTTTGAAAGCAGCATCGAAGTAAAAAAGTCGCTACATGATACTACTCTGATACCAACTCTAATGTGTGGAAGTGAAGTTTGGACCATGTTGGAAGGACACCATTCAAGAGTGAGAGCAGTGAAAATGAGATATTTGAGAGAAGCATGTGGAGTTTCATGGAGAGACAGACTGACAAAGGAGGAAGTGAAGGAGCGTTGTGGTGTGGATGTGGATGTAATAAAAAGGGTTAGAAGAAAATAATACACTGAAGTGGTTTGGCCATGTGGGGTGGGTGGAGAGTGAGAAACTAACGAGGAGAGTGTATGTGAATGAGATGGAGGAGGGGGAGAGGTAGGGAGTGGCCGAGGATGAGCTGGGGGGATGGAGCGAAGAGGTATTTGAGAGAGAGAGGGGTGTGAGCTGAGGGGAGGTCAGTGAAATGGCGGGGGACTAGGCGACATGGAGGTGATTTCTTTGTGGCCACTCCATGTGGGATTAAAGCGTCTGGCAATAGACAGATAGACTTTTATTCTATGTATTTATCAGTTCCTTTAAGTGTCCTCACCATTTCCTCACTTTTTCTTTCTCCACCAGCAATCTGCCATTTTCATCTTCCACTTCCCTACTGCCTTCTTAATCACTCTGCTTACCTCTCTTTACCTCTTTGCAGAACATTTTCTTACATTTTCTCCTCTTCCCACTCTAGAATTCCTTCCAAACCCCTCATCCACTTCCTTCTTACTCTCCCTTATTAATCTTTTCACCTCTATTTTCGTCTCTACACATAACTCTATATTTTGTCTAACAACTTCCTTCATGCCTCTGCTTCCCATCCACACACTATATGCTGTCTTCTTTTGCGCCACAGCTTGTCTCATCTCTATCCACTATGTTGTCCCTTGCACCCCTCTCCGTTTTCTCATCACCTCAAACATCACCTGACTGTTGCCTATATTTCTTCCGTGAATTCCTTGCACACACTTTCCACCTCCCCCATCTGCTTCAAATCATGTTTACCCAGTCGCTCCTCCAGGTGTCTCTTGTACTTTCTCTTTTTTTTTTTTTACCATTCTCTTCCTACCGTTCTATCCTCTTTTTATGGACCTCTTCCTCCCGCCCATCTCTCCTTCTATTTATCCATGGTAATTCTATCTTGACTTTCGCCACCACCAAATCATGGTTACAGGGTCCACATTTCCATCCTCTGCATTCTTTCGCATCCAGGTGATTTATAATAATAATATTAATGATAATAATGATAATGATAATAATAACAATGCTACTACTACTACTACTACTGCTAATTATTATTATTATTATTATCATTATTATTATTATTATTATTATTATTATTATTATTATTATTGTTATTATCATCATCATCATTATCATCATCATCATCACTACTACTACTACTACTACTACTACTACTACACTGGTACTACTACTCGTACTACTAGTCAGACGATATTATTTTGTTCAGCCTGATTTTCACAGTGTTGTCTTACTTTTAATCACTAGACGAAATTATTCAACTATTTTATTCAATTCTTGTAAGGATAAAATTAGTTAAGTCTGTAGTTAACCTCTCAGAATTGAAGTCTCTCTTAAGCTGAATATCAACGTTTAAAGATAGCAAATATAAAATATGTGAAGAAAGGTGCTGTAGGCTCTCTGAGTGAAGGAAGAAAGAGAGAGATTCCTGGTTTGGAGAAGCAGTCACTGTTAAGCCTTGCAGTTTGGTGACTTATTTTCTTCTTGCTATACGACCAGCCAATTATATTCACGATAACAGGTCACTTGTGATGAAGGAATTAGAAACAATCTGCATTAAGGCTTCCAGTACGAATGACCTATACAGTATATTCCTCTTCCTACCATCAGACACTGATATTACTACTTACTTTTAACCTCTGGTATTATGTGGGTAGTTTTCGCTCTATGTTCGAAATGTCTCCATTCAGCTGAATAACGTACCTGAAGGAAGAACGAATAAAATGAGTAATGTTAGACGGATTTGTAATGATGGAGGTTAGTGAAGGCTTTATCCAATCCCTCCAAATACGAGTATGGTGAGGAAAACTTAATCTTGAGGCAGCAGGCAGAAAATAGAAAAAAAAAAGAAAAACTCAGAGTTACAGGGTTACTTAAAACTATATCCTAGCTCTTTTGAGCAAAAAATTCTCAGGCACTGACTAAAATAACCTGGAGACAGCACGAGTGAAAAAAAATGCAGTAAAAGGATTAGAGAATCTTATATCCAAGACAGTTAGTCTGGAAGAAAAAAAATCTCACTAAATAAATTTTCGGGATACAGCGCTAGTAAGTGACAGTGTTCGTAGTAAAGATGTTAGAGAAGGTTATATCCAATCCCGTCTGTCTGAAATATTCCCAATAAATCCTTCACTATGATGACTTCTTTACATTATTTTTATACTTCTCGCAGACTTTATTACTGGTCTTAGTGGAAATGTGTTGTTCCTAATGGCACTGTAGAGGCTATAACTAACACTCCCAAGTCAAAAGTTCCCCCAGACTGAATAAAATAGTCTGAAGCTACAGTAGAAGGATTAAACTAAAAGAAAGCGTCATTACAGTGAAGGACATAAACTGAATAAAATAGTTGACATATAGCAAAAGAGTTAAAAAAAAAAAAGAAAGAAAGAAAGAAAGAAAACCCTCGTGTAAAAGGGTATAAGATTTACTGCGTTACAGATTTGGCGAAAACTGCGTTAGAAGGGAAGGGGAGGAAAGGCAGAAAGTGGGAAGGGGTGATGAAGGGAACAGGAATGGAAAAGGAAGAGGTAGTAAGGAGGGAGGAAGGAAGGGAGCAGGTGGGGAAAAGGAAGAGGAAGTAGGAAGGGAGGGATGAGGGAAGCAGGAGGGGAAAAGGAAGAGGTAGCAGGAAGGGATGAAAGGAAACAGCTGGGGAGGAGGAACAGGGAAAAAGGGAGAAGAGTGAGAGAAAGATAGGAGGGAGACAACGGTCACTGAAAGGTAATTATATCTAGGGGCAGAAGGGACGAGGAAAGGGTGGACGAGGGAGGAGACACAAAGGATAGGGTGGCAGAAGGAGGAGGGAAGGGAAATAAAATGGGATAGGGGGAGGGGGAGTTGGGATGAGGTGAAGGGTTGGGGTGGGGGGAGGAGGGATGGGGGAGAAAGGGAGGGGAAGGGAAGAGTACAAAGGAGTACAAAGGAAAGCAAACAGCAACAGACCTTATGGTCCTTTCGAGGCTGTTTAGTACAGAGTAGACTATGACTACAAGCTCTAACTCTACATGCTGAAGGATAAGGATAGTAAAGCAAGAAGGGTCCCCCCGCCTCCAAACCCTCCAGCCAAAACTGGCAAGAAAAAGTGAGAAAAACCACCAAGCAGCATGGAAAAACTGACATGGAAATATCATAGGAAAGACTGAAAAGGAAAACTACATTCTATAATACATTATCTATCAGCTACCAGTATGAATAACCTGAAAGAGAAAGTAGTAAAGTACAGTGAGTAATCGAATAAATAAATAACTAATGCATGTCGCTGTACGGGTACGTTGAGTTGACGGGGCGTGTGCGGACACAGTGTGGAAATTGCACAGTGCACAGTGTGGATATTTAGGGGTGGTGTGGCAGCCTTGCCTGGCGCTATTAAGGTAGGCAGCAGTCAATCAGGCCTCAACTCCATTCATTCCACTGAGACTAGGAACTTTCCCATGCAGGACAAGCAAATAAGTCACCTCCTGAAGCAGTGATCCCTGGTACATTAAAAAAATCCCGATGGTGGCCATGTAATTAACAGGGACCCTCAGTGATCCACAGCCCATCACAGGTCGAAAGTATGAGTAGTGACCGTTAACTCCGGGGTATCTGTGCATATCCTAGTCTGTGCATATACTATATTTGCATTTAATAAATTGATCCAGGCTCTAAAAAACTAAAATAAAAAAAAAACAGATAATTATACGTACACAAGTGTTTCCTTCAGGAGTAAACATATTAAGCTGAGGGTTGGATGCCAAATACTTATCCAGGCGACCTTTAAAGGTTTGTACTGTATTACAATCTATTACGTTGGGGGGCAGTTTATTCCATATATTTACAACTCTATTGAAAAAGAAATGCTTAGCTTCATGTGACTGGAATCGTTTGCCAATTATTTTATGCCCATTGCCTCTAGTGTAGTTCGAGCGATCAACTGTGAAGTATTTATCGACAGCCATGTTATCATGTCCTTTGAATATCTTGAATACTTGAATTAAATCTCCTCGTATCCTCCGTTTTGTTAGGGTAAAGAGATTCAGGGCTTCTAAACGTTCCTCGTACGGTTTATTTCTCAATCTAGGTATCATCTTTGTCATCCTTCGCTGCACTCTTTCAAGCTTTTCAATATCCTTTTTATAATACGGTGACCAAAACTGAACGCAATACTCCAAGTGCGGGCGTACTAAGGAATTATACAAAGTGAGGACGATATTATCGGATTTATATTCAAATGCTCTGCCTATGAACCCAATCAATTTGTTGGCTTTTTTCACAGCTTCTGTACATTGTTTGCTTGGTTTCAAATCATTTGTTATAATAACTCCTAAGTCTTTTTCATGGTTTACTCTATCAAGCTGGACATTATTCATGCTATAACTTGCTCTTACATTTTTATTGCCAATGTTTAACACTTTGCATTAATTAATATTGAAATTCATTTGCCAGACTTGGGGCCAGTTAAACAGTTGATCAAGATCTCTCTGAATTGCCTGCCTTTGCAGTGCTGTATCTGCTCTGTTACCTATTTTAGTATCATCAGCAAATTTTGAAATCTTACAACACAATCCTTCGTCAGTATCATTCACTATTATATTAAGGAAAGAATAGGACCTAACACTGAACCCTGCGGCACTCCACTTATAACGTTTATCCAGTCTGACTCTTTTCCATTTATTACAACTCTTTGTTTTCGTCCGGTGTGACAATCGTCTACCCACCCGAGAACACTGCCGCTGAAACTGTGTGCTTTTAGCTTCTGAAGGAGTCTTTTGTGTGGAACTTTGTCAAAAGCCTTTCGAAAATCGAGGTAGACCACATCAACAGATTTAGTCTCGTCGTACATGTTCAGTATATCATTGAAAAAGTCCAGCAGATTCGTGAGGCAAGAGCGATTATTACCAAAACAATCTTGCGAATCTTTTATGAGATTGTTTGTTTCTAAGTGTTTTACAAACTTGTCTCTGGTAATAGTTTCAAGCCATTTGCAAACCACCGATGTTAAACTAATTGGCCGGTAGTTTTCTGGTTGGGCTCTGTTGCCCTTTTTGAATATTGGGGTTACGTTAGCAAGCTTCCATTCATGTGGCACCCTACTGCTCTTAAGTGATAAGTTAGAAAGTTCAGCTAAAGGCTTTGATATTTCATTCTGTAGTTCCTTCAATACACGTGGTGATATTTTGTCCGGTCCTGGTGCTTTATTTTCTTTTAATCTGTTTATTGCAAGCAGTATGTCACGATCACTGACTGTAATGTCAGTGATTATGTTGCCCTCTCCTATAGGAATGGGGGAAACAGTAAGAATTGTATGTATATTTTCTGTTGCAAATACTGACGCGAAGAAAGTATAAAGAATTTTCGCCATCATAGTTTCATCATCAGTGTGCTCTCCGTTATCTGTGACTAAGGGACCGATTGATGGAGTTACTACTTTTTTGCTTCTTATGTAACTGAAAAATTCTTTGGGATTTGATTTACTGATACTTGCATTATGTGTCTCAAGATTTTTCTTACTGCATTAAATTAATTTTTTGGCTTTTCGTCGAAAGGCATCGCATTCATTTTTATCACTTTGACTCTTTGTGGTATTATAATTATTATATGTAAGATTTTTTGCTTCTAGACATTGTTTAATGTTGGAGAGTGGGGAAGGGGAGATTGTGAGAAGGTAAGGACGGGACAGAGGAGAGGAGGGAAAAGGGATAGGGAAAAGGAAGTAGGAGTAATAGTACTGATACTTTAAAGGGTCTTTTTGTTAGTAGATAAACCTAACGTTAGTCAAGGACAGCAAAGCAGGAAGGCTCCCCATATGAACAAAACTTTCCAACATCCAAAACCAGAATGACCAGCAAACAGCTTAGAAAAGCTGTCATGGAAGTTTTATAGGAAAAAAATGAATGGAAAATCATAGTCTATACTGCCCTACCTCAAAGTGAAGGTAACATTCAGTTAACATGGGCTCATAATTAACGTAGTTATTTTGTTGTTTCCTCAGGGCTTAAACTGTAAAAACATTCTACTGTACTTCAGAAAAACATTAATGGGGAGAGATCATATTACGCTGGGGATTAAAAGATTAATTATTATCCAAGCGATTCTTAAACATTAGTGATATATTACAGCCTACCTCATAGGGCGGAAATTTATTTCATACTGTTAATACTCTGCTGAGAAAATGCTTATCCTAATGTGGCTAAAAACTCTTCCAACAATACTGTGACCGTTGCTTACAAAACAATTTGACCGAGGTATTACGAAGTATTTTTTAAAAAGCCATATTACCTTGCCCTTGATGACTTCCTGTATTCGAATTAAACCCTCTAGTAGCCTGCACTTATTACTGCAAACAGATAATCTCGTCTAAACATTCCTCGTACATTTTCCTTCTTGACCTAGGTTTCATCTTTTCACGCATTATTGCATTCTCAGAATATTCTTTCTTTTTTTTTTTCTTTTTTTAATATAAATGATCGGAATATGACATGGTACCCCATGTGTGGTCGTGCTATGATGGCTGAATGCAACATGTCTGAAAAACATTTACTAACCCAAATTTCCCCCTCAGATATATACTGTCAATTAATAATGCTAACGAGTAGAGAGATTATGAAATAGTGTTGCATTTAGCCAATCATCACCAACCTGCCAAGTGCATCTTTCCCTCGATTAAAAAAGAAAAAAGAAACTGAGTAGGGAATTATACACGGTGGGAATTATATTCTGATTTATAATTGAATGCTGTGGGTATGCCCTCAGTTATTTTGGCATCATTCTTGACAAAATCCAAACAATGTTTGTTTGGTTCCAGAGAACACTGAGAAACAAAATAATAATAATAATAATAATAATAATAATAATAATAATAATAATAATAATTTTTAAATAATCGTGTCCCAAGGATGAAAATGTCTGATTCTTATAGTAACTTTTGTGCTGAATACAAATATGTTTACAATTTTCTCAATTAGGTAAGGTTTTTGAGTGAAATGCAGTTTAATTTCTATAGACCCATATATTTGCATACTAAAATCTGGTTAAACGGACAACCCTGCAACTGGAAGAGCAGCTTTGTTTGATTTTCTGTGGTACTTTGCCTCAGGAATATCTCTTCAGAGTCCAGCACTAGTCAGCCAGCATATTGAGGTGCCAGTTGCCTTGATAATGCTTTTCCATGATAGAAATGTCCTGATGAAAAAGCTCACCATATTCAATGCTCACCGCATCCCGATTTTCAAGAAGAATGTCCAAGTGAGAGTCCAAAAATGAATCTTTACTGACAAATTGCACCCTATTACTTCATAAGACTAAAGGTCACCTACTGCTTCAGGATAGTTTTTGGCCTTGTGATTTCCTAAAAGGTTTGTGCACACACCTTTGAAACTCTGTCATGCAGGTTACTCAACCTCATTTAACTCTCATTCATATCTCTCATCTCTTAACAGTTCTTTGATCTGAGGGCCTACAAATATACCCTCTTTAATCTTGGCATCATTGATTCAGTGAAACTTATTTCTTACGTATGTGAATTCAGTTTGTGTTCTATCCATCGCTTTATTAAATTTTTCATATGTCCAAGCTTGATGTGCAGAGGAGGATGCTACAGTTTCTCAGGGTCAAAAAAATGAACTATTCACATGTTTCAACCAATCCTTCTGAATGTAGCATTTTTGTTTGTCTCTACTGCCCAGCTCACATAAAGTAACAACATTACTCTGTGTAACCATCTGCAACCCTAGCAAAAGTTCAGTGGTCTTTAGATCTCCACAGCTATTCCACTTATATTTCAGATACTGAACTCTTTCTAAAAGCAACTTCATGTTGTCATATGACTCTTTCATATTTGCAGCATGTGCATTAAATACAGAAGGATATTTATTACCGTTATGAAGAAGAACCGCTTTTAAGCTGACTTAAGGAGTCAGTGAACCAGCGCTACTCTTCCACATTCCATTCATGACCAAGAGCCCCCATGACTTAATTCACATCTTTACAAAACACAAGTCCATCCTCTTGAGAGAAGCATTCTTTGAAAGCATCATGGTGACTACGGAGTAAAGCAAAGTTTAGTATCACGCTGCAGTAAATTCCGACCCTTTAATCTTGAACCTCAGAGTTCAACCTGCTTCTTAGATACATCCAAGTCACAATCAAGGTCATTCAGATCTCGTTGTGACACTATATGTGCTTCAATGGAAGGATAGATAGCCTGGAATGTTGGATCATCTTTTTCCTCCTGATATACTCCAGCTTCGTTTGATTCCTCATCACTTAAAGTTACATGCTCTGGAGGATTTGGTATCGGAAGTTCAGCACTGTGGGGAACTGGTGTCATAGCAATGGGAGATTAGCGTATTCCACAAAGCTCTTTGTTTCCGAAATAATCCCTTTTTTACTTACAAGGCAGAAATATCAGTCTGTTGTGTGTTTGAGTTCCCCCCCAAATCAATGGAACAGCAAATGGCATGTGACGTGAACCGTTTAGCTATCCCGTGAGTAGTCTTGCACATGTCACACAACATACAGTATGTGAGGAACCCAGCTCTTGTCTTGATCACCTTTACATCCGGAATAAAGGTCATAGCATTTTTTTACTAATGGTGTAAAGTTCCACCTCTGGGATTTAAAAGTTGAATCGCATCATAGATAGCAAAAGGAATTAGGATGATCATGGCAGTTCTGCATCGTGACACAGCGCCTAGATGAACACAACATTGATGTAAGATAAAATATATATTATTAATGCTGTATCCCGTGATTCTGCTAAATGATGAACGTATTTTTTTCTATGCTAGGAAGAAGGAGCCAAAGGCCACAAGCCCGCAAACTGTTCCATCCAAGAGAAAAACAAAATCCAAGAGAGAGCCAAATTCAAGATCCGATCATTGAGATGCCTGGGCACACTGCGTTTGAAAGACTGGAGATCATAGGAAGCAGGAAATACAGACAGAGGGAGACAGTTCCAGAGTTGACCTGTTGCATAAATGAAGGACTGGGAGTAACGGTTAACTCTTTCATTGGAGAGTTGGACAGAAAAGGGATGAGAATTTGTTACCAGACAGGTGCTACGCGCCTATCGTAAAGGTGGAGGAATGCAAGCAGACAGTTCAGAGGAGCAGTGACCATTGAAGTAGCGATAGAAAAGAGATAAAGATGCAACCGTGCGGTGAAGAGACAGAGGTTGAAGGGAGCCAGTAAGAGGAGGAGAGTTGTTGAGACGAAAAGCCTTTGACTCCACCCTGTTGAGAAGAACTGTATGTGGGGAACCTCCCCACACACGAGAGTTGTACTCCATACAGGGGCGGATAAAACCCATGTATAAAGTCAACTACTGTGCAGGGGTAAAGAAGGAATGGAGTTGGCTTAGCATACCTAATCTCTTGGAAGCAGATTTTGCAACAGATGTAATATGATCTTTCCAAGAAAAGTCCCGGGTGAACGAAACCCCAAGCATGTTTAAAGATGATGCAGGATTTAGCTGAATATTATTAAACATTAGTGGGTACACCTGTGGAAGATTTTGTCGGGTTGATAGGTGTAAAAACTGAGTCTTTGATGCATTAAGAACAACAAGATTATTTTTGCCCCAGTCAGAGATACAAGCCAAGTCAGACATTAGGTGTGCCATAGCCTCATCCCTTTTCTGTTGAAGTAACTGTTGAGATGGACGTTGCAGGAACCGAAAGGAAAGGTGAAGGTTGGAATCATCAGCGTACGAGTGGATAGGGTTAGAAGTACAGCTTAGAAGGTCATTGATGAATAAAAGGAAGAGAGTTGGTGATGGGGCAGAGCCCTGAGGAACACCACTGTTGATAGATGTAGGAGAACGATGACGTCTACAACAGCGGCTATAGAACGACCAGATAGGAAGCTAGAGATAAAGTCACAGATAGAAGGATAGAAACCGTCAGAGGGCAGTTTGGAAATTAAAGATTTATGTCAGACTCGATCGAAAGCCTTTGAGATGTCAAGTGCAATGGCAAAGCTTTCGCCAAAGTCCCGAAAGGAGGATGACCAGGTGTCTGAAAGGTAGGTGAGAAGATCGCTGGTGGAGCGACCCTGACGGAACCCATACTGACGATGAGAAAGAAGGTTGTGATAGGAAAGATGTTTTATAATTGTTCTATTAAGAGTTGACTCGAGAACTTTTGAGATACAGGATGTTAAAGCAATTGGATGATAGTTAGAGGGTTGGGAATGGAAACTGGCTGAATGAGAGCAACCTTCCAGCAAGAAGGAAAGGTACAATTTGATAGGCAAAGATGAAAGAGTTTACCTAGGCTGGGTGTAAGCACAGAAGCACAGTTCTTGAGAACAACAGGAGGGACTCCATCAGGACCATATACCTTGCTAGTATTAGGGCCTGTGATGGCAGATAATACACCAGCTGAAGAAATTTTAATATCAGCCATGAGGAAGTCAGAGGGGGGAAGTGATGGAGGAACAGCACCAGAATCGTCTAAGGTGGAACTGGAGGAGAAAGTCTGAGCAAAGAGATCTGCTTTATCAGTAGAAGAAATAGCTACAGAACCATCAGAGTAGAAAAGAGGAGGGAAGGACGATGAGGTAAAATTGTTAGAAAGGTTTTTGGCAAGACGCCAGAAGGAGCAAGAGTAATTCGAGTTGGAGAGCTGAGAGCATTTAGTACAGATGAAATTATTTTTAGCAGAGCGAAGAACAGACTTAGCATGATTCCGGGCTGAAATGGATAATAGATGTGATTCAGGGGTGGGTTGGCTTCAGTACCTTTTATAGGCCCTCTCCTTGTTGCGGACAGCATTAGAACAAGCGTGATTAAACCAAGGCTTTCTTGCATTAGTCAGAGGATATGAGAAAGGAATGTATGCTTCCATGCCTGAAAGAATAACCTCCGTAATGCGCAAGGCACACTCAGATGGCTCCCGACCATGGTAGCAATAATCATTCCAGGGAATATCAAAGAAGTACTGTCTGAGGCCCTCTCAATCTGCAGCTCCAAAGTGCCACAGATAACGTTTCTTCGGAGGGTCCACAGGCCGTAATGGAGCAATAGGACAGGTTAAGATGATAAGGTTGTGATCGGAGGAGCCCAACGGAGAGAAAAGATTAATAGTGTAAGCAGAAGGATTAGCTGTGAGAAAGAGGTCATGTATGTTGGAGCTCTCTCCAAGGCAGTCAGGGATGCAGGTAGGGTGCTGTACAAGCTTTTCTAGGTTATTAAGGATAGAAAAGATATAGACTCGTTCACCAGGTGGATCAGTGAAAGGAGAGCAGAGCCAAAGGTGGTGGTGAATATTGAAATCTCCTAAAATGGAGATTTCGGAGAAAGGAGAAATGGATAGAATGTGTTCCATCATAGAAGTGAGATAGTCGAAGAATTTTTGATAGTCAGTAGAATCAGGGGATAAGTAAACAGCACAGATATATTTAGTCAGAGAATAACAAGAAAGCCGAAGCCAGAGTGTTGAGAATGCAGAAGAAACAAGTTCAGGAACATGAGAGCAAGATAAGTCATTGTGTATATATACACAACAGTCACCTTTGGCTTTGAAATGAGTATAGAGAAAGTAGAAGGATATAGAGAAGGGTTTGCTGTCAGTTGCCTCAGACAGCTGAGTCACAGTTAGGAAAAGAAGGTGAGCTTTAGAGGAGGAGAAGTGGTGCTCAACAGAGCGAAAGTTAGAGGAAAGGCCGTGAATGTTGCAGAAATGAGGAAGAAGTGAGTCAGATAGCGGTTCCAGGTAGCTCAAGTCGTCACTGGGAGAGGGGCAGATGGTGGGGCATTTATGGTCTCCCCACCGGGGACTCCGAGGCTGTGTTATCTGAATCCATGATTTGTTTTTAAGTTTTGGAAAAAGAAGCGTAGTGTGTACGGTGCATGTAGTTTGGTGCTGACAGTTATAGAAACTTGTATTGCTTTACGAGAACCCTAAGCCAGACAGGAAAAATCTGAGTTTTCATTGCCTCGTCTGGATGGAGTCCAACAAGGTATTATTTTTGGTCAAGTTTCTTTGTTTGGTTAGCAACATTATGGAAAAAAGGCTGAATGAAATTACATGAAACTTTCAGGATATGTGAGCATTGGTACCCAAAAAGATAGATTAAATTTTGGAGGTAAGCGAGTGATCCTGAAAGGTCAAAATCAAGGTCACAGACTTTCAGAGGGCTATAACTTGAAAACGGTTGAAGATACAGATATTTTCTATTATGAACATACAGGGACTTGTAATATGGGCATTAATTCGGGACCAAGACCTTTGATCCTGAATGGCCTTGAAAGGTCAAACTAAAGGGCATGGATATTCAGAGGGGTAAAACTCAAAGGTGGTTGAAGATAGAGATATTTTTACTATTTTCAACATACAGAAAATCCCATATGGGTTTTTAGTTAGTACTTTAACTTCAGACTGTAAGTTAGCTTGAAAGGTCAAACTCAAGAACACGAATATTCAGGGGGCTATAACTCAAAACTCGTTAAAGATATATTTTCTATCACCAAGGTATAGGAAGTCTCATATGGGCTTTCATTTGGTTGCAAGGTCTTTGACCTAGAGTGACCTTGAAAGGTCAGATGCAAGATCATGGATAGTCAGAGAGCGTAACTTGAAAACATTTGCACCCTTACCTTAGACCTTAATTGTGCACTGACTCTAAGTGGCAAAACCAGCCAGTATTTAACAGCAAGAAAATAACTGCTGTTGGGCAAGATTTGTTGTGCCTATCACCACTTGTTCAGATTCACGATAAAAACGTATATTCAGAGCACCCATCAAAACCTTTGGGATAAAACTGTTGTTGACCAGTGTAATTTGTTATCATAATTTTTAGGTTCTTTTCATTATTAAGCTGAATATTATTCATAACATTGCTGGCTCTCTCATTACTCAATGAATGTTTCATACTTTGGATACCTCATGTTAACCCACTGTGTCTGGGTGTCATGTATGCTTGATGGACTGGGGATGTCCCGGTGGCATTTGCACATGATCTAGTATTTGTAGCATTGTTTGAATATTTCATGGGTTATTTCCACCACATGCAGCCTCTGGCAACCCCCCTGGACACATCCAAGCCACACTCCAGTTACCTGCATACCTCTGTAATGGATAGACCTATGCAAAAAGTTTTCCCTGTGTCTGGATCCTCAGCTGAGCGCCCAATACCAATGAAGTTCAGTGGCCAGGAAAGAAAAGGACTAAGTGATAGTGCAATAGGGAGGGAACTCAGGGTGACATTATTGCCAATTGTGAGTGGGGAAAGTGACTCTTCCTCTGAGGAAAACGACCTCACCATGATGAATGTCAATTTTTATGCACTGGATTAGGAGGCACACTGAGGAGGGTCCTCCACTGTGCGCCCATCGTTTCGCCCTGTACGTTCATCTGCTAATTCTGATGATGGGAATGGTTCAGAGGATAATAACAATCCTGGAGAGGGGGGTATTGGCACGGATGAGGAAATGGAAGAAGAGGTACTGAGTGGAGAAAGGCAGGAGGTGGAGGAGAAAGAGCCGTACAGCAAGCCTCACACCAACGCTCTGTGTATATTTATGTAAATAATGGAAGCAGAAGGTTCGTGTCATGATGAAATCAGTGCCTTATTTTTTATGAAAAGTTCTCAAGTGTGTATATTTGCTATGATGAAAAAGTAGAAATCACGGGAAATAAAATCTGTTATGGTGGAAAATCTGGTGGATAGTACACGGATGATTATTCTGCTCACAATATTATTATTTAGGTTTTATGTTCCACAATAGTAGTCGTAGTAGTACTAGTAGTAGTAGTAATAGTAGTAGTTGTAGTAGTAGTAGTGGTAGTAGTAGTAGTAGTAGTGGAAGTAGTAGTAGTAGTGGTAGTAATCCTCAGTAACATCAAGTTTGGGGAGGCAGCAACAGACCTATGTAACACCATTGCCTCACTGGCGAGGAAGCTGGCTTCAAGTCAGTGCAGTAACATCGAAGCACTGACGGCTTGTAGACTAATATCCCTTGATAAGAATCCTGGATGCAGGCCCATCGGAGTGGGTGAAGTCTTAAGATGGATTATAGGAAAATGCATCATGGAGGTGGTGAAAGATGATGTGAAGCAGGCAGTTGGCAACCTCCAGGTGTGTGCAGGCCAGCCGGCAGGAGATGAGGCAGCAGTTCACTCCATGAGGAAAATATTTGAGGAAGAGGACTGTGAGGCAGTATTATTAGTTGATGCCTCAAATGCATTTAATTCCATCAACCGGGAGGCAATACTGCACAATATCGAGGTTAAATGCCCAGCATTTGCCCAATATGTGGAAAACACCTACAAAGAACCAGCAGACCTCTACATTGTGGGTAAGACAGCGGCTCACGACGTCGGTGTAATCCAGTCCACAGAAGGAACTATCCAGGGGGACCCCGTTGCCATGGCTATGTATGCCCTGGTGATGACAGTGCTGCAACAACAGATCAAATATGAGGCCACCAATGTAAAACAGGTAGCCTATGCAAATGATCTCACGGGTGCTGGCAAGGTTGAGGATGTGAGGAAATGGTGGGACCTTGTAACATCTCATGGCCCTGAAATAGGTTACTACCCTAATACCAGTAGGTCCATCTTGATCGTGAAACCAGCTTACTATCAAGATGCACAAGAAGCATTTAGAGGCACAAACTTGATAGTGACTAAGGAAGGTCAGAGGCATCTAGGGGCTGTGATTGGAACCAAGAAATTCAAAGACAAATATGTGAGTGACAAGGTAAAGACATGGGTAGAAGAAATTCATACACTATCCAGCCACATAAAAACAGAACCCCATGCAGCATACAGTGCATTTACCTATGGTGTAAAGCACAAGTGGACCTTCGTGATGAGGACCATACCAGACATCGAGTTGCTGCTACAACCACTGGAGGATGCAATCAGGGATTCATTCCTCCCATCTCTAACCAATGGCCACATCCCCACACCAGAAGAGAGGGACCTTCTAGCACTACCACCCAGGATGAGAGGCCTTGGCATTATAAATCCAGTAGCCGTGGCAAACTATGAACACAGAAATTCACTCAGGCTCACCGAATCCTTGTCACAGAAGATCTGCGCCCAGGTTGAGACGAGTGAAATCGACCACCAAGGGCAGAAAGACATAAAGACACAGATAAGCAAGGAGCGTGAAACAAGACAAAAAGACCAACTGCAGCACATAATCGAACATCTAACACCAGACCAGTGCAGAAGAATTGAAATTGCACAGGAGGTTGGGGCATCGAACTGGCTCACAACCCTGCCTCTCAAGGCAAAGGGCTTCCACTTCAACAAACAAGAATTTACTGATGCCATAGCCTTGAGATATGGGTGGCCAATAGAGAACCTACCTACACACTGTGCTTGTGGCATTGCCTTTGATGCAAACCATGCAATGGTATGCAAGAAGGGAGGCTTTGTTTGCATCTGACACGATGAAGTACGCGACCTCACTGCCAAAATGCTGCAGGAAATATGCCATGAGCCATCTCTGCTACCCCTGGACGGCGAGCACTTCACCCACAGAACAGCAAACACATCAAATGATGCAAGAGTGGATGTCAGTGCTCGAGGTTTCTGGACACGTGGGCAGAGGGCGTTCTTCGACATCAGGATATTCGATCCCATGGCAGCATGTCATTGTGAACTGTCTCTCGAAGCTGCACACAAGAGGAATGAGCAAGAAAAAAATAGAAATTATCAAGAAAGGATCTGTCACGGGTTTTTTATATCACTGTATTTTTTTAAATAAATATGGTTAAAATTTATTTAAATTGATATTTATATTCAATAATATTGAAGAGCAGAGACAATGGTTGTCTTGCTACATCAAGCAACGATTACTTTACGCTGGCTTAGCACGATTCTCTGAGAACGAGAATTTATAAACTTTCTCAACAGTACACAGCAGAGACTAATTACTCACAATTGCTGAATTACTGTACTGTTAGCCTCTGGAGAAAGTTACATCACCCCTGACAATAAATAACTAATACTAATAATAATAACATCAGGTTCTTGCTGATGCATTAACTCCTGGCACAACGGATTTTAAGTTAATACAAGACTGGTCTAAGTACCAGTTATGAAAGCAAACGTTTATGCAAGCTAGGAGCTATATGGGAAATAAGCTTAATTATGGAGAAATGAAACAAGAGTTTACTTACATTAAGCTCAGGAAAGGAACTGTTAAATTTATTAATCACAAAAAATAAATTTAACGTTACAATTCAAATCAATTAAATGAGACGCAATCACTCACTCTCACAAAAGCTAAATACTTACGCCTAGGAAAAACACCTTAACTAAACTCTTAAAACTACAAAATACACAAAAGAAATACCAGTCGATGAATGCTATGTATCACCACTAAGGTGGGGGGTGGGAGTACTGGGATTAACTGTACTAGTAGAGCTTGGGGTGCTAGCTGACCTCTCCACTTCTGAGCACAGAACCTTTCTCCGTCACAGCAAACACAAGACTGAATTCAAATAATGTATAGGCAGGACGCACAAGCTACCAGAAGAAGGCGTGGCTAACGGTTGAGGAGAGCAGAGGCGAACGATAAAGAAACAATTGTATCACTCAGTAGCGCACTTAGTGACGTGCATTAAATCGGTCACTTTTAAACAGTGACGAATGTTTTGAAAAGTATACCCCGAAATGGAGGGAGAAACGGTTAGCTGAGCGATACACAGTGAGTTTTCCATGAATAGTTCGTGGCTTCTCACAAAACGGAAATGTCGCGAATTGATTCGTGACAGGATCCAACATGTGGACCACGGTCGATTCTCTCCCCTTGTGTTCACGACATCAGGTGGGATGGGTCCAGAGGCAGTGAGATTCTATTCGAGACTGGCAGAGGTTCTTTCTGAGAAGAAACGTCAACCGCAGAGTTCTGTTATGGCCTGGATGAGATGTCGACTCTCATTCTCCCTCGTGAGGTCTGCTCTGCTATATCTCAGAGGCACAAGATCATCAGCCCTCAGGCCTGTCTCTCTGGCGGGTATGGATTACGAAGCTACAGTGGTCGAGAGTCGCATAGACCAGCGACTCCAATAGTTTTATGTCTATTTACACTGTAATATCAATAAAAAAAAATAAAATAATAATAGTAATAGTACTGTAGATGGTTGGTAACCACAGCCGTTGGCGTGCTTGGGGCCAACGGATTGTAATATGAGGGTTAGTTAACCTTCACATTACAACTTCAAATGGTGAACTTTATTAGGAAGGTTGGTTTTGATCTTCACAATATAATTCCCCAATAGATGGAGGTGATTATTAATTAAAAAAAGTAGTAGTAGTAGTAGTAGGGTAGTAGTAGTGGTAGTAGCAGCAGTAGTAGTAGTAGTAGTAGTAGTATTACTGCAGTAGTGGAAGTAGTAGTGGTAGCAGTAGTAGTAGTAGTAGTAGTATTTGCAGTAGTTGTAGTAATACCCAGACATCTAGTGGCACAGTGGTGGTAGAATAGAGTGGCAATGCAAGCCAAACATACATCTCCATGTGTGTGTGTGTGTGTGTGTGTGTGTGTGTGTGTGTGTGTGTGTGTGTGTGTGTGTGTGTGTGTGGTGTAAGGTGCTAGTGGAGGCATGGTGGCACGGTGGTGAAGCGAGAATGTGTATGCGACTGCTGGTGAGCTGAGCCAGCCTGCCTCAAGGTCGTTGCTATAGTAACCATACTCACAACCGCACTCATGCCACACTTCTGAAAAACATGCATGGAAATGATGTTTGTGGTTGGTTGCAGTCTTCTGGATGATTTACTGCTGTGGAGGGCTAGTATAAGCCTTAGTTGTGGCACCACACTTCAGCCACTTATATGGACACGGCAAAAAACACACCAAAAGTTGCCCCAAATTCCCCACTCTCTCTCTCTCTTTCTGACTACACACACTTTACGGACAATCTGAGGCCACCAGCTTAAACTCGAAGGATTGGTGAGTATTATGACACAGTTTTTTTTTTTTAATTTTTGATTAAGTATTGGCTGAGATATTAAGGTTTTTAAGAAATGTGATTTCCTCTGAAATGCCCGGCCAGGAGAAGGGTTGGCGGAAATATATGCCAGACATCATGGGTTAATACTGAAATCCATATGCCATGCTTCGATTTCAGTTTTAAAGTAAAGTTGATCAATATCTCTCTGGACTTCCTGTCTTTATAAAGATGAGTCTGCTGTTCCTAATTTTTGTTTCATCAACAGTTCTGGATAGTTTATAAAATAACTTTCAGTCAGTATAATAATGATAAATATATTTAACATAGACTAGGGCACAGTACCGAACCTTTTTTTCTTTTTTTTTTTTTGTGTCCGACTCTGGACATAGGCTTCACAGCCTGCTTTCAAGGCCCAGTAGCCCTCCTACGTACCGCACACCTCTACATGTCACCACTTCGGAGCTAACACCCACCGTCCATACTGAATACATGCTAGGGCTGTCTCATACAAGATTGGTGTATTGGTATTAGCGGGGGTAGAGTTGAGCAGAGGGTGTTGCGATGGTTTGGGCATATGGAGAGAATGGATAATGAGCGATTGGTGAAAAAGATAACTAGATCTGATGTGAGAGGTGTAAGGCTGAGAGGAAGACCACGAATAGGATGGATGGACAGTGTGAAGAGAGTGCTGGATCCGAGAGGGATGTCTGTTGAGCAAGGAAGAGTGGCTGTGCGTGACAGAAATAAATGGAGAGAAATTGTGAATGAATAAGTGATGACGCAGCCCTGAGGGGATATTCTCCCGCATTTGGTCTGATCAGCTAGTTAGGTCAGGTGCGGGTAAGGGGATGGGTCTGTTATGATGTGGCAGAGGTACACCAGCTCTACTGTCAGGCCCTGCTGCGGAAGTCACTGATTGCATTGCGCAGTTGACCCTTGGGCGGTGTGGTGCAGTGAGGATCTGTCCGTTCTCCCTTTTGGGGCTAAGATGCGAATGAATGTGATTGAATGGATGAGTAAATGGGGAGTGTGTCGTCCTGTCTCGGCTACCTCCCTACCCTTGGGGGAAGCAGCCTAGGTATATAGATAGATTTTTACGACATGTCGGCGGGTCTTCTGGTATATCAGTAAAGTCTGATTTTTATGAAATTCAAATCCTTAAACTGTTCCCTGCCCCAGCGCGATTTGAACCCGTGTCCGTTAGGACTACAAGCCACCTCTCTACCGATTGAGCCACTGCCTCCCCGTGTGGTACTCTACTTGAATTTTTACAGTAATTCCTGATCAACTTCTTGTAAGTGTTTATGACCTGTAAGCCAATTATCTGTCCACCTGAACACACTGCCCCTGATATCATGCACCTTTAGTTTCTGAAGGAGATTTTTGTGGGAGACTTTAATCAACACGTTTTGAAATCGAGTTACATGATGTCAGCTGGTTTCGTGTCATTTCATAAGTTCAGGGCATCGTTGAATATACCCAAATGATTTGGCAGGCAAATCCCAATATTCCGAAAAACGTGTTGCAAATCACTGATGAGATTATTTCTTTCTAAGTGTATAACGAATTTGTTTCTGATAATAGTTTCCAGCAACATGCAAACGGCACAGGTTAAACTAACTGAGCGTTAATTTTCCGGCTGTACTTTATTGCCGTTTTTTAATATCAAGGTTACGTTTGATACATACCACTCATCTGGCTCTCCTCTACCTTGTGATGATATTTTGAAATGTTCTCCTACGGCTTTTGTATTAAATTCTGTACTTCCTATAAAATGCACGGAGATGTTCCATCGGGTGCCAGTTCACATTATGTTTTCCAGTTGCAAGCCGTATATCTTCATTACTAACAGTATTATCATTATGTTAGCCTCTCTTCATAGATTTGCAGAAGCTGCATGAGTTGAATAAGTATTTACTATAAAAAAAAAAAATACAGATAAACTGTTTTATCATTTCAGTTCCATCGTCCATATGCTTTTCGCTGTCTTTTACAAGTAAGCCTATTGTTGGCATTATTACTTTCACAGTACTAATAAAGCTGAATAATTCTTTGGGTTTGATTTGCTGATACTCGTAATAAGTGCTTCATTTTTTTTTTTTACTTTGATTTATTGATTGTTTGGCTTTCTGGCGAAAAGCATCACATTTACAATGATCACTGCAATTCATTGTGGCGTTAAAATTTTTGTTCGCATGATATCAGTGTTCAACCATTTTTGGTTTATTGTTTTAGCAGGTTGTCTGTTGCTCACTGGAACACATAACTTTACATATTTGAGAAATCAGTGAATAATTTTCAAGCACTGATATCAAATGCTTGAGCAGTGGGATTCCAATTGCTGGTACCATCAGCCGTCCTTAAATTTTAAAAATCAGAGGGCAAAATAAAGGGAGGAAAGGGGTGAGGTGGGAGGCGGGAAGGGGAGGAGGCAAGGGGAAATGGAAATAGAAGGAAGGGAAAAGGGGAGGAGAGGAGGGGAGAGGTGACAGGAGGAAAGAATGAGAAGAGGCAGGATGGAGGCGAAAAATGGAGGAGAGAGGGGCCTGGATAAGGAGGGAGGAGGGGAGAGAGGGAAAGGAAAAGGGTGAGAGAAGAAGAAAGGAGGAAGGAGTAGAGAGGAAGAAAATTGAGGGGTAAGAGGAGGAAAGAAAAGTGTGAAAAGGGGAGGGTATGAAAGGGAAGCTGAGGAGAGCGGGAAGAAGGAAAAATCAGTTGGATGCAAGGGGGGAGGGGATAGATGATGGAAGGAGAAGAGGAGAAGAGGGAGGGAATAGGAGGGGAAGGTGGATTGCATTCGAAGGTAACTGTGATTGGTGTGGGTGAGGGGGCTGGGGTTTGTTTGTCTGGTTGTTTTTGTTTGTTAGCGACATCATGGAAAAACGGCTGAATGAAATTACATGAAACTTTCAGGATATGTGGGAAATGGTCCCAAATGAAAGTGATTAAATTTTGGAGGTATTCGAGTGAAAGTGAAAGGTCAAAATCTAGGTCACAGATTTTCAAAGGGCTATAACTTGAAACTGGTTGAAGATAGATATATTTACTGTTACGAACATACAGGAACTCGTAAAGTGGGCTTTCATTTGGCACCAAGACCCTTGACCTTGAGTGACCTTGAAAGGTCAAACTCAAGGTGACGGACATTCAGGGGGCCATTACTCGATACTCGTTGAAGATAGATATTCACTATTTTCAGCAAATAGGAATTTCATGTGAGTTTTTAATTGGTGCCATGACCTTTGACCATAATTGACTCTGAAAGGTCAAACTCAAGGCTAAGGATTTTCAGAGGGCTATAACTCGAAACCTGTTGAAGATAGAGATATTAACTATTATAAGATGTAGAAAGTCTCACATGGGCTTTCATTTGGCACCATGACCTTTGACCTTGAGTGATCTTGTAAGGTCAAATGCAATATCACGTCTTTTCAGAGAGAGTAACTTGAAAACATTTGCGCCATTACCTTATACTTTCTTTAAGTACTGACAATAAATGGCAAAAACAATTATTTGTTCAACAGCAATGAAAAATCTGCTGTCGGGAGAGGTGTGTTGTGCCTGGCACCACGTGTTCAAGGATAGCAGTCAGGGTTGGATGGGAGTGGAAGCACACACACACACACACACACACACACACACACACACACACACACACACACACACACACACACACACACACACACACACACACGGTCAATCTTTTGACTATGAAGTTAAGGAAGGCTGCCAAGAGTACTCATGTTTTTCTCCGTATCTACTATACTTATGTAGCCTATCTAGTTCGGTTCCATGTCAGTTCCCTGGCCATGTAAACTTCCATATTACACTTTTTCACGCACTGATATACTAATATCTACCTTATTCTTGGTCCACTACGCCTCCTACCACTTTTAAATTAACTCAGGTAGCTTATTTCCAACACTCTTATATTAAGATTCTCCACATCATCATGCTATTAATGCGCACTCTTTTCCACCCTGTTTATAACAAACTTCATTGCTGTTCACTCTTCTAGAATCACATTATTTCTTATCCTCTCTAATCTACGAACCCTACATACACGTATTCGTTAATGGTCCCGATTCCCCTGCTGGTAAATTTGACTTTCGTTCTTGAAACATGTAATATTCACCAAATGTGTGTGTTTGGATACAGTTTATTGATAATACTGTAATTATACTCGACTCTGCTGGTGTGAAGACCAGGTTGTAACAGTGCTGAGTTTAATGATACTTGTCAAGTTCTGATCCCCGGATTTACATCTGCTGGGGCAAGGATGCGGCTCGCTGTGCCAACTTCTCTTGTTCTCATACTGTCTATCACACTAATTCTTGACGTCACATCCTGTGAGGAAAAAACATCGTTTTTCTCATCCTTCTCTGTGAGTCTGTAATGACCCTTTATCTCACGACGAACCACACTTCCTTATATACTGTATTCTCTCTCGCTCTCTCTCTCTCTCTCTCTCTCTCTCTCTCTCTCTCTCTCTCTCTCCACTTCCATCGAATCATACCCAAATAAGATACTCTGTATATGAATGCATGATATGTATTGGCAAGTATCCACACACCTGGCGATGGACAGACTATACTATACACATTCAAGCCCTAATATCTTTTACAAGAATCCTGAATAAGGCAACCCTTGTGCATATTCAGTATGCGGGGTGGACTTGAATGGCGGCATGTGATGGTGTGTGACATGTCGGATGGCGACTGGACCTTAGGGAATGCATATCATGTCGGTATCCAGAGTCAGATACACAGTGATGCTGAAGACACCACTTTGTCAGTGTAATGACACTCCTTCCCCCCAGTGCTACATGCTTGGGTAACGGAGTGAATAACGTTTGGGTAACGGTGTGAATAACTATTGGGTAATGGTGTGAATAACTCTTGGGTAACGGCGTGAATAACACTTGGGCATTTTTTTTTTTTTTTTTTTTTTTTTTTTTATGTGACCGACTCTGGGCATAGGCGTCACAGCCTGCTTTCAAGGCCCAGTAGTCCTCCTACGTACCGGACACCTCTACATGTCACCACTTCGGCGCTAATACCCACCGTCCATATTGAATACATGCTAGGGCTGTCTCATACAGGACTGGTGTACTGGTATTAGCGGGGGTATTTTTACGACATGTCGGCGGGCCTTCTGGTAGATCAGTAAAGTCTGATTTTTGTGAAATTCAAATCCTTAAACTGTTCCCTGCCTCAGCGGGATTTGAACCCGGGTCCGTCAGGACTGCAGGCCAACTCTCTACCGATTGAGCCACCGCCTCCTTGATACCGGTACTGCTGTGAAATGTTTGTGCATTGCTTTAAATAATGCTTACTGTAGGTATTAGTGTGGGTTATGCTTAGGTACTGTTGAGAATAACGCTTGGATATTGATATGAGAGGCATTACAACTGATGGGCATTCATGAATTCAGTCTGAAGACATCATTGTTATTAGATGCCATCAAATAATTTTTAAGACAAGCCGCCAAGTGGAGAAGCTAATCAAGACTATATCTCATGCCTCTGGTTCACAAAAATTTTCCAGTGGTGAATAAAATTATCTGGATACAGCAGGAACAAAAAAAAAAGTTGATTGTACTTGTTTTGTATTGGCTACGTGTATATGGATAGTTTTTGCTAGAATAACAGTCCTGTAAAGGGCTTAACTCCCTTGAATCAGATGACGTTTATTCTTGCTACTCCCAGATGATTTCATTCAATTTACAAAAAGCCTCTCTCACTGAAGGGCTTTCCTACGACTTTGTCAGACTTTTGCAGGTCGATAATTATCTCCTTACCTGAATAAGATCGTCTGTTGGTAGGAAAACTAGAACACCTGACATCGCAGGGTGTAGGGGCGGAACCACTTCACACCAATGACGTATTTTATATAGCATTATTGCTACTATCAAACAGTTATACTCAGCTCTTGAGACACTTTTGCGAACTGAAATAACAGAAAATAGCCTTCATTAACCATTTTTAATGCCAGAGATCTGCCCATCTATTCTCTCTCTCAATCTCTCTCTCTGTATATATATATATATATATATATATATATATATATATATATATATATATATATATATATATATATATATATATATATGAGCCTCTGTGGTACAGTGGTAGAGTGTGCGTTTCATACACGAGTGAACAAGGGTTCGCGCCCCGACAGGGTAATAAACTTTGGGAGTGTTCACCCGGCCACGTACTGCATTGGCGGACACAAGGGGTGCTGTGGTTGAACAAGTGTCGCTTACTATAAAGTATGCTTGCACCCAGTCGGCTTGCGCCGGCCGATTACACCTGTTTCACAGACTACACACACATCCAAAGCCACTCCAACACTACAATTACACTTACAAGCACTTCTCACCCTACATACAACCTCTACCAGACAGCCTAAGCCACTTGTTAGAGATACATTGGCTGTATCGTCCCGACTTCGGTCGGGATAGGCCGGTCCTGCAGTGGATACTCAAACGGCTGATGATATATATATATATATATATATATAAGAGCCACATTGTTTTTTTTTCTTGTTTTTTTGTCTTCCAATCATGCCCAAACCAAGGGCTAAAAACTCAAGACCCATATGTATTCTGAATCAAGGTGACCCAAAGATGGCTATAGGGGGTTAAAAATTCATATTTGGGTCATTTATTTTGATGTCACTGGTATAGTGTTCGCCTTTTTGGCCCGGGCAACGCCAAGTACCCCAGCAGCCCAATTTTTGGCAATGAAACTCACATGACCTGCAGTTCGGACATAGGCTATGTGAGGTTGAATTCCGAGGTCATTTGAGGTCACAAGTCGGGGGTCATTTGAGGTCACCGGTAATACATATTCGAACGACTGGACCCAGCAGCCCAATTTTTGGCATGGAGACTCACATGACCTCCAGTTCGGACATAGTCTATGTGAGGTTGACCTCATAGGTCATTTGATGTCACCAGTCAGAGGTCATTTGAGGTCACCGGTAATAGTAAATGTGTGCACAAATACTGTGCGTTAGTCTGTGAAAGCTGAAATAGAAAGTTCCTGGACCTCTCATAATCCTTCTTCAAAAGTATAAGAGGTATATGGTCATTCTGGAGGAGAAAGAAAGATTGAACTACAACAGATAGGATTAGAGTGTTCACCTTTTTGGACCGGCAACGCCGGGTACCCCTGCTGGTAGTTATAAAAAGGCCTCTGAGAGATGCAAGAATAAGCTAAAACTCATGACTGGCATGAAGGGGTTTACTGCTTCCAGTACATCAGTCTTTTTAACATATTCAGTCCGATGACGTATATTTTTTCTGACTACATCTTTTACTTTATTCAGCTAAAACAACAAATCTTTAAAATACTGTTGCTGTTGTTTTTATTGTTGTTGTCCCAGGGTCATGTGAGCTCAAACACTGTAAACAGCAGGCTGAAGCTGCTCTTTTCCTGAAGTTCACCGTCTTCCTAATGGAGAACAGGGAGGAAGTTGAGGGACGTCTGCATAACTGGTCAGCAAAACCATGTAGCTATATCCGTGACACCGCGTGGTGTCCCTCTCCAGCATCTTATTAACACAACTTTCATGAACCCCTTCCCTATTCGGGAACTCTCTTAAGATGAATAAAATCGTCTGGTAGCAGCAAGAATAAATTATAAAAATATGCCATCGGTGGCAAGGGGTTTATTTTAACGTCCAGAGTCTCATGCACACCTGTCGACATACATGAACTTACTGAAGCCAAGAATTTAGAAGCCTTCAGCGTTGTGGGAATAGATGTGTGGCACATTTTCACTGAACAATGATGATACATGTGTTAACCCTCTCATGATCAGGACAACTCAATTGTTCTGTTCCAACTAATGCCATACAGTTACACTCTGCTGAGAGTGGGGCATAGACGTCTCAGTGTTAAAACTGTTATGAATAACACCTTCATGGTCGGGACAACTTTCTGTTTCATTTAAAGTTAAAGATGAAGGTGAATATTGGAATCTGAGTGTTATTTCCGCCTGGGGTGTACATTATTTTGCATTCTTAGTACCTGTAAACGATCCTACTCAACATAAGAAATAGGTTAGTGAGGGCTTCATGTACTCCTTATGTATAATAAAGTAAGTTGAATATTACTGTGTAGAGGTAGCATGAATAAAAAAGACAGCGTGTTGAAACGGTTGAAAACTTCCTCTGCACCCATCGCTCATTTCACGTATCCTGAGACTATCGGAGGACGTCATGTTCATTTTATCTTGCTATTTACCGTTGATTGAGCTGAGGTTAAAATAAATTTCTAGAACCTGACGGGTTATATGTAGCTTTCACTGACCTTTCATTCACAGAATGCTGAAAGCTGAATGAAGTCGTCTGGCAGCAACAAGTAGGGATTTAAGCTAAGACTGTGATGCTGAAAGTAGACCCTCAGTTTTTTATACCAATATTACTGTATAATACACAATAAAATGTAAAATTTCCCCTTTCTCCCTCGTTGCCGATTGCATTATGCATATTGGAATCAGTCTGATTATTCCTTATAAGAACATGGGTTGTAAAATTTACAATCATTCATTAGGGGTTTGCGTAGATCCCACTACACTCAGTTTTAACCTACTGACTATGATGATGTTTATTTAAGATTTATTCTTGCTACCCATAGACGAACTTATTCAGCCTGGAAAAGAGTTCTCGAACTGAAGGGGTTAGATGCATCCTCCATTATGCTTTCAACCATCAAGGGACTCTGCAAAGGCAATCAAAACTCCATAGAGGTAGCAAATATGAAATAAAAAGACGTAATCGTATTGAAGGGTGAAAAGTACTGCAGTCTCACTAATTCTTCTTACAGTCCATTTGCTCTGTTAACCGTTTAAACTTTTTTTTTTTTTACATTTTTTTTAACAGTATGGTACAATTTAATTCAGTAAAGACTTTTCGTATTATTAGGGTTAGGTTGTAGCTTTGATTATCCTCTTCAGCACTGGAGATACTTTCTATATAAAGTTAGGTCCTCTGAAGGTACCTTCATGTAAAAAATGCATCTTTATTTTGAAGAGGCTAATGGTCCTTGAGTTTTCAGTAACCGCAAAACTGAACGACATACTTCGCAAGACATTAAATCGCCACAATGAAAAAAAAAAAAAGTTCTCGAAATACTTCCATCTCTTCCTCCAAACGCTTTCCCCTGCTGGCTAATATAGATAACTCCTTTATATTATGCTTCAGGGAGGAAAAAGGCAGATGTGACATTAGTACAGAGACGCAGTGGAATAAAGTGAAATCTTTTATTCCCAGGTTGTGTGTTTCATATTACTCACTTTCTGTTTCCGTTGTACCTGCAGTATTCATTTGAGTTCCTAGTTCACTAGATTGTAATGCACACTCTGATGAACGAACTGCAGTGTGTTTTTCGTAATTTTCCCTCACCTTTTGAATATTGTTTCATTTTGTATCAGAGGAGTAAATATGTGTATGTGTTTTGTGTATTCGGTGTGTGTATATATATAAAAATATATGAATATATATATAAAAAGTACACACACACACACACACACACACACACACACACACACACACACACACACACACACACACACACACACACACACACACACACACACACACACACACACACACACGTGTGTGTGTGTGTGTGTGTGTGTACACACACACACACACACACATACACAAACAAACAAACAAAAACACACAATCAGGCATTCTCAAATGCCACACAAACAAACCCACACACATTCCACGCCCACAGGACATCAGCGCACACAACCCCAAACACGCCCATACACTCAAATAAGCACTCGTGGACGTAAATCAGCGATGATTAGTGTGTGTGTGTGTGTGTGTGTGTGTGTGTGTGTGTGTGTGTGTGTGTGTGTGTGTGTGTGTGTGTGTGTGCGCGCGTGTGTGCGCGCGCGCACACACAATTAGTGCTTCCACCTTCCAGTAGAAGTTTTCAGTTAATAAAAATTATTATATTTCTATGCTTGGAACTCTTTATGTAGCTATCGCTTTCGTGCTGCAGTGTTGTCCCATCTGAACCTGTGTCCCCTTCCCCAACACACTAACAAGAGTAATTTGATGCGCGTTTTGGCACGAACGGGCGCGAGCGCGCGAATACACACACACACACACACACACACACACACACACACACACACACTTCCGGGTGTTAAAGTGATACTGTAGCCACGTCAAGTGGGAGAAGATGACTGGGCGGTGTACTGTTTCAACCAAAAGACCATGATGCGATCTAGTCTTCACACTAAAATAACTAACAAATCAACTTTACTTAAGTTCAGTCTTTTGCACTTTATTCACACTTATTCAAACTGTACGAGTATGCATTCTTTTTCAGTATGCTTTTTCATCTTCCAATATTGCATCTGATCAATAGGATATATCTTGAGTTTTATTTTATTCGTTACCAAGATCTGCAGACTTAAAGATTTTTTTTTTAATTCCATGGTTATGACTGTTCCTACTTTTTCATTTGTCTCCATGCCTTTGATACATTGTTTTTTTTTTTTTTTTTTAAATGTTCAAGCTTTGCATCCTTACATAGCTTCTCCATTTATATACATATTTTTTTTTCACTACTCCTGTTTTGCAACCTTTAACACGTTGATTTTCACCCTTCAAAGGCATTATTATTATTATTATTATTATTATTATTATTATTATTATTATTATTAGCATTATTACTATTAATGTTCATAATTTTCTGTTTCAGCTTTACTCTTGCCTTCCATTGTTACAGCTCTTCTTTATTCGCCGTTTCAAGACATATTTATTCACCCTTCAAGGCCATCTTTACTGATTATGTTCCATTGCTTCAGTCTTCCATCGTTACCCTTTCTTCATTGCTCATGCTTTACGTTATTGTCGAATCTTCTGGAAGGTATTCATACCTTTAGCTGCATAAATTGGAACCATTACAATGCATCTTTATTCGAAGTTCTTTTCATTTAATCTTTGTCAGAGATTAAAGAACCTTTTACTATGGTGATGTCTGGAATGTATTTTAATACCATCAGACGGTTTAATTCAGCAGTCCGGAGACCGTGCTTAAAGATGAGTTTAGAAACTCACTTCATTAGAGAGAATTGTTTGCAGATAACACACAATTAACTTCTTCAACGCATGGACGTATCTTTGTTACCACCATATGATACTAGGTGGTGGCGAGCATCATGCACTCACTTAATGTAGTGCTGCCTACTTCTTCTTCACCTTTGTCATACAATTCTGTATCTGCCCTCCTCTCTTCCTATTTCTTCCATCTTTCCTGTCACTTTTTCTTCTTCTTTTTTTTTTTTTTCAGGTGGCATTACATTGAGTGATAAGCCTGTAAGCCAGGAAACCGTTTACAGCGCTGATTAGTAACCATATAACCAGCCCATACGTGTTCCCTACGAGTCAACAAGTGGGTTGACGGAGGGTTGGTAACCCTGTCCATAAAACAACTAAATCAGACAAAGGGCCACCTCTTACAGAATTATTCTGTTTGGCTATAGATAGACAGATAGCTGGTAATCACCACATAGCTTGATTCATTACAGAAAAGCCCCTAGTAGAGCAGTTTTTAATGAACAAACAAACTCTCAGTCATCCGTTGTTGCAACATCAGGCCCAACACAATATCCGGTGCTTTTCGTTCGGCTCAGTTAACACAATATCCAGCGATGAAATGGGAAGCAATCGGTGGTCCTATTCATTTTTCGGTGATAATGCGTGTAAGCCGGCCCACCCAACTTCCCAAGCCAACCGTCGCCTCCCTGTCCCCCACACCGTGTTACACTCGTTGCTGTAGTGTTGTAATTACCTCCGCCAACGAAGTTGGAGAAGGTTATGTATTCACTCATGTCTGTTTGTTTGTCCACACGATATCTCCAGAAGTTCTCAGTGAATGTCAATCAATATTTGTGGAAGGGTGGGCCACGGGCCTAGAAAAAACTGGTAAAATTCTCGGGAGGATCCGGATCTTCAGTATCCCGCACAGTATCTCCAAAAGTTCTCAATGAATTTCAATGAAATTTTGTGGAAGGGTGGGCCATAGACTAAGAAAGAACTGATTAATTTTGGTGGCCGATCTGGATCGGAATCCAGATCCTATGCATGCTGCACAATATCTCCTAAAGTTCTCATTGAATTTCAATAAAAATCTGTGGAAAAGTGGACCATGGATCAAGGAACAATTTATACATTTGGAGGCGGATCCAGATCTTAAGTATTCCACACAATATCTCCACAGATCCGGATAAGGATCCTTCAAAACGGCAATGGCACTGGCGGAAGTATGCGCTCTCTGAGTGCTTTATAGATTCCCATGTGGTCCTTCAGTGCTCCATGCCCTAGTACGTACTCTGACTACGGTATCCGAGTTCTGTATGATGGCTGAGTTTGTGGCTTTCGTGGTATTTTTTTTTTTTTAATGCTAGGAAGAAGGAGCCAAAGGCCATGAGCCCACAATAACTGTTCCTTCCAAGAAAAAAACAAAATACGAGAGAGTGCCCAATTCAAGATCCGATCATTTCGACATGCCTGGTCACACTGCGTGTGAAAGACTGGAGATTTTAGGAAGCAGGAAACACAGATAGAGGGAGACAGTTTCAGAGTTGACCCGTTGCACAGATGAAGGACTGGGAGTAAGAATTTACTCTTGCATTAGAGAGTTGGACAGAAAAGGGATGAGAGTTTGCTGCTAGATGGGTGCTACACGCCAGTCGTAGAGGTGGAGGAATGCAAGCAGACAGTTCAGAGGAGCAATGACTATTGAAGTAGAAGATGCCACAGTGTGGTGAAGAGACAGAGGTTGAAGGAAGCAAGTAAGAGGAGGAGAGTTAATGAGATGAAAAGCCTTTGACTCCACCCTATTGAGAAGAGCTGTATGTGGGAAACCTCCATACACAAGTGAGTTGTACTCCACAAAGGGGTGGATAAAACCCGTGTATAGGGTCAACAATTGTGCAGGGGTAAAGAAGGAATGGAGTGGGCTTAGCACACCTAATCTCTTGGAAGCAGATTTTACAAGAGTTATAATATGATCTTTCCAAGATAAGTCCCGAGTGAATGAAACCCCAAGCATGTTCAAGGATGATGCAGGATTAAGCTGAATATTTTAAACATTAGTGGGTACACCTGTGGAAGATTTTGTCAGGTTGATAGGTGTAAGAACTGAATCATTGATGGATTGAAAACAACAAGATTATTTTTACCCCACTCACAGATACGAGCCAAGTCAGACATTAGATGTGCCATAGCCTCATCACTTGTTTGTTCAGGTAACTGTTGAGGTGGATGTTGCAGGAAGCGAATGGAAAGGTGAAGAGTGGAGTCATCAGCGTATGAGTGGATAGGGTTAAATGTACAGCTTAGAAGGTCATTGATTAATAAAAGGAAGAGAGTTGATGATAGGACAGAGCCCTGAGGAACACCACTGTTAATAGATCTAGGAGAAGAACGATGGCCATCTACAACAGCGGCTATAGAACGATCAGAAAGGAAGCTATAGATGAAGGCACAGATAGAAGGATAGAAGCCTTAATGGGGCAGTTTGGAAATTAAAGAGTTGTGCCAGATTCGATCGAAAGCCTTTGAGATGTCAAGTGCAATGGCAAAGCTTTCGTCAAAGTCCCGAAAAGAGGATGGCCAGGTGTCTGAAAGGTAGGTGAGAAGATTGCCAGTGGAGAGTCCCTGATGGAACCCATACTGATTATCAAAAAGAAGGTTGTGATAAGAAAAATGCTTTCAAATTTATCGATTAAGAATTGACTCGAAAACTTTTGAGATACAGGATGTTAAAGCAATTGGACGATAGTTAGAGGGCTGGGAATGGTCACCCTTCTTTGGGATTGGCTGAATGAGAGCAAACATCCAGCAAGAAGGAAAGGTACAAATTACTAGGCAAAGGTGAAAGAGTTTGCCTAGGCAGGGTGTAAGCACAGAAGTACAGTTCTTGAGAACAATAGGAGGGACTCCATCAGGCCCATATGCCTTGTTAGTATTGAGGCCTGTGATGGCAGAAAATACATCAGCTGAAGAAATTTTATTGTCAGTCATGAGGAAGTCAGAGGGGAAAAGTGATGGAGGAACAGCACCGGAATCGTCTAAGGTGGAATTGGAGGAGAAAGTCTAAGCGAAGAGATCTGCTTTACCAGTAGAAGAAATAGCTACAGAGCCATCAGAGTAGAAAAGAGGAAGGAAGGATGATGAGGTAAAGTTGTTAGAAAGGTTTTTGGCAAGGTGTCAGAAGGACCAGGAAGAAATCGAGTTGGAGAATTGAGAACATTTAGGACGGATGAAATTATTTTTAGCAGAGTGAAGAACAGACTTAGCACGATTCCGGGCAGAAACGTAAAAATGATGTGATTCAGGGGTGGGTTGGTTCCGGTACCTTTTATAGGCCTTCTCCCTGTTGCGGACAGCTTTAGAACAAGCGTGATTAAACCAAGGCTTTCTTGCATTAGTCAAAAGATATGAGAAAGGAATGTATACTTCCATGCCCGAGAGAATAACCTTCGTAATGCGCAAGGCACGATAAGATGGCTACCAGTTATGGAAGCAATAATCATTCCAGGCCTGAGGGCCTCCCAGTCTGCAGCTCCAAAGTGCCACAGACGATGCTTCTCTGGAGGGTCCACAGGCCGTACTGGAGCGATAGAACAGGTTAAGGTGATAAGGTTGGGATCGGAGGAACCCAACGGAGAGCAAACATTAACAGTGTAAGAAGGATTAGTTGTAAGGAAAAGGTCAAGTACATTGGAGCTCTCTCCAAGGCGGTCAGGGATACGGGTAGGATGTTGTGCAAGCTGCTCTAGGCCATTAAGAATAGAAAAGGTGTAGGCTAGATCACCAGGTGGATCAGTGAAAGGCGAGGAGGGCCAAAGGTGGTGGTGAACATTGAAATTTCCTAGAATGGAGATTTCAGAGAAAGGCGAAAAGGATAGAATGTATTTCATCGTAGACGTAAGATAGTCAAATAATTTTTGATAGTAGAATTAGGAGATAAGTAAACAGCACAGATATATTTAGTCCAAGAATGACAGGAAAGCCGAAGTCAGAGTATAGAGAATTCAGAAGAATCAAGTTCAGGAACACGAGAGCAAGATAAGTCGTTGTGTACATGTACACAATAGCCACCTTTGGCTTTGAAATGAGTATAGAGAAAGTAGGAGGATACAGAGAAGGGTTTGCTGTCAGTTTCCTCAGACAGCTGAGTCTCAGTTAGAAAAAGAAGGTGAGGTTTAGAGGAGGAGAGGTGGTGCTCAACAGAGCGAAAGTTAGAGGAAGGCCACGAATGTTGCAGAAATGAAGAAGTGAATTAGACAGTGGTTCCAGGCAGCTCAAGTCGTCAACGGAAGAGGGGCGGAAGATGGGGGCATTTATGGTCCCCCTCTCTGAAGACTCCGAGGCTGTGTGTTGTGTAGCCATGATTTATTTTTTTCTTTTTTGAAGAGAGAGTGTGTAGTGTCTACTGTGAATGTAGTTTCGTGTAGATAGTTAGAGAAACCTGTATTGGAGAGCATGCTGGCCTATTCTCTCTGTTACTGAGATACTGATAAAGTTCACCAAAGGGGGATGGTCAGGAACTAGTCCTGAGGACTGATGAAACGGGAGCTCCAGCTCTCCCTGTCATCAGCTTTCCATCCACCTTGGGAGAACTGCCCTGCTCGACTGGTGCTACACTAGGTGAATATAATTATGATTATTTTATGTTCTTTATTACTGTATTCTATGTACACTAACTAACACTAATTTCAGCTCAGGGACGCTCCTTACCTACACCTACATACCAAGGAAAGAGGGGAGGCAAGTTGAAACGAGCTTCACCTGCCCGTACCCCAGCTCCCAACCTTCCCCCATACCCCTACTGAACTCCCCATCCACCTGCCAATGTTAACTGGCAGTTACATCTCATGCTGGCCTCATACTTAACACTCTTGGTCACACCACTATTACACAAGCATAAAATACTTGGATTTATAAAATTATATAACTATCAACGCGCTGCAGCAAGAAATTCATGCATTATAGCGTTGACATCAAACAAAAAAATCGGTAACAACCACCATCCCAGACCTAATGCGTTCAGTGCACTTCTTTGCACACACACACACACACACACACACACACACACACACACACACACACACACTCATACAGACAGATACAAGAACATTCAGACACACACACACACACACACACACACACACACACACACACACACACGCACTCATACAGACAGATACAAGAACATTCAGAGACACACACACACACACACACACTCGGAAAGTAAGCAACTCTCTCTCTCTCTCTCTCTCTCTCTCTGCACATGAATCTGTCTTTCACTGATATTTAACGTCACTGCCTGTCTGTAATGCTAACCCTTTAGCTTTCGCTGTCTCTGTCTCTGTCTGTTTGCCTGCCTGCTTGTCTGTCATACACACACACACACACACACACACACACAGATCATATATAAATATATAAAGAGAGAGAGAGAGAGAGAGAGAGAGAGAGAGAGAGAGAGAGAGAGAGAGAGAGAGAGAGAGAGAGAGAGAGAGAGAGAGCATGTTCACAGATGCGTGCCTGTGTGTGCGCACCTCTATATGTGTGTGTGCATGCATGCGTGCGTGAGCGTATGCGTGCACCTGTGTGTGTGTGTGTGTGTGTGTGTGTGTGTGTGTGTGTGTGTGTGTGTGTGTGTGTGTGTGTGTGTGTGTGTGTGTGTGTGTGTCTGTCTGTCTGTCTGTCTGTCTGTCTCTCTGTCTGTCTGTCTGTTTTTATTTTTGTGTGTGTTGTGTGTGGCTTTGTATGTGTATTATGTGTGAGTGTGTGTGTGTGTGTGTGTGTGTGTGTGTGTGTGTGTGTGTGTGTGTGTGTGTGTGTGTGTGTGTGTGTGTGTGTGTGTGTGTGTGTGTGTGTGCACTGCACCCAATTCATCAGACCTGAAATGGCTGTTGTTAACTTATTTTGTCTTACACTCAACGTTAAAATGCATTAAATTCTTGCTGCAGCGTGCTGATAGAATGTTATTTACTGTTTACATATCCAAGTGTTTTATGTTTGAGTAACAGTAGCGGGACCAAGCGTGTTAAGTATGAGGTCATCTTGAGATGTTACTGCCAGTGGAGAATGCCAGGGGGTGGTCGGGAAGGGGAGGGAGGGTTGGGTGCTGGAGTAGAGGAGGGTGGAACATACCTCTTCCCAGGGCATATAGGGGTAGGAGGGGGACACCCGTGAGCAGAAATTATTGCTCGTGAGTACCGTATCAGTGCTGAATTGTATTTTATGTTTGATTTTAATCTTTTACGCATGGGTAATACTGAAGGAAACCTAGTTGGGGGTACCAACTCAATATACGGCGTTCTGCAATACCCGGAGCGGGGGTTGGCTAAATTATGCCTAATAACTGAGAGCTTATTAAGAAGTCAAAGAGTGTGCAGTGAGGTTGGATGGTGAGGATATGGAGAATGTGAGTGCATTCAAGTACTTGGGTAGTGTGATGAGTAAGGATGGAACTTTGGGGGATGAAGTGTGTGAAATGCTACAGCAGGGAAGGAAGGTTGTTGGTACACTGAAAGCAGTGATGAGAAATAGGGAGGTGAGTATGGAAGTTAAGAAGTCACTGCATGATAGTATCGTGATCCCTACCCTGACGTATGGAAGCGAGGCGTGGACCTTGCAAGAGGGGAACAAGTCAAGAGTGAGAGCAGTGGAAATGAGTTACTTGAGAGGAGCATGTGGAGTGACGTGGAGGGACAGGTTGACGAATGAAGAAGTGAAGGAACGTTGTGAGGTGGATGTGGATGTAGTTGAGAAGATTAGGAGAAATACACTGAGGTGGTTTGGACATGTAAAGAGAATGGAGAATGAAAGACTGACTAAGAGGGTGTATGTAGGTGAGGTGGAGGATAGACCGAGGATGAGGTGGAGGGATGGAGTTGAGAGGTATATGAGGGAGGGGGGGGTGATTTGGGGGTAGGGTAGTCAAATGGTGGGTGACAGAGCGACTTGGAGGCGTTTTGTCTGTGGTCACCCTTTGCGGGATTAGGGCGTCGGGCTATAGATAGATAGATAGATAGATTATTATTTTGTCCTTCCAGTTCAAAAATTCTTTACATAGCTAAGTAAAGAGGTCAGAAGATATCAAAATTATATTATGGGATGGAGTAAATATATCTGTGCTGTTTACGTATCTCCTAATTCTACTATCAAAAATTATTTGACTATCTTACGTCTACGATGGAATACATTCTATCCATTTCGCCTTTCTCTGAAATCTCCATTCTAGGAAATTTCAATGTTCACCACCACCTTTGGCCCTCCTCGCCTTTCACTGATCCACCTGGTGATCTAGCCTACACCTTTTCTATTCTTAATGGCCTAGAGCAGCTTGCACAACATCCTACCCGTATCCCTGACCGCCTTGGAGAGAGCTCCAATGTACTTGACCTTTTCCTTACAACTAATCCTTCTTACACTGTTAATGTTTGCTCTCCGTTGGGTTCCTCCGATCCCAACCTTATCACCTTAACCTGTTCTATCGCTCCAGTACGGCCTGTGGACCCTCCAGAGAAGCATCGTCTGTGGCACTTTGGAGCTGCAGACTGGGAGGCCCTCAGGCCTGGAATGATTATTGCTTCCATAACTGGTAGCCATCTTATCGTGCCTTGCGCATTATGAAGGTTATTCTCTCGGGCATGGAAGTATACATTCCTTTCTCATATCTTTTGACTAATGCAAGAAAGCCTTGGTTTAATCACGCTTGTTCTAAAGCTGTCCGCAACAGGGAGAAGGCCTATAAAAGGTACCGGAACCAACCCACCCCTGAATCACATCATTTTTACGTTTCTGCCCGGAATCGTGCTAAGTCTGTTCTTCACTCTGCTAAAAATAATTTCATCCGTCCTAAATGTTCTCAATTCTCCAACTCGATTTCTTCCTGGTCCTTCTGACACCTTGCCAAAAACCTTTCTAACAACTTTACCTCATCATCCTTCCTTCCTCTTTTCTACTCTGATGGCTCTGTAGCTATTTCTTCTACTGGTAAAGCAGATCTCTTCGCTTAGACTTTCTCCTCCAATTCCACCTTAGACGATTCCGGTGCTGTTCCTCCATCACTTCTCCCCTCTGACTTCCTCATGACTGACAATAAAATTTCTTCAGCTGATGTATTTTCTGCCATCACAGGCCTCAATACTAACAAGGCATATGGGCCTGATGGAGTCCCTCCTATTGTTCTCAAGAACTGTGCTTCTGTGTTTACACTCTGCCTAGGCAAACTCTTTCACCTTTGCCTAGTAACTTGTACCTTTCCTTCTTGCTGGATGTTTGTTTTCATTCAGCCAATCCCAAAGAAGGGTGACCATTCCCAGCCCTCTAACTATCGTCCCAATTGCTTTAACATCCTGTATCTCAAAAGTTTTCGAGTCAATTCTTAATAGATAAATTTGAAAGCATCTTTCCTATCACAACCTTCTTTCTGATCGTCAGTATGGGTTCCATCAGGGACACTCCACTGGCGATCTTCTCACCTACCTTTCAGACACCTGGTCATCCTCTTTTCGGGACTTTGACGAAAGCTTTGCCATTGCACTTGACATCTCAAAGGCTTTCGATCGAATCTGGCACAACTCTTTAATTTCCAAACTGCCCCATTAAGGCTTCTATCCTTCTATCTGTGCCTTCATCTATAGCTTCCTTTCTGATCGTTCTATAGCCGCTGTTGTAGATGGCCATCGTTCTTCTCCTAGATCTATTAACAGTGGTGTTCCTCAGGGCTCTGTCCTATCATCAACTCTCTTCCTTTTATTAATCAATGACCTTCTAAGCTGTACATTTAACCCTATCCACTCATACGCTGATGACTCCACTCTTCACCTTTCCATTCGCTTCCTGCAACGTCCACCTCAACAGTTACCTGAACAAACAAGTGATGAGGCTATGGCACATCTAATGTCTGACTTGGCTTGTATCTGTGAGTGGGGTAAAAATAATCTTGTTGTTTTCAATCCATCAATGACTCAGTTCTTACACCTATCAACCCGACAAAATCTTCCACAGGTGTACCCACTAATGTTTAAAATATTCACCTTAATCCTGCATCATCCTTGAAGATGCTTGGGGTTTCATTCACTCGGGACTTATCGTGCAAAGATCATATTTCAACTCTTGTAAAATCTGCTTCCAAGAGATTAGGTGTGTTAAGCCGACTCCATTCCTTCTTTACCCCAAGCACAATTGTTGACTCTATACACGGGTTTTATCCGCCCCTTTGTGGAGTACAACTCACATGTGTAGGGAGGTTTCCCACATACAGCTCTTCTCAATAGGGTGGAGTCAAAGGCTTTTCGTCTCATTAACTCTTCTCCTCTTACTGGCTCCCTTCAACCTCTGTCTATTCACCACACTGTGGGATCTTCTACTTTAATGGTCATTGCTCCTCTGAACTGTCTGCTTGCATTCCTCCACCTCTACGACTGGCGTGTAGCACACATCTAGCAGCAAACTCTCATCCCTTTTCTGTCCAGCTCTCTAATGCAAGAGTAAATTCTTACTCCCAGTCCTTCATCTGTGCAACGGGTCAACTCTGGAACTGTCTCCCTCTATCTGTGTTTCCTGCTTCCTAAAATCTCCAGTCTTTCACACGCAGTGTGACCAGGCATCTCGAAATGATCGGATCTTGAATTGGGCTCTCTCTCGTATTTTGTTTTTTTCTTGGAAGGAACAGTTATTGTGGGCTCATGGCCTTTGGCTCCTTCTTCCTAGCATAAAAAAAAAAAAAAATACCACGAAAGCCACAAACTCAGCCATCATACAGAACTCGGATACAGTAGTCTGAGTACTAGGGCATGGAGCACTGAAGGACCACATGGGAACCTATAAAGCACTCAGAGAGCGCATACTTCCGCCAGTGCCATTGCCGTTTTGAAGGATCCTTACCCGGATCTGTGGAGATATTGTGTGGAATACATAAGATCCGGATCCACCTCCAAATGTATCAATTGTTCTTTGATCCATGGTCCACTCCTCCACAAATTTTTATTGAAATTCATTGAGAATTTTGTGCGGCATGCATAGGATCCGGATTCCGATCCAGATTCGCCACAAAAATTAATCAGTTCTCTCTTGGTCCATGGCCCACCCTTCCACAAAATTTCATTGAAATTCATTGAGAACTTTTGGCGATACTGTGGGGGATACTGCAGATCCGGATCCTCCCGAGAATTTTACCAATTCTTTCTTGGTCCATGGCACACCCTTCCACAAATATTGATTGACATTCACTGAGAACTTTTGGAGATATCGTGTGGAGAAACAATCAAACATGGGTGAATACATAACCTCCTCCAACTTCGTTGGCGGGGGTAATCACAACACTACAGCAACAAGTGTAACACGGTGTGGGGGGCAGGGAGGCGGCGGTTGGCTTGGGAAGTTGGGTGGGCCAGCTTACACGCATTATCACCGAAAAATGCATAGGACCACCGATTGCTTCCCATTTCAGCGCTGGATATTGTGTTAACTGAGCCGAACAAAAAGCACCGGATATTGTGTTGGGCCTGATGTTGCAACAACGGATGGCTGAGAGTTTGTTTGTTCGTTATAAACTTCTCTACTAGGGGCTTTTCTGTAGTGAATCAAACTATGAGGTGATTACCAACTATCTGTCTATCTATAGCCAAACAGAATATTTCTGTAAGGAGTGGCCCTTTGTCTGATTTAGTTGTTTTATGGACAGGGTTACCAACCCTCCGCCAACCCACTTGTTGACTCGTAGGGAACACGTATGGGTTGGTTATATGGTTACTAATCAGCGCTGTAAACGGTTTCCTGGCTTACAGGCTCAATGTAAAGCCACCTGAAAAGAAAAGAAGAAAAAGTGAAAGGAAAGATGGGAGAAATAGGATGAGAGGAGAGCAGATACAGAACTGTATGACAATGGTGAAGAAGAAGTAGGCAGCACTACATCAAGTGAGTGCATGATGCTCGCCACCACCTAGTATCATATGGTGGTAATAAAGATACGTCCATGCGTTGAAGGAGTTAACTGTGTGTTATCTACACACAATTCTCTCCAATGAAGTGAGTTTCTGAACTCATCTTTAAGCACGGTCTCCGGACAGCTGAATTAAACCGTCTGATGGTATTAAAATATATTCCAGACACCACCGTAGTAAAGGGTTCTTTAATCTCTGACAAAGAGTAAATGAAAAGAACTTCGAATAAAGATGCATTGTAATGGTGCCAATTTATGCAGCTAAAGGTATGAATACCTTCCAGAAGATTCTACAATAACGTAAAGCATGAGCAATGAAAAAAGGTAACGATGGAAGACTGAAGCAATGGAACATAATCAGTAAAGATGGCCTTGAAGGGTGAATAAATACGTCTTGAAACGGCGAATAAAGAAGAGATGTAACAATGGAAGGCAAGAGCAAAGATGAAACAGAAAATTATGAACATTAATAATAATAATAATAATAATAATAATAATAATGCCTTTGAAGGGTAAAAATCAACGTGTTAAAGGTTGCAAAGCAGGAGTAGTAAAAAAAAATATATATATATAAATGGAGAAGCTATGTAAGGGTGCAAAGCTTGAACATTGAAAAAAAAATATATATGAAAACAATGTATCAAAAGCATGGATACAAATGAAAAAGTAGGTACAGTCATAACCATGGAATAAAAAAAAAAAATCTTTAAGTCTGCAGATCTTGGTAACGAATAAAATAAAACTCAAGATATAGCCTATTGATCAGATGCTATACTGGAAGATGAAAAAGCATTAAAACTGAAAAAGAATGCATACTCGTACAGTTTGAATAAGTGTGAATAAAGTGCAAAAGAATGAACTTAAGTAAAGTTGATTTATTATTTATTTTAGTGTGAAGACTAGATCGCATCATGGTCTTTTGGTTGAAACAGTACACCGCCCAGTCATCTTCTCCCACTTGACGTGACTGCAGTATCACTTTAACACCCGGAAGTGTGTGTGTGTGTGTGTTCGCCCGTTCATGCCAAAACGCGCATCAAATTACGCTTGCTAGTGTGTTGGGGGAGGGGACACAGGTTCAGATGGGACAACACTGCAGCACGAAAGCGATAGCTACATAAGGAGTTCCAAGCATGGAAATATAATAATTTTTATTAACTGAAAACTTCTAATGCAATGTGGAACCACTAATTGTGCGCGCGCACACACACACACACGAAGCCATCTTTCTGTAGAAGTCCTGAATCTACAGACCCTCAGCCAATGACCAAAGGCACTTTCTCATCCGACTGGAGAGTGACCAGCCATTCCTGTTCCATGCACAGTGTTGCTTTCTCTTTCTTCTTCACAGGTCTGCCATGTTGTGAAGATGTGGTTGTAGTAACAGATGCTTGGTTTGGTTTAGAGTAGGTTTTACAGTCACGAGCTAGTTGACCCACATTGTCACAGAGAAAGCACCTTTCTTCTCGAAAAGCACTTCGAAAAACAATTTGTAAAGTTACGTCCGGGCGTGTCTCGCCAGGCATATTGTCTTGCCTGTTGACTGCTTTCTCGACCTGTTGCTTTGAACGAAAACAGAGGGACCCACCATGAGCTGCCAGGAATTTCTCGGTCATGTTCACCATCTCTGATAAAGACTTTGGGGTTCTTTCCTTTAAAAACATCCTTAATTCGTGGTGACACTTCCCCAGAAACTGTTCCCTGATTATTAAGTCACAGAGGTCTTCATATTCTTTCTGAATGTCTCTCAGGTCTGTCTAGCGATCGAAGTACCGACTTATCCTCGACGAAAACTGCACTACGTTCTCTCCTTTCTCGGGAGGAGTTTCTCTAAACTTCTTTCGATACCTCTCCTCAGTCAGCATATACCGTAACAGGATAGACTTCTTCACTTCTTCATAATCATTAGCTTGAGTGGTAGGAAGGCTAATATACGCTTCTAGTGCCTTACTATTCAGTAAATTACTTAAATAAACCACCCAGTTGTCCTTTTCCCACTTATTAGCCAAAGCGTACCTCAAATGTTTCCAGATACGCATCCACGTCATCCATTTGTTCGTCCAGCTTCGATAATTTAGACTTAGGTGTTCCAGTCACAGAACCAACACTCTGTGTAGTATCCGTATTCTCACGAGACTGTCGAAGCTATTCAAGCTTAAGTTCATGAATCTTTTGTTCATGAATCCTTTCTTTCTCTTCTAACTCCTGTATTCTGCGTTCATTCTCCAGTTCTCTGATTCTTGCGCATTCTGATCTTGCCTCGTTCTGTTGTTCTTTCACAAATGTCCTGAGTTCATCGCCTTCGTATCCCAATTCCCGGGTCTGGGCATTTAATTGTCACGGAACGTTGTATCGCTGGCTGGGTCATGTAAACTCAAGGATGCATCTTCTTCTTTGTATATAAAAATACAACAGTACATCCAGGTATATAGGGGTAAATGATAGGCAGTCACTAACTCGATCTTCTCTGCCCACCCTCTCTCAGCTCTGTCTATCCCCGAACTGCCCTCTCACAACGCCCTCGAACGCTCGCCTCGATTTTTCCCACCAAACACAATTGTCAATTCACTACGATATTCAAGCATATGAACATAATCATCTAAACTTCCGTTCAAACAACTGAAACCTAGCTCACACCAGGAAAACATTTTTAACCAACACCTGCATAAAGAACCTGAGCAAATTAATCCAATAGCCAACTAACAAGGGTCAAATACAGTTAAGAAAATTAAACCCTCGAAAAATAAACCTTAAACATAAGTGTCATACATCCGAATGGAAGCTTAACTCACAGTTTGGATAAGATTACATTATAATTCGAAGCAACAAGCTTACATTCGGTTCAACAATCATTCTCATTATAAGGCGAATGTGACAATATACCAATCTTTCACTTATCCATACGCGCACACTCACGAACACGCATGCAAAACACACACACACACACACACACACACACACACACACAAAACAGCACGCGCCCGTGTGTGTGTGTGTGTGTGTGTTTGTGTGCCCATCAATTTTTCGAATGGCTAAGCTTCAGTCTCCGAATTATATTATGTGGCCATTGTATTATGCTATGATATAGGCTAATAAATATTATGTGATTGGGATAATGGGCTGTGCATTATTCTATTTATAGACTGAGTTATATAAAATAATTCTCTTGTCTTGTAGCATTAACCACGATACAGGTTGAGTTGTGGTTCAGAAACAGGGCAAGTTCACCCAGAAATGGCGCGATGTAGGGGCAAGGGGGGAGTATGGGAGTGAGCGGCCAACAGTTATGTATTCTTAGTCATTACGGTACAATTATTAAGGTGTCAATGACTTCCTGTGTCCTAAATAATAATAACCCTATTTATATTTATTATCTTTATATAGACCCGATTACACACTAGCATACCCCCTCCTGGAAAACATTCAGCCTGCTCCATCGCCTCGACTCTCTCTCTCTCTCTCTCTCTCTCTCTCTCTCAAACTCCTCAGCTGGCTCTCAGTACACACACACACACACACACACACACACACACACACACACACACACACACACACACACACACATTATCAGTTTGTGCTAATGAGTTGTTGTTGCATTTCCTATGTTTACCTAAAATTTAATACTGTCAAAATACAAATGCAATACAAAACCACCTCACATTACGGATTACGTTAACCAGTAATGAATACTTATTTGTATAGTTTATGTTTCAGTAATAGTCATGGGGTAGCCAAACCCACAGTGATATTTTCGTTAATGTGAAAGGTAATCATGTGTTCAGTGGCGGATACCAGTTAGAGGGGAGGTGGCTGCTCACACCTCCAATCCTCATAACTACGGTGGTAAGTTATAGTGTCACTGCAGAGGTTCCTGTCCCTCCAGTTATGTCAATAATTAAAGTTCACATACTGATGAACAGCCATTTGTTATGAAACATACAAACAACCTATATGGAACTCTGAAAATACATTTATGATGCATATTGTGGGAGCTTTCCAGCTCTCATGCACCAGTCACAGTCTTGATCCTTTGTTTCAATATTGCCAGCATGACAGTGTGCAATGTTAATAAACATGCTATTAATGTTAGTTCTATATGTTTATTTACATTTGGAACAACAGAATTCAAAGCAGGATTTCATTCAGTACACAGAATGCCAAATATACTGTGTGTGTGTGGGTGGGTGGGTGGGTGGGTGGGTGTGGGTGTGGGTGTGTGTATTGGGGGGGGACAATACATGTGGTGGGGGTGGAGGGAGTATAGTGAGTATGAAATGTGTGTCAGAATGGTAATACGGGTGTGTGCATACAGTATGTGGCTAAGGACGTCCAAGACTGATATGTAATCTTTGCTCTTAACACTTGATGACACACCTCAGTATTTATTTAGATTCTATTCATAAGTTTGTAGCATATTACATTATTATATTATTATGATTATGTTTTGTGGGTGAAACCTGAAACACCATATAAAGACAAACACTGAAATATTTTAAAAATGCATTATATGTGGCAAAATACATGAATAACAATATTTAGGAAGAAGTATTACCCTATCATAACTTCTGTTTAAATACGTTGTAGGTGCAGCGTTTCTGCAGATTAAATTATCTGATTTCCTTTTATTAGTATGTTACGTTATACTGTAGCTTTTAGTTAAGTAATATGTTATATATTGTATTAAAAGTGAGGTCATGGTGGACGTTCACTTAAAACTACATCAAACAGACAGCAATTGTTAGTAGGTTACCGGTATTTGTTATTGATCACACACTGACCAACTTGTTCCTGAATAATTTTTGAAAATCTTTATCACGATTGGAAAACAGCACCTTAGGCATGTCAACAAGTGGCAAGATGTCTAGCGAGTTGGCATAATGTTTAGAGAGTTGTGATTGTGCCAATCAAGAAAGCATCATATTTTAATGGAAAAAAACTGCTATTGTAACAGGTAAGTTGCATTAAGAAATGCACATAAACGTCACTAATTCCTGTATAAGTGTCCAACAGAATTCAAAGCAGGATTTCATTCAGTACACAGAATGTCAAATACAGTGTGTGTGGGGGGGGGGGGAAATACGTGTGGTGAGGGTGGAGGGAGTATAGTGAGTATGAAATGTGTGTCATAATGGTAATACGGGTGTGTGCATATGTGGCTAAGGACGTCCAAGACTGATATGTAATCTTTGCTTTTAACACTTGATGACACACACCTCAGTATTTATTTAGGCTGTATTCATAAGTTTGTAGCATGTTACATTATTATATTATTATGATTATATTGTGGGGTGAAACCTGAAACACCATACAAAGACAAACACTGAAGTATTATAATACTGTAATATGGAGTCCATATTACATGAATAACTGTTTCTTCCAGGAGGAAATAATGTTATTTTAATGTTCATTACAAAATTACACTGTAGGAGCATCTGTTTTTAATGGTAGCTTACCAGATTCTCTGCGATCAGTTTATTAAGCTATACTATAGCATAGATTTATGCAATATATCCGTTATATATTGTATTACCTATGTCATGAAGGCTCACACAGTGGACGTTCACGTAAACTACTTCGAAGAAGCAGCAGGTTCAGTTTTTAATGGTTTGGGAAGTTCACGTATATTTTGGTGTGGTTATAAATCCATCTGTCCTTTACTGGCCAGTGTAATTCCTAATAAAATGACAGTGGTCAAGTGTAAAACAAATACCCTACGTCGCATAGTAGTTTGAAAATGATCACTGATAATAATATATGATTACTGCATGACCCTCCCGAATAACCACACCCAGAATCTTGGTTTTATTTATTTTAATGTTTTGCCACTTGGAACATGTATGAGTAAATAACACGATAGCCCATGTGAATTTATTGAATACAACCTACCCAGTATGAAGTTTTTTTATTACTAAGATTTATGGGTGTATGGATAACAGGCAAAAGTGAGAACCTACACACATACACACACACACACACACACACACACACACACACACACACGCAGAATATATATATATATATATATATATATATATATATATATATATATATATATATATATATATATATATATATACAGTATATGGTGATGAATTGTAAAAATTATGGTAAACAGACAGGTTGAGGAAAAATTAGAGAGTGTGGAAGGCAGCAGGTAGATAAAGGCCAGAGTATATAGATGCGTTGATCGTATGCCTGACACTTCTCCATATGACTGTTACCAGGTATTTTGTATTCGTATAAGTTAATGATAGAGAAAAGATTTCTCGAGGCGATAGTACTCTATTGTATATGTATAAATTTACTGACGATATGTATAAGAAATATATTATTATAGTGTATCACTAAACAATTTTAATATTATTAAAAAATATATTTTTGGATCAATTGATATTCATAGTAATAATACGTCTAGACGAATGCATATTACCAACACTTGCACCACTGTTTATTAAGCCTTACAATCCCCATAAAATATACCAAACAAATAGTGGATAATGAACCATAACAAGAAGAACGGTGGCTTTTCCAGAAGCGTCAAAGATATTAGAAATGAAACTACATGAGCGATGTATAAATATTCCATTCACATGCAGTTACGACCGTAGGAACATCTACGAGGAGGCCGGAAGTGATCACCATCAATGTTCGGGGGTGGGTGTGCATCCACGGCATATGACGTCACCAGGATAGAAGGGAGTTCCACTACTAAAAAATACATTGAAATTTTGCAGGATTTTTTCCTCCCCTCAGTTCAGGAGCGGAACTATCCGTTTCTTCCCGGCCCTATAATTTTTGTTCAGGGCCGCTGCCCCATCCACACGGCGAGAAGAGTCTCAGAATGGTTTGGAGGTCGAGAGGACTTGCAGCTGCTCGACTGGCTCAGTAAGGAAGCAGACATGAACCCCATCGAAAATGTATGGGAAAATATGCTTAACACTTGGGAGCCTGAGAGTGAACGGACACCAGATAAACTACTGGCCCACATCCATGCCTAGTGGGAAGAGTTCAGAAGCCAGCAACAGCTCATATGGAACCATGTCGCCTCTGTGCAAACAGACTGCGAGAGGTGATCGAGAAGGACGGTGGGATACTTCCTACAAATGAATGAGTTCCATACAAACATATTTTTTTTTTATTATTATTATCCTCTGATTATAATGGATATTATTCCATGAACTATAACAATCTTACAGTAACTTTAATAACTTACAACACTTACATACCTGACAGAATAACTGATACGACACTGTCTTATATATTTTGCTCGCTGACGTGATTTTAATTACTGGGCACTTATACAGGAATTAGTGACGTTTATGTGCATTTCTTAATGCAACTTACCTGTTACAATAGCAGTTTTTTTCCATTAAAATATGATGCTTTCTTGATTGGCACAATCACAACTCTCTAAACATTATGCCAACTCGCTAGACATCTTGCCACTTGTTGACATGCCTAAGGTGCTGTTTTCCAATCGTGATAAAGATTTTCAAAAATTATTCAGGAACAAGTTGGTCAGTGTGTGATCAATAACAAATACCGGTAACCTACTAACAATTGCTGTCTGTTTGATGTAGTTTTAAATGAACGTCCACCATGACATCACTTTTAATACAATATATAACATATTACTTAACTAAAAGCTACAGTATAACGTAACATACTAATCAAAGGAAATCAGATAATTTAATCTGAAGAAACGCTGCACCTACAACGTATTTAAACAGAAGTTATGATAGGGTAATACTTCTTCCTAAATATTGTTATTCATGTATTTTGCCACATATAATGCATTTTTAAAATATTTCAGTGTTTGTTTTTACATGGTGTTTCAGGTTTCACCCACAAAACATAATCATAATAATATAATAATGTAATATGCTACAAACTTATGAATAGAATCTAAATAAATACTGAGGTGTGTCATCAAGTGTTAAGAGCAAAGATTACATATCAGTCTTGGACGTCCTTAGCCACATACTGTATGCACACACCCGTATTACCATTCTGACACACATTTCATACTCACTATACTCCCTCCACCCCCACCACATGTATTGTCCCCCCCCCAATACACACACCCACACCCACACCCACCCACCCACACACACACAAACACACACACACACACACACACACGCGCACACACACACACACACACACACTATATTTGGCATTCTGTGCACTGAATGAAATCCTGCTTTGAATTCTGTTGTTCCAAATGTAAATAAGCATATAGAACTAACATTAATAGCATATTTATTAACACTGCACACTGTCATGCTGGCAATACTGAAACAAAGGATCAAGACTGTGACTGGTGCATGAGAGCTGGAAAGCTCCCACAATATGCGTCATAAATGTATTTTCAGAGTTCCATATAGGCAGTTTGTATACTTCATAACAAATGGCTGTTCATCAGTATGTGAACTTTAATTATTGACATAACTGGAGGGACAGGAACCTCTGCATTGACACTATAACTCACCACCGTAGCTATGAGGATTGGAGGTGTGAGCAGCCACCTCCCCTCTAACTGGTATCCGCCACTGAACACATGATTACCTTTCACATTAACGAAAATATCACTGTGGGTTTGGCTACCCCATGACTATTACTGAAACATAAACTATGCAAATGAGTATTCATTACTGGTTAACGTAATCCGTAATGTGAGGTGGTTTTATATTGCACTGGTATTTTGACACAGTATTAAATTTTAGGTAAACTCGAAATGCAGCAACAACTCATTAGCACAAACTGATAATCTGTGTGTGTGTGTGTGTGTGTGTGTGTGTGTGTGTGTCTACTGATAGCCAGCTGAGGAGTTTTAGAGAGAGAGAGAGAGAGAGAGTCGAGGCGGTGGAGCAGGCTGCATGTTTTCCTGGAGGGGTATGCTAGTGTGTAATCGGGTCTATATAAAGATAATAAAAATAAATGGGTTTATTATTATTCAGGATACAGGAAGTCATTGACACCTTAATAATTGTACTGTAATGACTAAGAATACATAACTGTTGGCCGCTCACTCCCATACTCCCCCCTTCCCCCTACATCGCGCCATTTCTGGGTGAACTTGTCCTGTTTCTGAACCACAACTCAGCCTGTATCGTGGTTCACGCTAAGACAAGAGAATTATTTTATATGACTCAGTCTATAAATAGTATAATGCACAGCCCATTATCTCAATCACATAATAATTATTAGCCTATATCATAGCATAATACAATGGCCACATAATATAATTCGGAGAATGAAGCTTAGCCATTCGGAAAATTGATGGGCACACACACACACACACACACACACACACACACACACACACACACACACACACACACACACACACGGGCGTGCGCTGTTGCCACGTTAGCCAAATCCCTCAACCAGGTGGTCCAGTCGGAAATCTTGCCGAGTGTACATTCATGTTTCCGTGTACATCCCTATCCTCCACACATGCATACATACGTTTGCATATGCATACACACTCGTGCACAAACACAGGGGCATACTACCTGGATAATATGACAAAAGACACGTTTAATAGTTGCACCCAGTCTTCCAATGCTGAATCGAGAGAAAATATAAGTAGTTACGGGGTAGGTAGGGGGTTAAACACCTAGGGTACCACCTACTATAAACTCTGGTCCTGATGAAGGTCTAGTATTGTCTAAAATTTCGTGTGCTTGAGCATAAAAATAAAATGGCATTGTTCCCTCTAGGAGAGCTCCCCTTCCCAGTGTGGGATGGCCATCGAGGACCCCACCCTGCCTAAGACGTGGCCAGTGTGAACGTTTAACAGTACCCAAAATTTCGTGCTGCTAAGTTAAAAAATCATAACCGTTCATATAGGCTCTGGACAGGACTCTCGGTGCCACCCGCCCGCGCAACTGCAAAGGGGTAGTCTTTGAGGGTCTCACTGCCTAAAATGTAGCCCAAGTAATGATCTACTTTTGTGTAAAATTTCATGTTCTCAAGTATAAAAACTATGTCAATGTCTCCCTTACTCCCAACCCCACGAGGGGTGTCATTAGGGCTCCCACCCTGCCTAATATCTGGCTGAGTACTCGTCTACCAATATACCAAATTTCTTGTTCCTACGTTGTTAACTTTGGCCATGTATAATGGCTTTGACAGAACCCATTAGGGTTGCCCTCTTCCCCCTGAAGGGCGACTCTCGGTGGTTCCACCCTTCCATGAACGTGTCCGATATGAACGTCTATCAATGTGCAAAACTTCTTGTACATTGATTAAATAATATAAAAAAAAACACACTGGCAAACAAGAAAAGAGTTTTTCCAACAGTATCGAAAATACATTTTTCTCGTCTGCCAGTGTGGGTTTACTGTATCCTATTTTGTATTCACGATAGTGAGAGACTGACGAAGAAAGTGTATGTGAGTGAGGTGGAGGGGGGAAGAGGAAGGGGAATGCCGAGGATGAGATGGAGGGATGGGGTGGAGAGGTATATGAGAGAGGGGTGTGTGAGGTGGGAGCAGGGCAGTGAAATGGTGGGGGACAGGGCGACGTGGAGGCGATTTGTTTGTGGCCACCCCAAACGGGATTGAGGCGTCTGGCAATAGACAGATAGATAGTGACTCTTCAGCTTTCATTGACTAAATATTTGACCATACAGAAAGACTTTGGCAGACACTACTGGTGACCGACCCCCTGTATATGGCAGCCATCGTGAGTCCCAGAAAGCTTATAACCGGGTGCGAGTGAAGCTCTATCACTGTACAGAAATTCTTTTTTCCTATGTTAAAATATCGCCATACCCAACGGTTTTAGGTAGGACACTCGGAGGCCATGGCCGCCGTGTGGGAGGGGGATATCCACCGTGGTTTCACTCTGCCTGAAGCATGACCCGGGGGGACGCCTACCATTGTTCAAAATTTCGTTTTCCTACCACTGATGGACCAGGTCCCCATTCTTCAAAAAAGTACCGTAACTCAGTGGGAGAGTGAGTGAGTAAGGGAGTTATGTAGTTAGGTACAAGTAACATATTTGTCAGCCCCTGCGGGTGCAATACAAAGTGAATGTCATACAATCACACGGACACGTACTCATGCATACACGAACGCATACGTGTACTCCCAAGAAGAGGCTGACCTTCCTTCATACATACATTATGTTTCTGTACACACAAATACAGACGCACATATAATATCTCTGCTAAATAGCAAACACAAATACACTTACGGCTGAAACCAGGCCCCCCCCCCAAAAAAAAAAAAATGTAAGCAAACAGTATACAAATATCCAATTTGACTTTTCGAGAAAAACACTCACATATACATTCAGCCACTTACACACATACATATATGAAAGGGCACATGTACACTTCCACGCAAAATAGTCTTCCTTATTTTCAAGAGTAACCAGATCTAAAGTGTGCCTCTAAAATCGTAAACGTCCATGCCACATTTGTTCCACACACACACACACACACACACACACACACACACACACACACACACACACACACACACACGAGTCTCTGCAAACCGAAACAAACATCGGCATACTCACGCCAAATACTCATATTGTACACAACTTGAAGTTATGTTATTGTAGTTCATCCTAGTCTGATGATGATATCCATTCCTCCTATCATCAATGGGTTTTCCGGTGACTGCAGAGGTGAATCCTTGAAGAGCATGGCCTTCCACATCAAGACACTGAAGGTTTTGTACAAGTAGGGATGGTTGTGCCTGCCATGCATGTCTGCCAGCACGTTTTTCATGGTGTTGGTAATGGCGTTAAAATCTTCGGAGGCTTTCACTTCTTGACTGATGTGCCATCTTCAGTTCTACCTGTTGGATGGCAAATTCACTAAGCTTGTGGGATCTGTTAAGTACCTTTTAAGAGTCTTTTTCTTATGGTCTTTATAACATAGCTTAGGACATTCTACTGTTCTCTTGCCTTAATGGTGTTGGGAGGCTGAGATTGTGGCGGATGGAAGAGTGCAAGGAATAAATGTGTTGGGAGAGTTAAATGATTGTTTGATCACGATGGAGGAAGTGCAGGAGGCAGTAAAGGAGATGAAAACAGGGAAAGTTGCAGGTATGGATGGGTGTGCTGTGGAATGCCTGAAAAGTGATGGAGTGACTATTGTTGACTGGTTAGTAAGATCGTTGAATGTATGCTTTGTGAAAGGTATGGTGCCTATTGACTGGGCAAGTGCTTGTGTGGTCTTGTTGTAAAAAGATAAGGGTGATAAATATACTAGCTTTAGGGTTATAAGTCTGTTGAGTGTTGTAGGTAAGGTGTATGGTAGAGTGTTAAATAAGAGAATTAGAGAGGGTACAGAGGGAGTGATGAGTAGCGTGGCCTTAGGAGAAGGAGAGGATGCGTGTTGTCTTGGTTGTTTAATATTTATATAGATGGTGTTGTAAGGGAGGTGAATGGAAGAGTGTTAGGTGGAGGTCTGAGTCTGGTGAATGATGATACTGGAGAGTGGAATCTGAAGCAGTTGCTGTTTGCAGATGATACTGTACTGGTGGCTGATTCAGAGGAGAGATTGAGACAGTTGGAAGAGGAGTTTGGAATGGTGTGTGAAAGGAGGAAATTGAAAGTAAATGAGAATAAGAGTAAAGTGATGAAGTGTACGAGGTTGGTAGATGGTAGGAGGTTGAATTTAGTTTTGAATGGTGAGTTGCTGGAGGAGGTAGAGTGTTTTAAGTATTTAGAGTCACATGTTGCTGTGGATGGAAGAATAGATGCAGAAGAGATGTTTAGAATGAATGAAGTAGGAAAGGTGCTGGCAGGATTGAAAAAAGTATTTAGATGTCGTTCGCTTAAAATGGATGTAAAGAGAAGGCTGTATGAGGGTGTTGTGGTACCGACTGCATTATATGGGGCTGAAACATGGAATATGGGTGTCGCAGAGAAGAAAAGTTTGAATGTAATGGAGATGAGGTGTGTGAGGAGTATGTCTGGAGTGACGCGTATGGATCGAGTGAGAAATGATGAAGTGTGAACGAGAACTGGAGTTGTTTGGGAGATGGCTGATCGAGCTGAGCAGAGGGTGTTGCAATGGTTTGGGCATATGGAGAGAATGGATAATGAGCAATTGGTGAAAAAGATAACTAGGTCTGATGTGAGAGGTGTAGGGCTAAGAGGAAGACCACGAATAGGTTGAATGGACAGTGTGAAGAGAGCTTTGGATGTGAGAAGGATGTCCGTTGAGCAAGGAAGAGTGGCCGTGTGTGATAAAAATGAACTGAGAGAAACTGTGAATGAATAAATAATGACGCAGCCCTGAGGGGATATTCTCTCGCATTTGTCTGATCAGCTAATCAGGTCAGGTGCGGGTAAGGGGATCGGTCTATTATGATGTGGCAGGGGTAAACCATCTCTGCTGTCGTGCCCTGCTGCAGATATCACTGATTGCGCTGAGCAGTTGACCCTCGTGCGGTGTGGTGTGGTGAGGATCTGTCCTATCTCCCCTTTGGGGCTAAGATGCGAATGAATGTGTTTGAGTGGATGAGTAAATTGGGAGTGTGTCGTCCTGTCTCGGCTACCTTCCTTTCCTTGGGGGAAGCAGCTTATATATATATATATATATATATATATATATATATATATATATATATATATATATATATATATATATATATATATATATATATATGTTAATGTATAATTAGAGACAGACAGACAGACAGACAGACAGACACAGATACAGAGACAGAGACAGACAGACAGACAGATATGGTAACAAACATACAAGCCTGTAGGCAACGAAGGGAAGCTCTAAGCAGACCAAGCTTTGTCAGTGACCAGAGGTGAGTTTCGACACTGTAAGTCTTTTCTATATGGAGGTACTCCAGTGCAACATTCCTCAAGAATCATGGTCCTGGTTTAGTAATCTTTGAAGCCTTAGCATTTCGCACAAACAAGGTCGTAATTTTAGTGCCTTTTATATTTTCTGCACTTGATGACCTTTGACCCCTAACCTGGAGATTATAGGTCATGCATGTACGAATCACACTTGTAGTACTCATTAACACCTATAAGCATGCAAATTTTTATTCGATTCCAACCACTCACTGTGGAGCTAGGGAACATGAAATTCGTTGAATGGCCCACCAGAGATGCAACTTCTAGGTGGAGCTGCCAGCGACCAGAACTGAGTTTCGACAAGAAATGTCATTTTTCTATGGAGGTACTCCAGTGCAACATTCCACCAAAGAATCATGGGAGTGGCTTAATAATCTTCGGAGTCTTAGCATTTTGCGTGAGCATGGTAGTGATTTTAATTATTTCAGCGTTTTCACATTTGATGACCTTTGACCCCTGACCTTGCCAATATAACACATAGATGTACAACAGAAAGTAATAGTACTAGTCAATGTCTATAAGCATGCAATCAGTCATTCAATTCCATTGAGCCTCCTGGGAACTATGGTGGAATTTTTGAAAAGCAGTTCTGGTTGCTAGGGATGGTGAGGCCAATCTTCATAGGGTTGCCACTCGAAAGCTAGAGAAGAGAGAGAGAAAAAATGGATGGCACACTTCCAGTAGGGAATGACTTCATGGTTACACTTGAAGTCAGATCTTTCTACGCCCATTAGTAATGCCTCTACAGCTTGAAACGTGAAAGGTAAGAAAAAAAGGTGGTTTTAGGCCGTTGCTGTGCAGCGAGTATTTGCCTAGCAACCAAAACTTAGCCGACACAACTAGGTCATAGGATGGTCATCGTGTCCAAGTTTGGTTGAATTCGGTTAATTCTGAAGCGTAGAAGTGCCTGCTATAATTAAACCAGAAAGTATAAAAGAAAACGTGACTAAAAATAAGGGCAGCATGGACCTGGCCAGTAATGTAAAGTAGTCTACACAGCTAGAAACAAACACGGATATACTCTTACCAGACACAAATACACGCCCCAAAACACGCCTCACGTGTTGCACGGCACAATGATGGTCCTGACGGAGTTGTGGTGGCAAAGTACATTCCTTCACTTTGAACTTACAGCATTCCCAGCACGTGGCGCTCCGGGGTGACATTGTTAGGGCACGGCTGCACGACTTTCACATTGTAATTGGTCTATATATATATGTATATATATATATATATATATATATATATATATATATATATATATATATATATATATATATATATATATATATACAGTATATTATAATTATAAAACACTGTGCTCAAGAAGGGCTCGGGGACAATCTGTACAGGTACTCCACGTTCCATATTTAAAAATTTCCTGAACCTTCAGTTGTATCTGTCTGTCTGTCTGTCTGTCTGTCTCTCTCTCTCTCTCTCTCTCTCTCTCTCTCTCTCTCTCTCTCTCTCTCTCTCTCTCTCTCTCTCTATATATATATATATATATATATATATGACGTACTCCATGTGTCATACGTACAACTTACGTTATGCTTAATCCCGTCAGTGCGATGAAGACTTATATCCTTTATTCTGCATTTACCCGATTGCTTCATTCAGCTCAGGAGAGACTTTTTGAATGTTGTAACATTTGGAAATATCTCATTGACTATTTCAGTTCAAGAGGTCTTTCCGAAATAGTGAAAAATAATCCGGAAGCAGCAAGATTGAAATATTTAAAAAATATCGGATTCAGGGAACCCAATTGCTTGTTTATGCTTTAGACACCACTAATACTGCTACCAAACGCAACACAACAAACCTAAGTGAATATTAATCTGAAAATCCGCGAAAAATAAAACAATGTTTAATACACTTAACTGGTGCGAAGACTATACTGCAAATTGGCTAACGCCTTTGATAAACGCTACTCAAGCCTCTTTAATCCCTTTCATAAGGGATATGCTCCGTTGTTGCATTTTCCTATTACCTACAGATTAGGATAATCTTTCTCGGTTGGATATTTTAGATATTTTCTCTTTTACCTACCTGAATACAAAGGAAGTAAAAGTAGCACCAGCCAAACAATGTGTAGTGCCAAAGTGGATGGAAAGCTATTGACAGGGAGAGCTGGAGCCCCCGTTTCACCAGCTCTCGGGACTAGCTTCTGACCAGACCCCTTTACTGAACTATTTCAGTGTTCAGTAACGCAGACAGTAGGCCAGCATGCTTTCCAATACAAGGTCCTCTGTGAACACCAAAACATATGCACATCACACACAACACTTCCTATTCAGAATGTAAGAAAAATGACAACACAGCACCAAGCCTCGGTGTCCCCAGGATGGGGGGTAGGGCATAAAAGCCCCCACCATCCACCCCTGTCCCGGAGACGACCAAGCAGGATGCTTGGGACTACTCTCAGACTCACTGCATTATCATTTCTGCAACATTCGTGGCATCTGCTCTAATTTACTCTCTGTTGAACATCACCTCTGCGACTGAGAGTAAATCCTTCCCTGTATCCTCCTACTTTCTTTATACTCACTTAAAAGCCAAAGGTGGCTGTTGTGTATAAGTATGCAACAACATACCTTGCTTTCTTGTTTCTGAACTTGAATCTTCTGAAAGCTCTATTCTCTGGTTCCAGCTATCCTCTCATTTTCTGACTATATATATATATATATATATATATATATATATATATATATATATATATATATATATATATATATATTGTTGCGGAATAGAGAGAGATAATGAGCATTTCAAGTGAGAATCCTAAAATCACTACTGTCCCGCAAAGTTCCAGTTTATAAACAAAAGTGTTATGTAAAATTACGGGTTAAAGTTTAATGCTCAAACTAACAACTAAACATTCAGGACTCATAAGGATAATGTAATGGCAAAAACAGGTTAAATATATGGTTAACTGCAATAGCCTCTATTAACACGAAATTAGCAAGAACAAATTTATCTAAGTCAGCCCTGATAAAATGAGAAAACCGGATAATGCTCAGTTAATGCAAGATATATTATTACAGATACGAAATATTATTAATAATGGCTGACATCAAAAACTCCACATGAATCACAAAAACCTTACCAGGCCTACGAATTAACACCTTAGGCCATACAGTACAAGAAAAATGGTAACAACACTTATACTCAAATTATACAGCAGCTAGATGGGTGGAGACTTTTTGAGCACTCACAAAGATAATACACTATACAGGGGAGGACAGAGATGTGAACCAAATGAAGAGTAGATCTAATTGGCAATTAATGCAGAGACTGAGCTCATTATATAGGGGGCCGGCAGAGCTTGATACAACTTGTAAGAAGGACGCGTAAATGAAGCCATAGGGGCCAAAGAGTTGACACTCCTGCTCTGAACAACAGAAAGAACGACTTACTCTACTATAAGGGGGAGAAGGGGGGAGTGAGGTAGAACACGCAAGCCTGGTCACTATGGAAGCCATGAGGCGAATCGTGATCAAACATGCAGCATACTGTACGTTAGCATTATACAAAGGATGATGAAATCATAGGCTATGTAACACCTCCCCACAAAGCACAAAGAAAAAGAAATTTACAAAGGAAATTTCTTATTACTCTAAAACAATCTGTCTAAAGTCTAGATAAGCAATCTGCTATAACATTTTCTTTCCCCTTGACATGTTGTATGTCTAATGAATACTCCTGAAGAAGTAGACTCCATCTTGTCAATCTCTGATTTTTATCTTTAAATTTACTAAGGAATTTCAGTGGGTTATGATCGGTATAAATGACTATGGGGTCAAAACCAGAACACAAATAAAATGAAAAATGCTGTAAACCCAAAATCAAGGCCAAAAGCTCTTTCTCAATAGTGGAGTAGTTCTTTTGAGGTGGAGTGAACTTCTTACTGTAATAAGATACAGGGTGTTCAATACCCTGATCATCCTCTTGCAGCAAAACAGCCCCAGCTCCTGTATCGCTTGAGTCAACAGCCATCTTAAAAGGCTTAGCAAAATTTGGAGTAGCGAGCACTGGCTGACTTAATAGGATAGCTTTCAGTTTGCTGAAAGAGGATTCACAGTTATCGGTCCAGACAAATTTAACTCCCTTTTTCAGTAGGTTTGAAAGTGGTGATACAAGAGTTGAAAAGTTAAGAACAAATCTCCTGTAATAACCTACCATTCCCAAAAATCTTTGTAGCTCTTTCCTACTTTTAGGTCTGGGAAGATCACTTATAACCCGAACCCCAGCTCCCAGCGGTACAACGCGTCCACCACCAATCACACACCCAAGGCACTGAATTTCAGCTTGACCAAACTCACACTTTGATAAATTAACTACAAGATTAGCCTGAATTAAATGCTGAAGAAATTTACTGACATGGCATAGGTGATCTTTCCAGTTGTCACTGAAGATTAATACATCATCAATATAAACAACACACCCTGCCAAACCCTCTGTTACAACATCCATGAGCTTCTGAAAAGTGGCTGGTGCATTCTTCATACCATATGGCATTACAGAACATGCAAAAGTCTTTCCTAGTGTTACAAAACATGAGAGCTCCCTAGCACGTTCAGTCATAGGTACTTGCCAGTATCTCTTTAACAAATCAAACTTACTTATGTACCTAGCCTTTCCGATCTTGTCTATGCAATCTTCCACGCGAGGGAGAGGGTAAGTGTCTGTTTTGGTTATCTGATTGACACGTCTGTAGTCGATGCAAAGCCGCTATGACCCACCTGGCTTAGGGACTAGAGTGGCAGGAGAACTCCACTCGCTCTGACAGGGCTCAATCATCTTGTGGTCCAACAGGCAGCCAAGCTCCTTCTGGATGAGAGGAACTTTCACTGGGTTCATACGGTAGGGAGGCACTTTAATTGGCTTTGTGTCTCCAACATCGACATCATGCATCAACTCAGTGGTTCTTCCTGGAGTGTCATGGAACACTTGCGGGTACTCCTGCAGTAATGCCAAAAACTCCTGCCTTTCCTCAGGAGCTAGATGAGAAAGCTTAGTCTGGAGATCATTCATGATATCGGGATTCTTCCCCAAACTATCACTCAGGCTCATACTGCATGGGAGAGCTTCACTTGCAGACTCGGGTGGAACAGCTACAGTGCAGACTGGGTTATTTTCGTCCCGCCTGTGATATAACTTTAGCATGTTGATGTGACAAAGTTGCTTGTTCTTTCTACGATTTGGTGTGGCGATGACATAGTTGACATCACTGAGTTTCTTCTCCACGAAATAAGGACCACTAAACTTGGCTTGAAGAGGTTGCCCATGCACCGGTAGCAGAATCAAAACCTGATGTCCTGGCTGAAAGTGGCATAACCTGGACTTCTTATCATACCAAGGCTTCATCTTCTCCTGAGCAGCTCCTAAATTCTCTCTCGCCAGCTGTAAAGCAGTGGACAGCCGTTCTTTGAACTTCATCACATACTCCAGCAGGTTGATGTCATCTTCCTCCGACAGCCAGCATTCCTTGAGTAGCTTAAGGGGTCCTCTTACTTCATGGCCAAACAGTAGTTCAAAGGGTGAGAAGCCCAGTGATTCATTTGGAGATTCTCTTGCGGCAAATACAATGAATGGAAGACCTTTGTCCCAGTCTTTCTGATGTTCCAAACAGTATTTCCTGAGCATCGATATGAGTATTTGATGATATCTCTCTAACGCTCCCTGAGTCTGGGGATGGCAAGCTGAAGACGTGATCTGGGTGATGCCCAACTCTTTCAGAGACTGCTTGAAAACATTTGACATGAAATTACTTTCCCGGTCTGACTGCACCTCCTCGGGCAGACCAAACTTTGTGAAGAACCCCAGCATTTCCTTGACCACGTTCTTTGCTGAGAGATTTCTAAGTGGAATGGCTTCAGGATAACGAGTAGCCATATCAATCAAGGTCAACACATAAGAAAATCCTGAAGAAGTCTTAGGAAGAGGCCCCACAATATCCACCAACACACGGGTGAATGGCGCCTCAAAAGGAGGAATGGGTGCAACCTTTTCGGTCTGATTACACTTCCCCACAACGTGACAGGTGTGACAAGACTTACAATACCAGGAAACATCTCTGAAGATACCTGGCCAGTAGAAGTGTTTCAAAATGTGTGGCACAGTCTTCCTCACTCCAAGGTGTCCTGCCAATCTGGAATCATGAGCCACTCAAATGATATCCTGCCTACAAACACGAGGGATGACAACTTGATGTACAACCTCCCATTCACAGTCGGCTGATGCTGTTGGGGGTCTCCACTTTCTCATAAGTACTCCTGACTTTATATAATAACAAGTAGAAGCACTAGCTGACTCTTCCTCACTGCAAGCAGAGTTAGCTAGACCTTTCAACTCAGGGTCAGCAACCTGCAACTCAACCAACTCTTGATGAGACAAATTATCAACACTATGGGGAACTGCCTCATCTGGTGAGTGGTTCAAATTAGCAAGAAAAGTGTCAGCTATGATAACATCATCATCATCATTATCCTCTAAGTCACCAGTAACTTTAGACTTAGCCCTAGTGACAGCACATGCAGAGAACACATCAGGGACATTACAATCCTGGGCCGCAGTCACTGGCTTACTAGACAACTGAGGAGCTGGACACACTTGACTTCCACCAATATCATTTCCAAGTAAGAAAGTTACCCCTGACATTGGGAGTGTCTCAACCAACCCAACCATAACGGAACCATTAACAAAACCAGACTCTAAATTCACTCTGCACAGAGGGACAGAGAAGTAATTATTCCCTACACCTTGTAAGATTACAGTTTCATTAGAGGAAGTAACATTAGAGCCTAGAACACTGGTCAGCATAAGGGATTGGCAGGCACCTGTATCACGATATATTTTAACTGATTTCCTGTCATTATTGTCCAGAGGACTGACAAAACCATCAGACAGGAAACTAGCACATGAACTCTTGAGAGTGTCACCCACGTTACTGCTCAAAAGAGGAGCTTCATCATGAGAATTTAATTTACCCCTCAAAGCAGGTTCAATTAACTCAGTTAAAGAATTCTGGGAACTCTCAAGGGTGGACACTAGACCAATTGACTGAATATTTAAAGACTCGTTTTTGTTCACATCACGCTGTCTCCTGAAACATTTCTCCGTAGTATGACCAAGCTTACTACAATAAGTACATTTACTTTTCTGAAATCTAGAGGTGAAGCTGGTATTTACTTCCTGAGAAACATCATCTTTATTCTCTTTCCTGTTACCTGTACTCTGAGTAGAGGCAACGTACTTACTCTCAGCTTTCCTTTTTTCTTTAGAATATCTCTTGTGAGTGAGAACATATTCATCAGCTAAAACTGCAGCATCAGACAAATTATCTATTCTTCTCTCATCAAGATATATGCATACATCTTTATTAATACATCTTTTGAAGTCCTCCAGCAAAATCATCTGCTTAAATTTATCAAAATCAGAATTTACATTCTTAGAATGTAACCACTGCTCTAACAGATCTTCTTTGATTTTTGCATACTCAACATGGGATTGCTTATCTTGCTTATAAGTTGTCCTAAATTTTACTCTATAGGCTTCAGGAACAAGCTCATAGGCCTTAAGAATCAAGCTCTTAACTACATCATAATTATCAGATTGATCCTGAGGCAAAGATGCATAAATTACTTGAGCTTTACTGGTGAGAACAGTTTGAAGGAGTAAGGGCCAATACTTTTTGGGCCAATTAAAACCTGTAGCTACCCTCTCAAACAACTGAAAATACTTTGTTAAATCAGATTCATTAAAAGGAGGGACAAGTTTAACATTTTTAGCCACATCAAAATCATCAGAGCTAGATGATCCAGTTCCACCTTGTTTCATGTGATACTCATGGTCTGCCTGAATCCTAGTAAGTTCAATTTGTGCCTCCTGAATACGAGCCTGAGACTCAGCCTGTGCCTGTGCCTCCTGAATACGAGCCTGAGACTCAGCCTGTGCCTGTGCCTCCTGAATACGAGCCTGAGACTCAGCCTGTGCCTGTGCCTCCTGAATACGAGCCTGAGACTCAGCCTGTGCCTGTGCCTCCTGAATACGAGCCTGAGACTCAGCCTGTGCCTGTGCCTCCTGAATACGAGCCTGAGACTCAGCCTGTGCCTGTGCCTCCTGAATACGAGCCTGAGACTCAGCCTGTGCCTGTGCCTCCTGAATACGAGCCTGAGACTCAGCCTGTGCCTGTGCCTCCTGAATATGAGCCTGAGACTCAGCCTGTGCCTGTGCCTCCTGAATACGAGCCTGAGACTCAGCCTCCTTAGCACGTGCTTGAAACTCAGCCTCCTTAACACGAGCCTCCTGCAGGGCTAGCTGTAACTTAGCTATTTCAATCTGCATTTGCTCATCTGGAGGAGTTACATTAAACAAGCATTTATTAATCATGCCAACAATTTGATCTTTAGAATGATGAGAGTGAACAGCAATTCCCAATTGTTGAGCAACAAGCTTAAGTTCATTCTTTGTTCTGTTTTCTACATCACACACTGTTTGCACATTTGACAAAAAAATCTTTGCCTTTATCAAGAGTAGTAATAGTAGACATCATGAATAAATCACAGTCACAAAATATCAAGCAATATCCTTATGATAATATCCTGAATATCCTGACAAGAGGTCGCCAAATTTATGTTACGGAACAGAGAGAGATAATGAACACTTCAAGTGAGAATACTAAAATCACTACTGTCCCGCAAAGTTCCAGGTTCAAAACAAAAGAGTTAGGTAAAATTACAAGTTAAAGTTTAATGTCCAAACTAACAACTAAACATTCAGGACTCATAATGATAATGTAATGGCAAAAACAGGTTAAATATATGGTTAACTGCAATAGCCTCTATTAACACGAAATTAGCAAGAACAAATTTATCGAAGTCAGCCCTGATAAAATGAGAAAACCGGATAATGCTCAGTTAATGCAAGATGTATTATTACAGATACGAAATATTATCAATAATGGCTGACATCAAAAACTCCACATGAATCACAAAAACCTTACCAGGCCTACGAATTAACACCTTAGGCCATACAGTACAAGAAAAATGGTAACAACACTTATACTCAAATTATACAGCAGCTAGATGGGTGGAGACTTTTTGAGCACTCACAAAGATAATACACTATACAGGGGAGGACAGAGATGTGAACCAAATGAGGAGTAGATCTAAATGGCAATTAATGCAGAGACTGAGCTCATTATATAGGGGGCCGGCAGAGCTTGATACAACTTGTAAGAAGGACGCGCAAATGAAGCCATAGGGACCAAAGAGTTGACACTCCTGCTCTGAACAACAGAAAGAACGACTTACTCTACTATAAGGGGGAGAAGGGGGGAGTGAGGTAGAACACGCAAGCCTGGTCACTATGGAAGCCACGAGGCGAATCGTGATCAAACATGCAGCATACTGTACGTTAGAATTATACAAAGGATGATGAAATCATAGGCTATGTAACAATATATATATATATATATATATATATATATATATATATATATATATATATGCTGTTTACCTATCCCCTAAGTCTGCTGACTATGAAAAATTCTTTGACTACTTTACGTTCATGATGGAACAAATTTTGTCAATTTATCCTTTCACTGAAATTTCCATGCTAGGTGATTTAATGTTCGCCACTGCCTTGGCTCTCCTCTCCTTTCGCTGATCCACCTGATGAACAATGATATATACTTGTACAGCACCCTATCCGAATCCCTAACCATGTTGGAGAGAGTTTTAACATACAGTACTTGACCTTTTCCTTACACCTTATCCTTCTGCTTATGCTGTTAATCTTTCCTCTCTCTTGGGCTCCTCCAATGACAGCTTTGTCACCTTAATCTGTCCTATCGTTCCAGTAAGGCCTGTGGACCTTCCCAAGAAGTGGTGGTTGTGGCACTTTGGAGCTGCTGATTGAGAGGCCCTCAAGTAGTACTTCTTTTATTTTCCCTGGAACGATTATTGCTTCCATGGCTGAGACCCATCTGAATGTGGTTTGTGCATTACGGAGGTTATTCTCTCAGACATGGAAGCATGCAATCCTTTCTCTTATTCTGTGACAAATAAAAAACAATAGGTTAATCATGCATGTTTTAATGCTGTCCACAACAAGGAGAGTGCCGGGGCCAACTCAACCTGAATCTCATCTCTTTTATGTTTCTGCCTGGAACCATGCTAAGTCTGTTCATTGCGCTGCTTAAAATAATATCATTTGTACAAAATGCTCTTAACTTTCGAATTCATATTCATTCCGCCCCTTCTGGCACTATGCCAAAAACCTTTCTAACAACATCGTTCTTCCCGCCGTTCTTCAACTCTGATGGTTCTGTAGCTGTTTCTTCTACTGATAAAGCAGAACTCTTCGCTCAGATTTTAATCTCCAATTCTACCTTAGACGATTCTGATGCTGTTCCTCCATCACTTACCTCCATTCACTTCATCATGGCTGATATCAAAATTTCTTCAATTGATGTATTTTCTACCATCACAGGGGTCAGTGCTAACAAGTGATATGGGCTTCATGGGATCCCCCCTGTTGTCTTCAAGAACTGTACTTCTGTGCTTACACCTGCATAGGTAAACTCTTTGGCCCTTGTCTGTAAACTTTTACCTTTCCTTCTTGATGGAAGTTTACTCGCTCTCGTGTGGCCAGTCAGCTCAGACGTGCCTGAGACCTGTGGTAGTGTTGTGCTAGTGTGCTTTAGTGATCTGTGATAGTGGTTGTGTTAGTGTGTTGTAGTGATCAGCGATAGTGCTGTGCTAGTGATCCGTGAGAGTGTGTGTTGTGGTGACCCGTAGTGACCCGTGATAGTGTGTGCTACCTTGTGTGAACTAGTGCGTAATGGCTTCCTCGGCAGAGAGCTGTGTCCCCACTGTAGGTACTGAAAAGGACTACCTTGAATTAAAGGAGGAACTTCTCGAACTGAAGCGGGAGGTACAAATTCCCAGGCAGGAGAAGGCACAGATGAGGGAATTGTTGGAGGAGATGTTGGAGGAGAAAGAGAAAAAGGCTGAAGGTTGGACACTAGTTAACAAGGGTGCAACGAAGTTCACCCTTAAAAAGCAAACGGACGTTAAGACAACTAATACATTCAATGCACTACGGGACGAATCTGAAGGGAAGGCAGAGAGGGAAGTAGAGGAGAAGGACGGTGAGAGAACTTCCAGTACAGGTAAGTATAAACAGAACAAGAAAGGTAAGAAAAATGTTGTTGTTGTTGGAGACTCCCAGGTGAGATATCTGAACAGGGCCATGTATACTCCACTCGCTAAACATGTGTGTCTTCCAGGGGCCAGGGTGGCTAATGTGGTAGAAAAAATTTCAAATATCGTAAAGGAAAGTGGTGACAAACCCACTGTGTGCCTCAGTGTAGGAGGCAATGATATTAGTAGCCGTAAGAGTGAGGTACTGTGGAAAAGGTACAAGTTGATGTTAGAAAAGGTTAGGGAGAGGGGAGGAACCCCTGTAGTGCTTGGTGTTTTACCAAGGTGGCGGGTTGGAAGGGAATGGTTGAGCAGGGCAATAGGGTTTAATTGCCGCCTTGAAAGGTATTGCAAAGATAATGCAATACCTTTCATAGACAACTGGGACCGGTTTTATGGACGGAGTGCCTTGTATAGTTGGGATGGGACTCATCTTAGCAGGCAGGGAGTTACTGTTTTAGCTGGAATGATAGATAGGGAGTTGGAGGGATTTTTTCGAGATTGAGAAGTAGGTGTACAGGAAGATGCAGCAACTACACTCAGAAATCATTATTACCATGTTTGGATAGATGCATCGATACTTGCAAAATTAAGAACATAAGTTCAACCAATAGTGTAGATACATCCACTCAGGCACCTCAAATTGAGCAGGCGATGATAGATGATAGAACAAGCGATGATAGAAGGGCGATAAGCGATAGTACAAAAAATTGTTATATTAGTAAAGTAGTTTCCCAGTTAGTAATAAAATAAATAACAGCAAATGCCAAGGTAGAGGCATAACTACTAGTAATAATCTGAAAGTGTACTACACAAACATCCGGAGTTTACGTAATAAAATGGATGAACTGAGGGCTTTAATTTGTACAGAGAAAATAGACATTGCCGTTATTAGTGAAACTTGGATGAATACAGACACTCGAGAATTTTTAGCAGAATATCAGATAAAAGGCTATAATATTTTTGTGTCAAACCGTCTGGGAAGAAAGGGGGGAGGGGTAGCTATTTATGTAAAGGATTCATTAATCTGTTATAATAAAGAAGACATTAAAGTAAATAGGGACACAGAAAGTGTCTGGGTTGAAATTAGTAACAATAGGGAGAAATTAGTCTTAGGAGCAATTTACAGATCTCCTAAATTAAGTAGAGCTGATAGTAAATACCTTTGGGAGGAAATGAGGAAAGCATCACAGTCCAGCTTAGTAATAATTGTAGGGGACCTTAATCTGCCAAGGATAGATTGGAGAATTCAGACAGGAGATGCAGAGTCAGAGGAATTTCTAGAGGTAGTACAGGATAATTTCCTTTATCAGTATATAAGGGAGCCCACCAGAGGTAATAATATACTAGATTTGGTTTTAGCTAATAAAGAAAATATCATTAGCGATATAGAGGTTGGTTGGTAATAGCGATCATGAAGAAATTAAGTTCAAATTTATTTGGGATGTCTGTTCCACTGAAAATACCTCCACCGTTCCTAATTTTCGTCTAGGAGATTTCGATGGCTTAAGAGCTTATTTTCGAACGGTATTCCACAGGGAGATTAGCTATTGGAGGGAATGGCAGATCAGTGTGGAATCCCAGGTCATAGGTCAGGCGCAGGAAACACCTGGGGATGTCCGTCAGGTGTCTGTGAGGGAGGAGGTGGTAGATAGGAATGTAGTCCAGGTGACGGAAATTAACTCAGCTACAGTACCAAGCAGACGTTCAACCAGTGAGAAGTATAACGAGTTAATAAATATAATACACGGAGGCCAAGATAGATATATTCCTTCAAAGCCGTTTAGAACTAATAATTCGGAACCTAGATGGTTAAACAACAGATTAAAATCTCTCATAGGACAAAGGAAAGGAATGTATAGAAAAATAAAACGTGGAGAGGAACACTTACGTAACCGGTACACAATTTTAAATAGAGAAGTAAAGAGGGAGATAAGAAAAGCAAAGAGAAGTTATGAAATTAAGGTTGCCAGTGAATCAAAAGAAAACCCCAAGGGTTTTTATCAAATGTACCGAACGAAAAATAAAGACAGGATAGGACCACTCAGAACAGAATCAGGTGACATTAACCAGTGAAGATAAAGAAATGTGCTCCATCCTAAATAATTATTTCATATCAGTATTCACCAAGGAAAATCTAAGCCTGGTCCCTCAAGCAGCAAATATTTACCATGAGAATACGGAAAATATTCTTAGTAAAATAACCATTAGTAAGGAGGACGTATTGAAAGAAATTAATAAGTTAAAACCTCAAAAATCGCCAGGTCCGGACGATATATATGCAAAAATTATAAAAGAAACCAAAGAAGAATTATGTCAGCCACTTTTAACGTTATTTAATGACTCTTTAAGTTCAGGAGAAGTTCCAGAGGCGTGGAAAACCGCAAACGTAGTGCCCATCTTTAAAAAGGGTGATAAATCAGCTGCGTCGAATTATCGTCCGATAAGTCTAACGTCAATAGTAGGAAAAATGTTAGAGTCAATTTTGGCAAATAAGATTAGAGAACACTTAGAAAGATATAATCTTATAAACGAAAGTCAGCACGGATTCAGGCAAGGACGATCCTGCCTCACAAATTTGTTGTCATTCTACTCGGAGGTCTATGAGGCAGTAGATAGCGATAAAGCTTACGATGTTATTTTTCTGGACTTTAGTAAAGCTTTTGATAGGGTCCCACACGAAAGGTTAGTTAGAAAGGTTCAGAGCACACGGTATAGACGGCGATATCTTAAAATGGATAGAATCCTGGCTGAAAGGACGAAAGCAGAGAGTATTAATAAATGGAACTAAGTCGGACTGGGGATTAGTAACCAGCGGTGTACCACAGGGTTCAGTACTCGGTCCCTTATTATTTATCATATATATAAATGATCTAGACTTAGGAGTCAATAGCAGCATCAGCAAATTTCCCGACGATACAAAAATAGGGCGTATCATTAACTCGACTGACGATTGCCATAACTTACAGAAAGACCTCGATACATTGTCCAAATGGTCTAAAACTTGGCAAATGGAATTTAACGTTGAAAAATGTAAAGTACTTAACGTAGGCAAGACCATTGGAGATACTAAATACAGCTTAGATAACAAAGAAATTAGCAAATCGGAATGCGAGAGAGATCTAGGAGTTATGATCAGTAACGACCTTAAACCTAGGCAACAGTGTATTAATGCGAGAAATAAAGCAAATAGGGTCCTAGGATTTATTTCGAGAAGCGTGAGCAATAGATCATCTAAAGTAATACTAAAACTTTATCTATCATTAGTAAGGCCACATTTAGACTACGCAGTACAATTCTGGTGTCCTTACTATAGAATGGATATTAATTCGTTAGAAAATGTACAGAGAAGAATGACTAAAATGATACATGACGTCCGGAACCTGTCATATGAAGACAGACTGAAAAGACTAAGTCTGCATTCGCTAGAGAGGCGTAGAGTAAGGGGAGACTTAATTGAGGTGTTTAAGTGGATGAATGGTATAAATAAGGGAGATATTAGCAAGGTACTTAAAGTGAGCATACAGGATAGAACTAGAAATAATGGTTTCAAACTAGAAAAATTCCGTTTCAGTAAGGAAATCGGTAGAAATTGGTTTGGTAATAGAGTAGTAGACGAATGGAATAAGCTACCTAGTAAAGTAGTTGCTGCCTCTTCCATTGAGAGTTTCAAGCATAGGCTAGATAAGCATATGACAAATAAGGGGTGGATATAGAATAAAGAAAATCTTATAACCAATACTAATTCAAAAAAATTTTCTTTTCAGGTTACACTATGATAGTCTCTATTCTCCTTTCACACTTTCCTGTAAAATGTCCACGCCAGTTTTTCTATACGGCGTGGTGTTCTTTCTGACTTTTTCCTGCCGGCTTCGGCTGGAGGGTTTGGAGGGCGGGGGAGAGCCTTCTTCTTTGCTGTCCTTATCTCATTCTAGTAGTTCAGTTACTCTTCTAGGAGCTGCCTAGCATGGGCCAACCGGCCTACTGCAGTTATCCTCTCTTCTTATGTTCTTATGTTTACCAAATATGGGTGACCATTCCTAGCTCACTGATTATCGCCCATTTGCTTTAACATCGTGTGCTCCAAAGTTTTTGAATTTATTCTTATAAATTTTTTTAAAGCATCCTACTTGTTACAAGCTTTCTTCTGATCGCCAGTATCGTTCCGCCAGGGACGCTCCTTTGGCGATGTTCTCATCTACCTTTCAGAATTCTCGTCATCCTCCTTTCGGGACACTGGCTAAAGCTTTGCCATTGCGCTTGACATCTCAAAGACTTTTGATGGAGTCTAGCATAATAATTTATTTTCAAATTTCCCTCTTACAGTTTGTACCCTTCTATCGGTGCCTTCATCTCTAGCTTCCTTTCTGGTTGTTCTATAGCTGATGTTGAAGACGGCCACCATTTTTCTCCTAGAGCTATCAATTATGGTGTTCCTCAGGGCTCTATTCTATCACCATCTCTTTTCCTTTTATTCATCAATGACCTTCTAAGCTGCACATGTAACCCAATCCACTCATACGCTGATGTCTCTACCCTTCACCTTACAACAGTGTTCATCACAGCAATTACTTCAATAAAAAAAGAGCTGAGGCTATGGCACACCTAATGTCTGACTTGGCTCATATCTCTGATTGGGGTACAAATAATACTGTTGTTTTTAACGCACCAAAAACTCAGTTCTTACATCTTTCAACCCGTCAAAATTTTCTGCAGGAGTATATTCTAATTTTTGACAATTTTCAACTCAATCTTGCATAATCAAACATACTTGGGGTTTCATTCATTTTTCTTGGAAAGATCATATTACCACTCCTGTAAAATCTGCTTCCAAGAGATTAGGTGTACTAAGCCAACTTCATGCCTTATTTACCTCTGCACAGTTGTTGACATTATACACGGGTTTTACTCGCCCCTGTGCAGAGTACAGTTCTCATGTGTAGGGAGGCTCCCCACTTACAGCTCTTCTCAACATGGTGGAGTCAAAATCTTTTAGTTTCATTAATTCTCCTTCTCTTACTCGCTCCCTTCAATCTCTGTCTTTTAGCTGCACTGTTGCACTTTGTCTCTCTTCTATCGCTTCTTCAGTGGTCACTGCTTCTCTTAACTGCTAGTGTGCACCCCTCCACACTCCAGCGAGCACATAGCTCCCGTCTAGCAACAAACTCTCATCCCTTTTTGATCCAGTTCTCTAATCCAAGAGTTAACTGTTACTCCCAGTCCTTCATCTATGCAATGGATCAACTCTATACTTTTTTTTTTTTTTTTTTTTTTTTTTTTGAGGCGAAGATGCACTTGACAGGTTGGTGATGATTGGCTGAAAGCAACATTGTTTCGTAATCTCTTTACGCGTCAGCATTATTAATTGACAACATATATCTGAGGGAGAAACTTGGGTTAATAAATAATTTATTCGGACATGTTGCATTCAGCCAATCATCACCAACCTGTCAAGTGCGTCTTCGCAAAAAAAAAAAAAAAAAAAAGTATAGTACTGTCTTCCTTAATCTGTATTTCCTTCTCTCTTTACCCTCCAGTCTTTTAAACGCAGTGTGCCCAGTAATCTCGAAATGAGCGAATTTTGAATTTGGCTCTCTGTCATCTTGTTTTTAAATTCTTCTTGAAGGGCTCAGTCTTGCAGGATTCTGACCTTTGGTTCCTTCTTTCTCACATAAAAAAAAGTTGAACAAAGTTGTTTAAAATAGCAAGGGTTAAGCGAAAATGACGTCAGTTGAGGAAAATTGTCAAATGTAAGTGTTCTCTGTCATGGTACACAATTACACCCGCATCCATCTCTCATTCCAGCGTTCCTTTTTTTGTTCTTTTATACATTTTTCCTTCTTTCTCATGTTGCTCTCTTATAATGCCCTCTCATCTCTATTGTGCCCCTCTTCCTGTTCTCTCTGTCAGGCAATTTTCCTTCTCTCCTATAGGCTACTACTCTCCTTTTCCTGCATTCGCCGTTTCTGTTCGGCGTTTCAATATTTGTTCTAGAATTATATCCCTTTCCTGCTCATGGTAGTTTCATTTTCCTTGATTTATCGCTCTTATACCTTTGTCCCTCTTCTTATTCGTTTTATCACAGAATATTTCTTCGCTGTTATTTTTTTTTTTTTTTCTCTCTCTTTTCTCCAGCGATTCATTTTATCGTTACATTTTTCCTTCCTTTTCCTCCCTCCCTCTCATTATCTTTATTGATTTGTTAGAGCTGGTTTCTCATTTCCGGCTTCTTTGCTTTGCATACCTTCACGTTATGTTTTTTTTTTTTTTTTCTGTCTCTGTCTCTGCTTCTCCTTATTTTATCTTCCTACAATATCTGTTTCCTCTCTTCTTATAATATTCACCTATACTTCTCTCCTCTCTCCTCCTTAATGTTCCCGTTCTAATTCCCGTGGTGTTCAGTTATACCTACATTGATCCTCCTTTATTTCTGTGGGCCTTTTTTTATTATTATTATTTTTTACACCTTTCCTTGTTTCATTTTCTGTCTCCCTCTTTTTGTCCTATCACTTCTTGCTTCTCACGTATTGTACTGTACATTCATCTCTCCTTTGTTGTGTGCCCCTTACATTACATCCTCTGCCTCCTGTACTTTGGTACCGCCTTATGTCTGTATAATTCCTTTCATATAGCGCTCTGTTCTTTATATACTTACATCTCTCTCGTCACTGTTGATTTCTTACCATTCTTTCACTTTCACCACATTATTTTCCTTCTGTTCCCCGGTACCCTATTAGAGCTAAGTTACATTAATCTCTTTTCTAATGGGTTTCTGTTTTTTTCATATTCTTATTCTCCATTTTCAAAGCACTCTGATGGCATATTTTCCATCTTAATCATAATGCCATCAGTCGATTACATCCAACTTGGAAGAGGTTTCTTAATACTAAAGAGGTAAATGAAGATTATAACTAACCCCTCCTGTCGGAAAGATCTTTCATTGGGTGAAAAAAGGTAGATATTTTGTCCGTCTGATTGGGTTAACCTCGATATAGGAAAGACAGATTTCCGGACGGATCCTGGGCAGCTTAACTAGACAAGACCAAGAAAAGGCCCAATTTTACCGAAAGCGGCTTCAACTTAGTAGTTTCGATAAGGCTTAAGAGGGCAGACTTGATGAAGGAAGTTGAAGAGAATGGAATTCAATGAGTGAGGCTGCGAGAGAGCGGCTTAGCCGGAGCGAGGTTTAGATGAGGGGGTGTGGGTGAGGGCGAGTGAGGGTGAGGATTGGTTAGGGTGGGGCTGGGATGAGTAAGGGTGGAGAGTGAACATAGGCAGGGGTGGGTATGGATGGGAGTGGAGATGATTGGCATTGAGAGTTAGTGTTGTGCTACCCCAGTCTGTCTGATCGAGCAGAGCCATCAACCGCAGGAATGCAACCGTTCCTGCATGGGTGTCCCTTGCAGCGAACTGAAGTTCCCAAGCCGATGACAGCTACTCGCCAGAGCGAGGAGCAGGAACTACTGTGGATGTTTGTTTTTTGGGTGGACTCCGGATTTGCGTCCCTTCACCAAGTTACCAATGATACCATAACGGAATCCACGTCACCCCGTTGTTGGGTTATATGGTTACCACCCAGCACTGTTAATCAACTCCTGAGTTACTGGACACCATTTGGTTTCTCACTTAGTACAGACCCACCTGAAGTGGAAAGTAGAATAATAAATAGTGACAAGAAGGATGAAAGACATAGGAAGAGATAAAGACAGACAAAGTAAGGGGATGACAGATATGAAGGAAGAAGTAGGCAGCGCTACATCAACTGAGTGAATGATAGATCCCTCCACCAACCACAGTAACTGGGGAGTGGGTGAGGGCAGGAACGAGTGAGGGTTGGAGTGGGTAGGGGTTGGGTTAGGATATCTGAAGGTGGATGAGTGAAAGCGGGGGTGGATGAGGGTGGAGTGAGTGAGGATGAAGGTGAATGAGGGTAGGGGTGAGTGAGGATAAAGTGCATGAGGATGGGTGTGCGTGAAGGTGAGGTGGATGAGGTTTGGGATGAATGAGGCTGAAAGTGAGTGTGGGGCGAATGAGGATGGAAGTGAGTGAGTTTGAGGATTAGAGGGAGAGAGAGAGAGAGAGAGAGAGAGAGAGAGAGAGAGAGAGAGAGAGAGAGAGAGAGAGAGAGAGAGAGAGAGAGAGAGAGAGAGAGAGAGAGAGAGAGAGAGAGAGAGAACGAGGGTGGGGTTGTTGGGAGTGAAGGAGGGAGAGGGTTCTGGAGGGGGTGAGTGAGGGTGGAATGAGTGTTGGTGGGAGTGAATGAAGGTTTGGGAGAATATGGACGAGGTGAGAGATGTAAGGATGGATATTGATGGGAGAGAGTCAATAAAGGCTAAATTCAGATGAGAAATGGGATGGAACTGAGAGAGGATGGGTGGGAGTGGGACAAAGAGGGGTGAGATGAACTGAGGTTAGGGCGGGAGTTGGAAGAGTCAGTATGATTAGCAGTGGAGTGGTAGTGATGTAAGCCAGCATCAATGTGATGATGGCCTAGGGGGTTGGAAATCGTTAATGTATTCCCTTTGGGATATACTGCCACTCACACTCTCACAAAAAGCGCACGGTCACGTCAGAGCGTGTTAGGTTAAGTTAAGGAAGGCTGTACTGAGTTCACTTGGACTGGTTTAGCTTAGGATAGACTGGATCGAGTTAGACTGGATTATGTGAAGTTACACATGGTTCAGTTAGACTGGGACTAAGGTGGGTTAGGTTAACTTGGATTACTTCAAACTGAGAAAAGTGGGGCTGGATTGAGCTATATGTTTTGTTTAGGCAGGTCAGATTGCATTGGGTTCGTCTGAGTTGAGTTAGGTTCGGTTTGGTAAATTTGTTTAGGGTATAGTCAGGTTACGTCAGATTAAGTTAGGCTTAGCTCTGTTCTCGTAGTTTGCATTCGGTTCGATTAGGTTACGTTATACTGGGGTAGGTTTTATTTTGTTATGCTAGGCTAGTCTATGCTAGATTAGGTGAGGCTTGACTTGGTTTGGTTAGGCTTGTTCAGGTTAGGTAAGGTTCAGTTAGTTCTGAGTACTGTTTAATAGATCGGGTTAAGTTAGATTATAATACTTGGTTTATGCTTGGCTAAGTTATTCTACTTGCTGTTAGGAAACTGAAGTTTGACGATGTTGTAAGTCTTCATAATTCTAGCATTCAGTCATAACCTCTTTACTGTCACAGGTGTCTCAAATGCTAAAGAGAATGGTCAGCAAGCCACGATAATAAAGAAAAAAAGGTTATTGTACTGAACGAGATAACTATAACGGCTATTCTTGTGTCAACTTGAGCCGCCGTCGCTCCTTTGATTTTAATCTCACTTTTTTTGTGTGTACGCTATCATCCAAAGTTTTAGTGGTTATTCTCTTCCAGTCCTCCTCTTTGCCTCCTTTCCTCCACTCGCTCACCTCTTACTCCCCAACTATCCTTTCTCCCTCGCTCTCTTCTAATCCTCCCTCACCTCTCCTACTCCTTACCTCGTTCTCGAACACCCTTTCCGCACTCTCCATCACCCCCTCCCTTATCCTCTTACCCTTTTTCCTCATAATTCTCTCCCACTCCCTCAACCCACTCCAACTCCGACTCCGTATCATCTCCCCAAATCCATCTCTTCCATTCTTACTCCCTCACCCCTCCCTCAGCTCAACCCCTTTACATCATTCCTTTTCCACTCCCTCGCTCCCCTTCTCACATTCCTTTCCCCTCTACTTCTACTCCATCACCCATTCCTCACCCGCCCTCACCTCCTCCCCCACCCAGATCTCCCTTCCATTCTCTCACCTCCATCCCCTACCATACCCCTTCCCACCCTCCTTCACTCCCTCATTACAGCTTCTGCTGATTTCGTTGTGTGGTTCAGTTCGTACTTTTATTAAAGTTGGAGGGTGAAATACAGGCCCTCGATGTGTTGAACTTGATGGTATCCACATCTGTCTGTCTGTCTGTATGACTGTCTGTTACCCGACACTATACTGAGACATCACGACAAAGGGCTGCATTCTCGTTCGCTTAGGAGATTTCGTAACACCTTCTCCTAAGCAGTTAACTTTGCCGATTACCGCTTGACGTCCTTTTCCATGCCGATATTCAAAAGACATTATCTCTTCATAACGATGACGTAATACTTTGATTTATTAGCATGTGTCCGCCAGAACATTATCAGGCTTGTAGTAAGGTGTGCACACCTTTAAAAAACACGGCATCAAGTGTGTATTTCGAATCTACATTGGATCTACGCACAATCCTTGAATGCATATGAAATAAATTAAAATTATTTTTAAATTGGCTTTCTCCGGAATTCGCCACCATAGTACTGAAAACAGACAAAAAGCACCAGACTCAGAAATAATGCTGTTATCTCGGACAATATTTTAAAGTTACAGTGGACTTTGGGACATCGTTGAAAAGCTTATGGAGATGTAATTAACCCATTTGAGCCCAGTGTCCTTAATGTAGGACGGAACTGGGAATTCTCAAAAGTTAAGAAAGTAGGGAACACCCGGGTAGGGACCTATGAGCTTCGCAACTCTGAGCCGACAGGCGGAGGGCGGTACGCTTTGTACCATCCTAGCACAATCCCTCGCCCAAGAACTCTGGGAGTTAATGGGCTAATGTTACTTAACCGACTTTTCTCATAATTTGCTATCATATTGCTAAAAAAAAATGCTAAATACTGCCAAACTGAACACCTGAACTAGAAAATTTCGGAAACTATTCAAGCTATAAGGAACTCAAGACAGCTGGATAGCTAAAGTAACAATACCAAACTTACTCAGTCAAACACGTTCCATAATTTCAAGTGTGGACGCCTTTAACTTGATACTTGCAACCTCGTGACAACTCTGATATACTTTGTTGATACTGTTTGTAGTGACGGGGTTAGAGGCAGTCAGATTAACTTCTTCACAATCTAATTTAACTCCTTTATGTAAATAACATCATCAGAGAGTAGAAAGAACAAAGTAAAGAAAATTTTTCCTTACTGAAAGAATAACACAACGAAAAATACATGCTTTTATGATAGATTTCCTACAAAGTTCTGTGCAACGAGACTTCAAATAGTTAAGACCACGTAACTGTCTTGGCTTTATTACAATCCTCCTTGTCCCCTTGAACTGCCTTCCTGCTGACACTCCTCACCTTCTCTCCCAGTGACTTGTCGTTTGCTGAATAAAACAGTCAGGCAGCAGCAAGAGTGAAAAAGAAACTACATAGCTTCAAGCAGTTAACGATTTCACTCCGATTATATATTTTTCATTTTCATTCCTGACTTTGTCAGGAGATATTCTCTTAGAATGAGAGAGCTAGATGTAATCCAACTGTCGTTTAACCCATTCACTATATTCGGTTCTTAGAGGGTACGGTAGGCCTATTATATTGTATGTATTCTCACATATTCGCACAGTGTTGAGGGTTCCTCGATTATACAGACTCCGTCACTCACAAGCACGCCCATACAACAAACCATCACATTCATTTTAGTTTCTGAACGCTAAAAGTCCTTGACAATCTATATAATTCCTCTGCGTAAAACACTGGAGTACTTGCCCTTCATGACACGTAAAACACGACAGCAACTGCTGTCTGTTAGGCGCGTGTAAGTCGGCAGTTGCTATAAATACTGTGTAGGTGATTCTTCTGTGCTGAATGAAATCGTTTGAGAGCAGTCAGGAGTAGACTAAAGCACCAGTCGAGCAGGGCAGTACTCCCAAGGTGGAAGGAAATCTGATGAGAGAGAGAGCGCTGGAGCTCCTGTTTCATCAGCCCTCGGAACTAGTGCATGACCATCCCCCATTGCTGAACCTTATCAGTGTTTCAGTAACACAGAATAAAGTAGGCCAGCATGCTCTGCAGTACAAGTTTCTCTAACTGTCAACACCAGACTACATGCACACTACACACTACACTTTCTATTCAAAATTGTAGAAAAAAAAAAAATGGCATCTAATAAGGTAGCCTCGGTGTCCCTAGGGCGGGGGGGAAATAAATGCCCCCACCATCCGCCCCTCTACCGGTGACGACTCAACAAGCTGCCTGGAACCACTGTCTGACTCACTTCTTCATTTCTGCAACATTCGCGGCCTTTCCTTTAACTTTCTGTTAAGCATCACCTCTCCTGTAAACCTCACCTTCTCTTCTTAACTGAGACTCAGCTGAGGCAACTGACAGTACACCCTTTTCTGTATCCTCCTACTTTCTCTATACTCATTTCAAAGCCAAAGGTGGTTGTTGTGCATATGTACGCAACGACTTATCTTGTTCTTGTGTTCCAGAACTTGATTCCTCTGACTTCTCTACTCTCTGGCTTCGACTTTCCTGTCATTCACTGACTAAATATATATCTGCTGTTTACTTATCTCCAAATTCTAATGACTATGAAAAATTCTTTGACTATCTTACTTCTACGATGGAACACATCCTATCCGTTTCTTTTTTCTCTGAAATTTCCATTCTAGGAGATTTCAATGTTCATCACCAACTTGGCACCAGTCTCCTTTCACAGATCCACCTGGTAAACAAACCTACATCTTTTCTATCCTTAATGACCTAGAGCAGCTTGTACAACACCCTACCCATATCCCTGGCTGCCTTGGTTAGAGTTCCAACATACTTGACATCTTCCTTACACCTAATCCTTCTGCTTACACTGTTAATCTTACCTCTCTATTGGGCTCCTCCGATCACAACCTTATTACCTCAACCTATCATATCGCTCCAGTATGGCCTGTGGACCCTCCCAAGAAACGTAGATTGTGGCACTTTGGAGCCGCAGTTTGGGAAGCCCTTAGGCAGTACTTCTTTGATTTTCCCTGGAATGAGTATTGCTTCTATGGCCTGGAGCCATCTGAGTGTGCCTCGAGCATTACGGAGGTTATTCTCTCAGGCATGGACGCATACATTTCTTTCTCATATCCTCTGAGTAATGTAAGAAAACCTTCGTTTAATCACACTAGCTCTAATGCAGTCCACAACAAGGAGAAGGCCTATGAAAGGTACCGGAGCCAACCCAGTTGAATCACATCTTTTTTATGTTTCTGCCCGGAATCATGCAAAGTCTTCTTCACTCTGCTAAAAAAAAAAAAAATCATCCGAACTAAATGCTCTCAACTCTCCAGCTCGAATTCTTTCCACTCCTTCTGGCACCATGCCAAAAACCTATCTAACAACTTTACCTCATCATCCTTCCCTCCTCTTTTCTTCACTGATGGTTCTGTAGCTATTTCTTCTTCCGATAATGCAGATCTCTTTGCTCAGACTGTCTCCTCTAATTCCACCTTAGATAATTCTGGTTCTGTTCCTTCATCACTTCCCCCCACTGAGTTCCTCATGGCTGACATTAAAATTTCTTCACCTGATGTATTTTCTGCCATCACTGGCCTCAATACTGACAAGGTATATGGGCCTGATGGGGTCCCTCCTGTTGTCCTCAAGAACTGTGCTTCTGTGCTTACACCCTGCCTAGGAGACTCTTTCGCCATTGTCTTTCAACTTGTACATTTTCTTCTTGCTGGAAGTTTGCTTTCATTCAGCCAGTCTCAAAGAAAGGTGACCATTCCCAACCCTTTAACTATCGCCCAATTGCCTTAACATCCTGTCTCAAAAGTTTTCGAGTCAATTCTTGACAGAAAAATTATAAGGTATCATTCCTATCACAATATTCTTTCTGATCGTTAGTATGTGTTCCGTCAGGGACGCTCCACTGGCAGTCACCTCACTTACCTTTTTGACTCTTGGTCATCCTCCTTTCAAGACTTTGGCGAAAGCTTTGCCATCGCACTTGACATCTCAAAGGCTTTCGATCGAGTCTGGCATAAATCTTTAATTTCCAAACAGCCCAGTTTTTATCCTTCAGCCTATGCCTTCATCTATAGCTCCCTTTCTGGTCATTCTATAGCTGCTGTTGTAGACGGGCACCGTTCTTCTCCTTGATCTATCAAAAGTGGTGTTCCCCTTGGCTCTGTCCTATCACCAACTCTCTTCCTTTTATTCATCAATGACATTCTAAGCTGTACATATAACCCTATCCAGTCATAAGCTGATGATTCCACCCTTCATCTTTCCATTCGTTTCCTGCAACGTCCATTCAACAGTTACTTCAACAAACAAGGGATGACGCTATGGCACACCTATATCTGACTTGTCTCGTATCTCTGACTTTGGTTAAAATAATATTGTTTTTAATGCATCAAAGACTCACTTCTTACACCTGTCAACCTGACAAAATCTTCCACAGGAGTATCCACTAATGTTTAATAATATTCAGCTCAGTCCTGAATTATCCCTGAACATGCTTTGGGTTTCATTGTCTCGGGACTTAACTTGGGAAGATCATATTACGTCTTTTGTAAAATCTGCATCCAAGAGATTAGGTGTGCTAAGCTGACTCTGTACCTTCTTTACCCCTGCACAGTTGTTGACTTTATACACGGGTTTTATTCGCCCCTGTGTAGAGTACAAGTCTCATGTGTGGGGAGGCTTCCCACATACAAGTCTTCTCGATAGGGTGGAGTCAAAGCTTTTTCGTCTCATTAACTCTCCTCCTCTTACTTGCTCTCTTCAACCTCTGTCTCTTCACCACACTGTTGCATTATTATCCCTTTTCTATCGCTACTGCAATAGTCACTGCTCCTCTGAAGTGTCTGCTTGCATTCCTCCACCTCTACGACGGGTGCGTAGCACCCGTCTAGCAACAGACTCTCATCCTATTTCTGCCCAACTCACTCATGCAGGAGCTAACCGTTATTCCCAGTCCTTCATTTATGCAACAGGTCAACCCCGGAAGTGTCTCTCCCCTGTTTGTATTTCGCACTTCATATGAATTCCAGTCTTTCAGACAAGTGTGTCCAGGCAGCTCGAAAAGAACGGATCTTGAATTTGGCTCTCTTTTTTATTGTTTTTTTTTTTCTTTTCTTAGAAGGAACGGTTTTTTGGGCTCAGCCTTTGGGTCCTTCTTTCTTGCATAAAAAATACATCCTCGGCTTGAAAGGGTTAAGTATTCTTATGTATTCCCTTTCCTTTTCTGTTCCTAATGTTAATATATTTTTTTCCTTTCCTTTAAACACTTATTTTTTTTAGTCCCTTCCCTGTCTCTTTTTCTCGCCCCCCCCCCTTCTCTCTCTCTCTCTCTCTGAATTTTTCTCCCAAAAGTTCTTTTTTTTTTCTTTCTTTTTCCCACCCGTTATATTCCCCTCTCTTCCTCATTTTCTCTCCTCTCCCCGTCTTTGCATCTTCCTTTCAGCATACTTGTCCTCTCATATTGCTACATTCTCCTCCCACCCGTTTCCTTGTCTTCCTTCCCTTCCCCTTTTTCTCGCAAGATTCTTTCAAAGACTTAACTCTTTCAGTATGATGGCATGATACATACATACATGTAAAAATATATACAGTATATATATATATATATATATATATATATATATATATATATATATATATATATATATATATAGCTGTGGCGCTCACCATCCACTCACTCGATGTAGTGCTGCTCTCTCTCTCTTATATATATATATATATATATATATATATATATATATATATATATATATATATATTATAGCTGTGGGCGCTCACCATCCACTCACTCGATGTAGTGCTGCTCTCGGGTGTCTGCCCTTTCCTCTCCATCCTTCTTTCCTTCCATTCTCTTGTCTTTCTTTCCTTCATTCTTTCCTTGTCCTTCTGCCTACGGGTGACTTTACACTCCCTCTTCTGTCTTTCTTTCCTTCATTCTTTCTACTTTCTTCAGCCTGTGGGTGACTCTACACTGAGTGACAAGCCAAATGGTTTCCTGTGCAACAGGAAACCATTTACTACGCTGGGTGATAACCATATAACCAAATTTTGGCGCTTGGTGGTTTAGTGAGTAATTATTGCGCTCCAATCGAATTGAGCCGGTGAAGGTTTATATCCAAGGGATGGTTGGGGTTGATTGCTCATGTAATGCCATTCAGGGATGAGTGAGGCTGGTCACTCTCATCTTAAATGTCGGGACCAACTGCCTAGCCCCGGGCTCCTGCGCTCCTCATGGCTCATGGGGCAATGTATATATATATATATATATATATATATATATATATATATATATATATATATATATATATATATATATATATATATATATATATATATATATAATCATCATCAGCCGTTTGAGTGTCCACTGCAGGACCAGCCTATCCCGACCGAAGTGGGGACGATACAGCCTACTGTATGTATCTCTACCACGTGGCTTAGGCTGTCTGGTAGAGGTTGTATGTAGGGTGAGAAGTGCTTGTAAGTGTAATTGTAGTGTTGTAGTGGCTTTGGATGTATGTGTAGTCTGCAAACCAAGTGTAATCAGCCTGCGCAAGCCGACTTAGTGCAAGCATACTTTATAGTACTTGACACTGGTTCTACCACAGCACCCCTTATGTCCTCCAAAGCAGTATGTGGCCGGAAGAATGCTCCCAAAGTTTATTATCCTGGCGGGGCACGAACCCTTGTTCTCCCATGTACGAAAACGCACGCTCTATCACTGTAACACAGAGGCTCCAAATTTATATATATATATATATATATATATATATATATATATATATATATATATATATATATATATATATATATATATATATATATATATATATATTAGTGGTAGGTGGTGGCGACCATTATCCACTCACTTGATGTAGTGCTGCCTACTTCTTCCTTAGCCTTTATCATTCTTTTTCTGTGCCTGCCCTCCTCTCTTCGTATTTCTCCCATCTTTCCTGTCACTTCTTATTGCTTTTCTTTCCATTACAGGTGGCTTTACATTCAGTGACAAGCCAAATGGTTTCCTGTAAGCCAAGAAACCATTTACAACGCTGGGTGGTAACCATATAACCAAACCATATGTGCTCCCTACGTGTCAACAAGTGGGTTGGTGGAGGGTTAGTGCCCCTCCCTGTTAAACAAATAACTCAGAGTCAAATGGCCACCCCTTACGGGGTCATGGCGTCTTGCAATATATATATATATATATATATATATATAATTGCACACGTGTAATGTTAGAGAAATGCACATTATACGTGCATAGATTGTGTACATAAAGTGTGTGGGAAGTTCTTAACGCTCTAGCTGGTCATCGAACCCAGGACCTATAGACGGAAGCCAGGCACTATTATCACGTCATCATGGAGTGATAAAAGCCAAACAACCTGAATTATGTTAAGAGCCAGATAAATTCTTGATGAAAAGATATGTTTCAACTGAACCTATATGATGACAAATTTTTTAGAATCATCAGGATTTTAGCTTAGCCCCACGAAATTCAGCATGTGACAGCAGTTTTAATTTATCCTACCCAGTTCAAGCACCTTCATATATGTTGAAGAAACACACACGTGTATACATGTGTGAAAAGTTTTTGATGCTCTAGCCAGGAATCGTACCCAGGACCTGTAGTTAGAAGCCAGGTATCGTTATTACTTCACCACGGCATGATAAAAGCCAACACACCAAAATTCTGTGATGAATCTGGTAAATCCTTTATGGAAGAATATTTTTCATGCTGTGGTATAGTGATCATGTGCCTGACTTTGTTCATGAGGTTTTGCGTTCGAAAACGCAAACATAAGAGTGAGGGGGAACATTGCTGGTCTTATCTACTGTGATGCTCTTCAGGACGCTCGTTGTTTCCCATTAGGTGCGTTCATTTGTTTCAAAATTGTAGCCTTTTATCATGAGCTTTAATGGTGAATGAAATGGATATCAGATCAGGGATACATTTTTCCCTGCCAAAACATGCTGTGTTGCTGGTGCTGTTTCTCTACCGTGGTGAAGTTTGGCCCAGCAGACCCACTGACTCCAGGTAAGCAACAGCCCCTTTGGAGTTGTCCCACAGGTTAACTATACTGTCAATGTTGCCAATGCATCCTGGTGTGACATGAGTTGTGTAATGCTGCATTATGTGTATTATCCTTCGTAGGCCTCGTCTTCAAGCAGGACACATGTCATCTGTGATTCCACACTGCCCAGATCTAAGCTGGCAGCTAAGAAGTGATTTTTTTTATTTTTTTTTTTTATGTGTCCGACTCTGAACATAGGCTTCACAGCCTGCTATCAAGGCCCAGCAGTCCTCCTACATACCATACACCTCTACATGTCACCACTTCGGCGCTAACACACACCGTCCATATTGAATACATGCTAGGGCTGTCTCATACAGGACTGGTGTATTGGTATTAGCGGGGGTATTTTTATGACATGTCGGCGGGTCTTCTGGTAGATCAGTAAAGCCTGATTTAATGAAATTCAAATCCTTAAACTGTTCCCTGCTCCAGCCGGGATTCGAACCTGGGTCCGTTAGGACTGCAGGCCACCTCTCTACCGATTGAGCCACCGCCTCCCCAATGGTTGATCTGATCAAAGCCTAGCAAGGTCATTTCAAACAGCTCTGTTTAAAGATACCTCTGATGGGTGAATGTCATGAATTGAATACATACTGTTGGTATATCTTCATTACTGATGTTAGAGTATCTCAAGGTGGGGTGTTGCTGGAGGGGGTCTGGCAATGTTTTTGTGGTAATTATTATAGGTATCTACTTGTGTCATATGGCTCTGTCGTAAAATAACAAGGGTATTGTGCATTAACCCCTTAACTGCGGGGCGTCACTTTCGTGATGCTTGGGAGCAAGGGATCATACCGCGGGGCGTCGCTTTTGTGATTCTGTGTTATTTTGAATTCACTCGGGCTTCCAAGTGGGGGCTTGTATCATCTATCAGTACTGCCAATGTCCAACACTAGTCAGCACTCCTAATCTCATCTATACTCCCATCCATTGTTGACAATTTAGCCATTTCTCCCCGTTCTTGACTCCCCTCCCTCCCCCCTCCATTACACTATCCTCTTGCCTGCCCGGCCGTGCTACGCTAAGTAAATCTTCCCTGGAATTTTTCACTGATTTCATCCATTGAAATAAGCCCTATGCCCTATTCTTATACCAAATAATATATACAAGAAAGAAATAAGGTAAGTGAGAGTGCCATACACCTGGAATTGGCTAATTATCACCTGACAACACCTCACGTGCACTTGTTCGCTAATTTTCGCTGTTTTTTTCCCCTTGAAATATGCCATATAATCTATTTTCGTAATAAATATACATATAAGGAGGGAAGGGAGAAGCCTAAGTGATATTTACATTCACCTGGAACTACCTAATTTATAATGTATTGTCTAGATTTCCTGCCAATCATTTCAGTGAAATACATAGCTGTTTCAAGAGCTACGTTGGTAGCACTGAATAACCCCCAAGTAGGCCTCAACCCGGGCCGGCCTTCCTTTATCAGTTCTCTCTCATCTTCCGAAGAGGAGGTACAGCTCATCCTCTTGTTGACTTCAGGGCCTTTTTTCACCCCCATGCAAAGGGCCCTGTGACCTTTACCCCCTACTAAACCTCGTGTGGAAAGAGGTAAAGGGCTGACAATTGATAAAAGAGTGACTACGATCTTTCTATTGAGTAAAACAGTGCAAGTGGAATTGTAAATAATGTGTAAATAATGTGTAAACAGCAAGTGAAAGTAATGAATGTAAATATACGTGAACAATGGGAAATAGTTTTATAAGTTACTTCAAGTGACAGTGCATAACACAGTGTAAATAAAATAGAAATGTAAATAACGTAAATAAAATAAAGAACGTAAACAGAAATGTAAATGAGTAGTATTATAAGAATACGAGTATATACCCTAGGAGTAATGAAAGTGAAAGTTTCACTATAGCATGTCTGAATACTATGAGTTATGAGAGTGAAGATGAAAGTGACATTCACTCTCAATGCCAGTATACAGGACGAGAAAGTGAATGCTACGTATTTTACTGAAAGAAATTGAATCCCTACAGTGACAATAAACTAATACTACTGAAGGAAACTTATGGATAAAGACTGTAGATATATATAAGTGTTATACAGTAATAGAAATATAAAGTGTGAGGGGTTTTATGAATAATAAATGACAGAGTACCAAGAGCGAACTAGCGCAAGTGCAGCAGTCAGACGCGCTCATAATTTTCATTGTTTTCACAGTGTTTTTTTTTTTTTGGAGTATGGATTCCAAACTACTTGAAAATCATAGAGTAGTGTTTATAGTGTTAATATCTGGCTGTGGTAATCATATTACGGGTTGTCGGGAAGTGTAAAGTGGAGACTTCGTTACCCAACTTCAGAGGTCTCCACAAGTCCTACTGTAACTGACGAAGGCTCAACAAACATTCCAGGAGAAAGCTGAAGGTATGTGCCATAAGCATATATAATTTTAATATTCTAGGACTAATAACTGATTTTTGGCAAATATTTTTTGAGAGTCTGTCGGAGCCCGAATAACCCCGCGCCACACGCAAAACATCGGTAAACATGCCCGCGGTGTAGGGGTTAATGCAGACAGGCATGTAGAAATGAATGACACTGTATTCTCTAACAGACAGGACTTGGTTTCACAGTGTACATCACTTATCAGAATGGTATTGGTGAAGCCAAGGGTCATGTGTATGATGTTCTGAATGGTGTTCAGGGTTGTAACAGGTATCCGATGGACAATTGCCTTCTCTGACCCACTCTTCACTTTGAAGTAAGTGTTCTGCTGTCCGACAGGCCGCAAAGTGCTTGCCCAAATAAGTCGTTTCTGGAGAGCTAGTCACCATCACCATAACCACAGCTATCTCCATCACCACCATAACCGCAGTTACCACCACCAACATCATGACAGCTACCATCATCACAACCACCATCACCAGTTATCACCACTACCACAACCACAGCTATCACCACCACCATCATCATCACAGCTGCCATCAGCACCAACACCATCATCATCACAGCTACCATCAAAACACAACAACCACTACCACCATCACAGGTACAACCACAATCATCATCACCATCACCACCACTACAGCTACCACCAACACTATCAGAGTTACCACCACCGCCACCATCATCATCACAGCTACCATCACAGTCACCACTATCACCACCACAATTACCACCACCTTTACCATCACAACAGCTACCACCATCAACACCATCATCACCACCACAGTTACCGTCATCAGCAACACCACAGCTCCCACCACCACCACCGTCATCATCATCACCGCTACCATCAACACCACCACCATCACCACCACAGCGCCACTATCACCATCATCATCACAGCTACCACAGCCATCACCATCACAGCCACCACGACCACCATCTTCATCATCATTCACAGCCACCACCACCACCATCTTCATCATCATCACAGCTACCACAACCATCACCACCACAGGTGCCACTGTTTTCTGTTAACCTGCCCCATCCCGACCACTTTTCCACCACTGACTCCTCCCAATCCCGACCATTTTTGGGAATTTTTTTTTTTGGCTCAAACCTCCGCTTTTGGTGAAAAACATCGAAAAATCATAGAGAAATCGCTCACCTGAGGTTTAAAATACTCGAAACAGGTAGCAATACCTCCTAACCTTACTGTGCTTTCTATCAGACTGGCTCCAAAGAAAACGAGTTCTGTGGGATTGTAACCATTCCACACCACTCATAAACGGTATTTATTTATTTATTTGGTACGAATTTATATGCAGTACGAGAAAATATTGGTTTTCACACAGTAATATAGGCAATATAAGCATTGTTTCACTCATGGAACACATCAACATACCTGACCTTTTTTGGCGACATTACCTAATCATTATTTCTGACTGTTTCTTCTTCTAATGCTATGTAGAGTTTGTCCTCCACATTGTCATTGATTGGGGAATCACTCTGGCCCTGAATTTCGTACCGTGGCATGACATGGCTTTACTGGCTAGGTCACTGGTAACAGATGAACTGCTGAGACAGTGGCATGCAGGGGGGGGGAGGTCATGCTGGGTAAGGCATTGTTCCAGTCTGGCATCTTGTAGAGGAAGGTGTCCCGTGTATATGTACCAAAAATCACTTGCGAAAATTGAAAATTGTGGAAATTAAGGACTTTGCAATTGATTCGCGTTTATGTACGTCAACAGGATTGGCAGTGACAAAACGTGTGGACGTTAATTCACGTCGACGGGACGCCGCCGGTTAAATAAAATAATCTATTCCTGGCATCATTGAAGTAATAGACATCTGAATGTAGATGTATCCCCCCCGCCCCCATTCTCTCTAAAGACATTTCAAACTCCAAGGAACCCCCCCTCTGCCTCTTCCATGCGTGGATCTTGCAGAGTTTATGCTATCAGATGTGTGTTATGTCAAGTTGAATAGTAAGGTGTTTGGAGTGTAATGCTCTAAAACTGAATAATGAGGGAGCAAGGGGGACATTAGATATGATTTGTTCAGAATTAGGTGTTCATTTGTCTTGAATGGAGAGCTAAAGAGTATTATGGGTCTGTATGAAGAAGAATGTGTGGGTTCATTGTTTGGTTTAGGAACTGTGATAATTATGCCATGTTTCCCGGTGTTGAAAATGTTACAGTGTGCTTACGAGTAGCTGCAATGTTTATAAGGGGCTGGATGCCCTGTGCTCCTAAGTGTTTCAAGTGTAAAGTGCTGATGACACCTGGCCCTTTGCTTTTAGTGTTCATTAGGTTTTTGATAATGTTAACTGTCTGTTCAAAAGTAAAGGAGGTTACACTGTGGTCAAGTGGAAAGGACTGCCTATGCAGAGATGATTGATTTTTTTTTTTTTTTTCAGATTCAGTGCATATTATCATAGGATTACATATTACGTTTGCACAGTGAGTTACAAGTATGTATGCCTGTTGTTTATAATAATCATGAAGGGATAGAGAAATAGTCAACACGGCCATGGCCAGCATAATATTGTATAGAGTAATGCATATTTTGGAAAGAATGAAGAAGGGTAAGTCTGGTGTAGGTGATTGCATTAAATTAACTAGCAAAGATATTTACTAATTGCTGAGAGAATAATTCTGTACCCAAGTCTTGGAAAATTGCGTCTATTATTCTGCTTCATCAAAAAGATGGTAACAGAGACCTGAAGAAGTCATCATCATCATTCATCATCATCCGGACCTTCTTTCCGATCCTAGGGCAGGGTGAGGAGTAGCAATGTCCAGACAGACCAATTTTGCCCAATCCATTGGGCCATGCTTCCATTCACTCATCATTCAAGCCCTCAGAATCCTGGCTCTATCAGATATGCCAAAAACATTCACCACGTTCTGTAGCTTCAATAATCGTATCTGACAGAGTCAGTCAAGACGCTGCCATGTTAAAAAGGGGTGCCAAAAATCCCTGACCATGCACTTCTCCTCACAAAATTCATCCAACCAGCTCGATCTCCTGTCAGTTCCCTAGCCTCACTGACGTCCAAACCTCTCTTCCTCACACATTCATCCACCGTATCTCTTCATCTTCTCCTTGGCCTACCTTGCCTCCTCCCTCCTTCGAATTAGCTCAGATATACCTTTTTCACCACTCTATTGTTATCCATTCTCTCCACGTGACCATACCATCTCAGTACACTCTTCAATTCTAGTGTCCGCCGACTTCCTCACTCTGCATCTTTCACAAATCAAATTATTTCGTATCCTATCCACCCTCTGTACTCCACATACATTCCTCAGCAGTCCCATCTCCACTGCTCTTACTCTCGACTTTTCATTTTCATGCCACACCATAGTCTCACATCCATAAGTTAAACTTGACACTAACACTCCTTCATGTAAGCCTCATGCAGCTGCAGCACTCAAGCCTCTGTTTCTCATCAAGGTCTTCATTGCACCAGCTACTTTTCTTCCTTGTGTCACTCTACTTTCAACTTCTTTTGCACATTTTCCTCTCTTTTCTATCACTGTACCCAGGTATTTGAACTCTCTCACCAATTCAAGTCTCTCTTCATTCACTGTTACATTGCACTGGGAGCCACCTTCTCTCTCAATAACCATCACTTTATTCTTTTCTACATTTACTCTCAAGGAACGAGGCTTACAGACTTCAGCAAAACTCTACACTAACCTACCAAGTTCTTTTCCGGTACTTGCAAGCAGTACTGCATCATCAGCATACAACAAATTTGAGATATTCCATCCATCACCATTCCTTACCAATGCCATCTCTCTCTCCATTACTCGTGTTTTTACTTCTCTTATCACCCCATCCATATATATATATATATATATATATATATATATATATATATATATATATATATATATATATATATATATATATATATATATATATATATATATATATATATATATATATATTGAACAACCATGGGGACATCACACAACCTTGTCGCACACCCACACCGATCGTGAACCATTCACTTAGATGCCCATTAACCCTTACACATGCTTCACTATCATCATAAAAACTCTTGACGGCACCTAGCAGCTTACCCTCTACACCGTACATGTGCAAAACTTTCCACAATCCTTCTCTGTCCACTTTGTCATATGCTTTTTCCAAATCCATGAATGCCATAAACACCTTATGTTCCTTCTCACAAGCCTTCTCTACTATCTGCCTCACTGCAAATATTTGGTCCACACATCCTCTGCCACTCCTAAAGCCACCCTGTTCATCACTCACTAGGACTTTTGATATCTCTCTTACTTTCTCTATAATAATTCTTCCATATACCTTCCCTACCACACTCAATAAACTTATTCCACGATAATTCTTGCACTCACTTTGTTCATCTTTATTTTTGTACAGGGGTACAATCACAGCCTTTCTCCACTCTGCAGGCAGAGTTTCACTCATCCATGCCTTCTTACATATCTCCAACAAGCACTTCATTCCACTCTCTCCACTACACTTAAGGATCTCTGCATACACCTCATCAACCCCAGCTGCTTTCCATTTTTCAGCCGCTTCACAGCATTTTCACCTGTGCAAGTGTCACGTCTCCCGGTACTGCATTCCTTCTATGCACACCCCCAAAACCAATCATGTTTACAGTTGCTCTGATCTCTCTATTCCCATTCATCAGGCTTTCAAAACATTCCTTCTATCTGGTCCTTACTTAATCTCCAGGGATTAATAATCTAGCACCTGCATCCTTCACACCATCACATTTGTTTCCGCTTTCACTTCTACATTTCCGCACCCCTTTCCAGAATAATTTCCTATTTTCAGAGTAGTTCGTATTCATTTTTCTTCCTAGATCCTCATTTACCTCCTTCTTTTATCTTTTCACTAGTCTCTTTATGTGCTTCTTGCTCTCAACATATTCAGTTCTTATTTCGACTGAACCCCAATTCTGTAACCACTTTAGCCACTTCTTCCTCTTCTCCTCCACCACTCTCTTTACCTCCTCATCCCAACATACAGTACCTTTCTTCTTTTTGTTACTCTTGCCACACCACACACCGGTTTGGCATTCCTAACTAAGCAATCCCTATATCATTCCACAGTCCGTCCAGATCCATTTCATTCCAATTCACCCTCTCGCGCACGATAAGTATTGGTAAGTTTTCTGGCGCACGATTTTATTCGCCTGGCCACCCGGCCCTGCTGCCCACGTGCGTCAAATAACACGTATTCTCGCCTTATTTTCGCCATCCAAACATCAATATACTGTCATGAAACCTATCTCATCTTATTCGTCAATGTTTGCCCTAGCTGATAAGCACAACAAAGGATCAGGAAAACACGACTAAAATAACATTAGGCTGCTGTCAATAGACAATTCACTATGTCAATTTCAGTTCCGAACATCACCATTCGAATGCTTTCTATCATACAGGAAAATGTTATTAAGGATTTTAATAGAGAATTTCATCATCTTTCTAATGAGACAAATCCGACTGTGATAAGATTTGTAGTTATGAGAAAATAGCCAAAAACTATAAGCCATTTTTGAAAAAAAATTCAGGAAGCTTTTAAGATAAACCTTTCTCGCATACCTTATCTTTTTATTGCATAACATTATGCAGACTTTCACGAGCTATCTCATGAGCACCGGCTGGTTTCGATACGCCTCATAGTTTTCGAGTAAATCACCATAAACGACTGGGTACTCATGGCCGTGCATCACTTTCGTGATGTGCGCACAATAATCATTATATTTCCGACTTTTCTTCAGAGATATTATATTATTATGTCCTGAACATACGTAGAATTCACTGATCTTTAACATGGTTCTTACGGGAAATCGATAGGTACAATAGTTTTGGAGTAATTGGACGACAAACGTAGAGTACTCCTCCTCGGCCAGAGGCGAGATAAACACATTCTTTCCCTGCCTCACCCACACATACATATTTTTGCTCGTTAGGTTTTATTATTTTCTTTTTTTACTCAAAGTATGGACATAAAATATCATAAGGTTTTTGATAGTGCTCTCAGAAACTCAACATGACCACTAGTCTTTTTGCTAGGTACTGATACTGAACCTGAACTTTCTTCCATCTCATATATGTGTAGGTAAAAAACAATACTTATTTGTGTAAAAAATATAGAACTATAGACATAGGTCAATATACAAATCAACAAAATACAGATAACTCACTTCTTCCAGAGGTGTTGAGATGCTGGCGGGAGCTTGAAGGATTGCTGGAAGATGAGGAGTTATGTAGTGTGTGAGTGTGTGTGTGGTGAGTGTGTGTGTGGTGAGTGTGTGTGCATGTGTGTGTGTGTCTGTGGCTGTGACGTATTTTCTTCTCTCCTTGCAATACGTTTGCCCAAAACACATGTGATGCACACAATAGATTTCTCCACAAACATTCACTGCATGACATATGTATATATATGTGGCTGTGGCATATTTCTTTTCTCTGATACTTGCGCCATGTTTTTGCTAAGTCAGTCAATTCATGCAATATTTCTCGGTGAACACTCACTGCACTATTTTATACGTATGTTTCCATGAATTCCCAAATTCATGGAAAGAAGCCAATATTCACCCAGTACCGAAGAAAGGAAATTCGTCTGACCCCTCCAATTACAGACCAATAGCTGTCACATCTTCTCTTGGTAAGGTATTTGAAACTTTAATTAATAAGCATATTGTTAAACATCTTGAATCCAACAACTTAATTAGTGATAGACAATGCGGTTTTCACCACGAAAGATCCACCATTGACATACTCAATCTCTTAACTCATACCATCCATCAGTCAATTGATCTTTTTGGAGAAACTCATGCAGTAGCTCTTGATATCTCTAAAGCTTTCGACAGAGTATGGCACCGTTCCCTGCTGTCCAAACTCCCTTGCTATGGACTAACGTCTTTTGTTCCTTTGATTTCTTCTTATCTTAGTGACAGGAAAATAAGAGTAAAAGTAGATGATGTATATTCAAATTTCCACTCAATTAACACCGGCGTGCCGCAGGGATCAGTTCTGGCGCCAACCCTATTTCTGGTTCATATTAATGATCTCTTATCTGTCACTCACAATCCCATTCACTCATATGCAGATGACTCAACACTACATAGTTCATTCACACTCAGACATCCATTTACAAAGTCTAATATCTCTACCTCTCAACTCAGTACAGCCATCTCCATAAATCAAGATCTATCTACAATCAGTGAATGGGGACAAAACAACCTTGTCTCTTTTAATGCTAGTAAAACTAAATATATACAGTTTACTAATAGACAGATATTACCAGATTCGTACATTACCTTCAGTGCTACTAATATTCCCATCTCCAAAAATATTGAAATTCTTAGTGTCTCACTTAACAGTGCCCTCAGCTGGACCTCTCATGTCAGATCACTTGCTAAAACCGCCTCAAAGAAACTTGGATTATTGTACAGAGTCCGTAACTTCTTCGCCGATGAGCAGTTAGCTGTAATTTATAAGAGTCATGTGCACTCTCAGCTTGAATATTGCTCACCCTTGTGGAATGGTTGTGGAGAGGTTGCATCAAGACAACTAGACAAAATTCAGAATAAAGCTGTTAGAATCATTAACAACCCTGCCATTACATACAAACTACCTCCCCTGCAAGTAAGAAGGAAAGTTGCCTCCCTTGCATTATTTTACAGATATTTTTTTGGCAAATGCTCAGACGAAGTTGCGTCCATGGTGCCACCTCTCCATGCCTTCCCTCGTGCTACACGGGCATCTGGTAGCGCTCATGACTGGAATGTCACTCAATCATATTGCAGAACTTCTGCCTATCAGAATTCTTTCATTCCCCGAACTGCATCTCTCTGGAACTCGCTTCCCAGAGTTGTTTTCCTCCAAATTTCAACCTACAACTGTTCAAGTCTAACTGTTACAGATATTTTATGAACAGAGGACACCAGTAATCTGGTGTATGGATTATTTTTTTTTCCCCATTTGTTTTTCCTTCCTCCGTTCTGTTATTTAAAAAAAAAAAAAAAAAACTAAACCATACGCAATATTGCACTGTCTGAGATTGGTACAATACCTTTTCACTGAAGTCTGTGATTGTGTGGCGTATTTGGTGTCTCTGATGTTTGCGCTAGGTTTGAGCAAAGTAAGTCAATGCACGCAATATGTCTCGAAGAACACTCGCTGCAGTATTTTATACGTATATTTCACACTGAACCATATGCAATATAAAACACTATCACATGATTCCATCCCAGCTTCCTCTATTATTCCCTTCCTGACTCAATGGCATACATGACTGCTTGTTTCCTTAGCAACTATGGTATATCTCTATGGCATACATAATGCCTGCTATGGTAGGTCAGTTATTTCACTCATCCTGGCACTATATGTTTCACAAAATATAAGTACTGGCTTCATTATAAAGGTGAAATACTCACATCATTTACGGGCAGGGTGAAGCAGAGTGGAAACCCTGTTATAACAAACCACACTCCTGCCTCTAGGCCTAATGGCTGATAACAGGCCCCAATGCATTACAAACTATAATATATATGTTCCATAGACACAATCACTTCACATTATAGTCAAAAACACTGTGCAATCACAATATTTCAATAATGGCTTCTGCCTCAGGTGGGAGCGGGGGGAAAATGGCAGGTTTAAAGGGATGACTGACAGCTGCACATCCCTCCAGCCCAGCTAGTCTTGAGATACTGAGTTTTTTCTGCTACCCATTATCTTATCAGACCAGCCACAGTGTTGCCAATGCTTTACCTCGGGACAAACATGCACCCGCTAGAATGCACCAAAATATGATGCAAATCAGCCAAAAACTTAATTTTTGGCAATTTTTTGTGTGCTTAGGAATGCGATTCACGTGACTGTGCGTCTTCCTACAAAACCACATGGAACACGATTCGCGTGACTGTGCCAGAGAGGGTTCAGTAGTTCTAACTCCTCTACTTTGGTCCTGTAACCATCTGCCATTTCCTTGATCCTCAGCTTTTCAACTTTCAGTGTTTCTCCCTGAGTGCTCCTCTCTCTCCTGATCCATCTCACTCCTCTCAGCTTGATCTTGCATACCACAATCATATAATCTGACAGACCTCCACATCGTCCTCTCATGGCCCTCATATCAGCAACCATTCCCATCATCGACCTCTCTACGTGCATGTAATCAATCAGGTTTTTTCAACATGATCCCCGTTCCCTCTATACCGTGTATATTTATATGCATCTCTGTGTTTGAAGTACGAGTTACAAATGCACAACCTCCTCTCCTGACATATCCGTTAGTCACTTCCCATTATCATTTTCTCCTGGAACTCCATAACAACCCATTATGTCATCCTCAGGACCAGTGCCTACTCTTCCATTCATATCCCCCATCACAATCACTTTATAGCTCCTGGGCATTTCTCCCACTGCTTCACCCAGTTCATCCCAAAACCTGTCTTTCTCTCACTCCTGTCCTCACACGGTGCATATGCTACAATTACCGCCACTTTCACCTTCTCAAACTTGAACTTGACATACATACACCTCGAGCTGACACATTTGTAGTCTCTCATTCCACTCTGCCACACCTCATTCATCAACAAAGCAACTTCTTCCTTGAATCTTCCTCACCCATTCATTCCCTATCTTACACATTTCACACCCTCCCACTCCTCCACTTTGCACCCTCTCATCTTCGTTTCACACAATGCCATTACAGCATATCTCGCACTATTGAACACATTCACCTCTTCCACCCTCTTGCTCTCCTTATTCACACCTCTCACATACCACATGGCCAAGCGAATCTGCCCATTTGGTTGGGGCCCTGGGCAGGTATTGGGTCGTCCGAGGCTCTCTGAAACGACTGCCATGATTAAGTGATTTTGGATAGGGGAATCTGGGGGACACTTAACTCTGCCAGAAATCCCAGTTATATGGTTACCACCCAGCATAGTAAATGGTTTCCTGGGTACAGGAAACCATTTGGTTTGTCACTCAGTGTAGAGATCATATGGCATCTCTACACTGAGTGAGTTGATGATGGGCGTCCCCACCCACCTGAAGAAGTACTTCCAATAAATCTTCTTCCTTTTGTGTACTGATCCACCTGGTGAACAAGCCTACACTTTTTCTATCCTTAATGACCTAGAGCAGCTTGTACAGCACCCTACCCGTATCCCTGACCGCCTTGGAGAGAGCTCCAACATACTTGATCTCTTCTTTACAACTAATCCTTCTGCTTACACTGTTAATCTTTTCACTCCGTTGGGCTCCTCTGATCACAACCTTATCACCTTAACCTGTCCTATCGCTCTGGTACGGCCTGCAGACCCTCCAAAAAAACGTCGTCTCTGGCACTTTGGAGCTGCGGATTGGAAGGCCCTCAGGCAGTACTTCTTTGATTTTCCCAGGAATGATTATTGCTTTCATGGCCGGGAGCCATCTGGGTGTGCCTTGCGCATTACGGAGGTTATTCTCTCGGGCATGGAAGCATACATTACTTTCTCATATCCTTTGACTAATGCAAGAAAGCCTTGGTTTAATCACGCTTGTTCTAATGCTGTCCGCAACAAGGAGAGGGCCTATAAAAGGTACCGGAGCCAACCCACCCCTGAATCACATCTTTTATACATTTCTGCCCGGAATCATGCTAAGTCTGTTCTTTGCTCTGCTAAAAATAATTTCATCCGTACAAAATGCTCTCAACTCTCCAACTCAAACTCTTCCCGCTCCTTCTGGCACCTTGCCAAAGACCTTTCTAACAACTTTACCTCATCATCCTTCCCTTCTCTTTTCTACTCTGATGGCTCTGTAGCTATTTCTTCTACTGATAAAGCAGATCTCTTCGCTCAGACTTTCTACTCCAATTCCACCTTAGACATTCCGGTGCTGTTCCTTCATCACTTCCCCCCTCAGACTTCCTCATGGCTAACATTAACATTTCTTCAGCTGATGTATTTTCTGCCATTACTGGCCTCAGTACTAATAAGGCATATGGGCCTGATGGAGTCTCTCCTGTTGTTCTCAAGAACTGTGCTTCTGTGCTTACAACCTGCCTAGGCAAACTCTTTTGCCTCTGTCTGTCAACTTGTACCTTTCCTTCTTGCTGGAAGTTTGCTCTCATTCAGCCAGTCCCAAAGAAGGGTGACCATTCCCAATCCTCTAACTATCGCCCAATTGCTTTAACATCCTGTATCTCAAAAGTTTTTGAGTCTATTCTTAATAGAAAAATTTTAAAGTATCTTTCCTATCACAACCTTCTTTCTGATCGTCAGTATGGGTTCCGTCAGGGACGCTCCACAGGCGACCTTCTCACCTACCTTTCAGACTCCTGGTCATCCTCCTTTCGGGACTTTGGCGAAAGCTTTGCCATTGCACTTGACATCTCAAAGGCTTTCAATCGAGTCTGGCATAAATCTTTAATTTCCAAACTGCCCTCTTACGGTTTCTATCCTTCTTTCTGTGCCTTCATCTCTAGCTTCCTTTCTGATCGTTCTATAGCCGCTGTTGTAGACGGCTATCGTTCTTCTCCTAGATCTATTAACAGTGGTGTTCCTCAGGGCTCTGTCCTCTCACCAACTCTCTTCCTTTTATTCATCAATGACCTTCTAAGCTGTATATCTAACCCCATCCACTCATACGCTGATGACTCCACCCTTCACCTTTCCATTCGATTCCCATAACGTCCATCTCAGCAGTTACTTCAACAGGCAAGGGATGAGGCTATGGCACACCTAATGTCTGATTTGGCTCGTATCTCTGACTGGGGTAAAAATAATCTTGTTGTTTTTAATGTATCAAAGACTCAGTTTTTGCACCTATCAACCAGTCAAAATCTTCCACAGGTATACCCACTTATGTTTAATAATACTCATCTTAATCCTGCATCATCCTTGAACATGCTTGAGGTTTCATTTTCTCGGGACTTGTCTTGGAAAGATCATATAACACCTCTTGTAAAATCTGCTTCCAAGCGATTGGGTGTGCTAAGCCGACTTCATTCCTTCTTTGCCCCTGCACAATTGTTGACTCTATACAGGGGTTTTATCTGCCCCTGTGTAGAGTACAACTCTCATGTGTGGGGAGGCTCCCCACATATAGCTCTTCTCAATAGGGTGGAGTCAAAGGCTTTTCATCTCATTAACTCTCACCCTCTTACTGACTTCCTTCAACCTCTGTCTCTTCGCCGCAGTGTTGCATCTTTATCTCTTTTCTATCGCTACTTCAATGGTCACTGTTCCTCTGAACTGTCTACATGCATTCCTCCACTTCTACGACGGGCAAGTTGCACCTGTCTAGCAGCAGACTCACCCCTTTTCTGTCCAACTCTCGAATGCAAGAGTTAACCGTTACTCCGAATCCTTCATTTATGCAACAGGTCAACTCTGGAACTGTCTCCCTCTGTCTGTATTTCCTGCTTCCTATGATCTCCAGTCTTTCAAACGCAGTGTGTCCAGGCATCTCGAAATGAATGGATCTTGAATTTGGCTCTCTCTTGTATTTTGTTTTTCTCTTGGAAGGAACAGTTTTGCGGGCTCATGGTCTTTGGTTCCTTCTTCTTCACATAAAAAAAAAAAGTACACTTTTCACAAATCTCCTAACATATCGAATTAGTTCTACTTTTGATGCAAACTGCTCAAAGGAACTGGCAGGATTTTGAAGTGGTTACTCGAAAGGAGACCATATTCAGGTTATTAAGGGTGATTGAGAAAGTTTCAGAATATACGAATCCTTTCTGCATGGCATATACTGATTATGAGAAAGTATTTGAATCGGTGGCAACAGTAGCTGTGATGAAGGTATTTGGAGGACAAAGGGTGGACAAGACTTACGTTATAGGTTCGGTTCTGGTAGATATTTATAGATATAGCACACCCATCACAAAGCCTCATAACGGTAGCTATAATGCATCAATAAACAAAGGTATTAGAAAAGGAGACACATTTTCACCTAAGTTATGCACCACTTACCACATGGACAGTCTTAACTGTGATGCCAAAGAATTTAACATTAATGGCGAGAAATAGAACAATCTTTGATTTGTAAGTGATAGTTCTTTTCAGTCAGTTAGGGGAGAAACTATAAGAAATGATGAGTGACCTGAACACGAAAAATCTGAAAGCAGGCTTGAAAATATATATGGAAAAACAATGAAAATTATTTTAACAGGCATGCTTGTTTCTGTCTACTGAATTTTGGAGAGAAAGAACTAGAGTGTGTTGAGGAATGCATATATTTAACGCAGACATTTCAAGCAGCCCCAGTCTATGGCAATGAAATCAAGCCATGAAGGATAAGCAGTTACTATTATGCAAATAGAGACATTTTTATGATCAATATGCACTTATTGTTATACCGAACGCATCGGGAACGTAGAGTCTATCAAATTCCTTGGAATGTAAACTTGGGAGTGCTCAGTGAGAAATGGAAATGATAATGCTGGGGTCCAGTGAATAGAGTAAAATTGATTTTCCTTCATAAGGATGTAATTTTCTACAGTCAAAAAGAATAAATGGATGTTGGCTGGCCACACCCTTCGTGTAATAGATAATAGATGGTCAACCAAGATTTGCGAATGACAGCCCAGGGATGGAGTAAGAAGACGAGATAGAGAACGACTGGCGAGTTGAAATTCAGTGTTTTGCTGGATTTGAATGGACTGACCAACAGCCACTAGGTCAAAGCACAAAAAGATGGTAAATGTCTTTGTCCAGCAGTGGACTGACTCAGGCTGACGATGATAATGATGATGATGACAGAGTAAGGCATTGTCGACTGTCTCTGGGATTAGAATAGGAGTGAGAGTGAAATAGTGTTGAGTGTCATCGAGCTGAGTAGATTGTGTTGATTTGTAGCTTGTGTTGGAAAGATGGTGGAAGGGAGAAGTAAATTTCGGGGAAGATCCAGTGTGACAACACTAAGGATGATAGGAAATCAGAAATATAATTAAAGAAATAAAGGAATGAAACAGATGCGTAAAGCGGGGATGAAACATGAGCGAGCGCAGAGGTATACGAAAATTGGATCTTATCAATGGAAGAGAGACAATGGGAGAGCAGAAATGCAGAGAATGGAGCATAGAATTGGATGAAGCTAAGAGTAATGGAGGAATATGACAAGAGCGCAGAAAAGAAGGAAAAAGAACGCTGAGAAGGGATAAATAAGGTAAACGATAGAGGAGGAAAGACGAAAGAGAGCATAGGCCAAACTAAACGAGCACAGAAAAGGTAGATCTTGGTAAAGTAAGCAATGAGGGAAGGAAAAAGGATGAAGGGAGGATATTTGTGAAGGGAAGGGGGCAAACAGGAATAAGTAATGTAATTCGGAATGAAAGGAGATTAAAACATAAGGAAGGGATAGGTGATGTAAGTGGTGATAAAGGAAGGATGAAGGATGAGCAGAAGTGAAGGAAATAGTGCTGAAGGAAAATGCAAGCAAGATAAATGATGATATAGGAAGTATAGTGTGTGGAGTGAAAAATGGAGGCAGGGTCTGGCACTGGGGGGGAGATGAGAAAGACGGATAATGTGATGACAGGTACAGTCGCTCCAAGAAGTGATGACAGAGTTTCCGATTGCTTTGGTCGCTCTCCAGTGCCATACGTTCAATGAAACAGTGAATATAAGGTAAACATTCAATGCCTTCATCACATTATATCAAATAAAATAGATATTATATCACGCCAAGAATGATGTAAAATGAATAACGGGAGGCAGTGATATATTAGAAGTTAACACTTCTATACTGTAGTTACCTTTCCCAATTTGAATGTGAAATATATTACTCCGCGCGCGGTGGGCAGTAGGCCTATAACTCGTGTTTCTGATTTATTTGTTTCCCAGGATTTCAAATACAGATGCTCTAGTTTTGAAGACCAGTTAAGGAAAATTCTTGTGACTGTAATACACTGCCTTATTTTCAAATGCTATGGTGATGAAACAGCAACAATAAGGATGCCATAACAATGAAATTATTATTCGTAATGATGCCCTACCTGCGGTAGCAGCAAGACCGTACTGCCTTTTATTCCGTCTTTCTCTCGCCAATAATAATTATAATTAGCAACTTTATTCCCAACCGAAGCAAATTATTTTTACTTGTAAGGAGGTATGACAGATTCTGCCTTTTTCTCTTACACTAGGCGATAAACAGGATCAAAAGATGAGTTCATAAACTTTTGCAATGCAAAAGCACGGACTCTTTACTCCATCTTTTAACCTTAATATCTGTCTTTTTAAATAAACTGTAATGTCCTGCTGAACAGAAAATGCAGATTTGGAAGTTTTGAACTCAATGATTTGTTTATGAACCTCTGCATTTTATTACTCTTGCTAATCGATTATGCACTGAGGATATCAGACTATGACAGAAGTTGGCATTCTCCAAGGAGCTCCGACTTGGGGGAAATTTCGAGGTTATTTTTTTATACTTCTTTCACCGATAGCCCTCTGGCATATATTAAATAATCCAGAGATTTTTTTTTTTTTTTTGGAAAACTGGCCAAAGGCAATGTAATAACTTCATATCTTTGAGTAAATGTTATCTCCTTTCGTGCGTGTTGATCAAAACATTTAAAATAGCTTATTGGCTCTCACCGCCTTCCCACTTTCTGTTGTCGTCCATGAAGACATAGGAAACTTTAGATTATTCCCTAGTATTGTAACAGAAATTATTTTATAAATAATAATTATTAATTTTAATTGCTTATTGATGCACCCTTTTGTTCATTCTTACGCTACTATGAAATTATTACGTGTTACCATACTAGACTTGAACTCCACAAATTATTCCTGACTGTCCCTGAGCGATAGTTGTGAAATTTCAATTAGTTCCGTTTAGGATTTCGTAACCAACGAACTGCTTCCCACAGTTTTGAAATATACAGATACTTTAGCATTGATTTATTGTTTTTTGTAACAGTTTTATGTATTAGGTTTCACCTTGTAGAGATATAAGCAAGAGTATGTGCACCATCGCTGACCGAAAACTTCTGGATACTCCGCCGTCACTTCTTAGGACGTCTGTACATGAGGTGGAATGCTTTCTGTGATGCGGTTATCATTTTCGGCCCGATGACTTTTTTTTTTTCTTTATTTTTGTTGCCAGCAGACGATTTTATGCCCCATCCCGACGTTTTCTGGGCAGTGGTATGTCACAGTCCCGACATTTTTGGACCTTTTTTTTTTGGCTCAAACATCCGCTTTTGGTGAGAAACATCGAAAATTCATTAAAAAATCAATCACCTGAGGTTTAAAATACTCGATCTAGGTACGAGTACCTCCTTAACTGACTGGGTTTTCTAACAGGCTGGCACCAAAGAAAACGAGTTCTATGGGAGAGTAACTATTTTATCCACTCATAAACAGTATTTATTTATTTACTTGGTACCAATTTATATGTAGTACAAGAGTATATTGGTTTTCAAACAGTAATATAGGCATTATAAGCATTGTTTCACTTACTAACTCATCACCATTCATGACCTTTTTTTCCCACATTACCTGATCATCATTTCTGACTGTTTCTTCCTCAAATGCTATGTAAACTTTGTCCTCCACATTGTCATCGATTGGGGAATCACTCTGGCCCTGAATGTCTTTATTGGCCAGGTCACTGGTAACAGGTGAATTGCCGAGACAATGGCGTGCAGGGGGGGGGAGAGAGGTTATGTGGTGTAAGGCATTGTCCCTGCTTGGCATCTTGTAGAGGAATAGAGAAAAGTGTCCCATGTATACGTGCCAAAAATCACTCGCGAAATCACTCGCGAAAATTGAAAATTGTGCAAATTAGGGACCTTGCAATGTTGCTGCGTTAATTCACGTCGCCGGCACATGAGTGCACATCATGTGCTGACGTTAATTCACGTCGCAGGGATGGCGTGGGTTAAAAATGGCATCTCGACCTAAACTTATTTAAAAACATTATTTTGTAAGACCTCTTATAGGAGAGGACATTTTAAAGCAAAATTTTACCAGTAAAGAGCACTTTGTGAGCGCGTGAAGAGCAAGCGTGCACCATGTTATCACAATTTCCTTCTGATATATTATTTCTTGAAGATGGTAGCTAAACACTGAAAACAATATAATGAAAGAATTTTTTTTTTTTTCTCTCTCTCTCTCTCTCTCTCTCTCTCTCTCTCTCTCTCTCACACACACACACACACACACACACACACACACACACACACACACAAACACTCTCCTGGAGAGCTCAAGATTCCAAGAGGTTCCCATGCCTTTATAGGTGATTTTTTAGTTGATAAAAAATTTTACTGGATGAATGTATCACGTGTATCACATGGAGGAAAAGAACAAAAGCCCGGTATATATATATATATATATATATATATATATATATATATATATATATATATATATATATATATATATATATATATTCAAGGATGGTGTAAGGGGAGTCAAACTTAAGATCTGGGGCATTTGAGGTCACTAGTAGAATGTTCGCCTTTTGGGCCTGAGCAAAACCGGGTACCCTTGCAGCCCAGTATTTGGCAAGGAGACTCACATGACCTCCAGCTTGGACGTAGGCTATGTGAGGTTGACCTCCGAGGTTACTGGTCAGAGGTCATTTGAGGTCACTGGTAATACATGTTCGAAAGACTGGACCCAGTAGCCCAATTTTTGGCTTGGAGACTCACATGATCTTCAGTTACGACATAGGCTATGTGAAGTTGACCTCCGAGGTCATTTGATGCCACCTGTTAGAAGTCATTTGAGGTCACCGATAATAGTAAACAAGAGTGCACAAATACTATGTTAGTCTGCAAAAGCTAAAATAGAAAGTTTCAGGGCCTCTTATTATCCCTCTTCAAATGCATAAGAGGTAAATGGTCTTTCCAGAGTAGAAGGAAAGATTGAACTAGAACAAGTAGAAGTAGTGTGTTCATCTTTTTGGCCCGGCAACGCCAGGTACTCCTACTGGTGTATATACATATACTCGTATATCTATAACTATATCTATATCTATCTATCTATCTATAAATAGATAGATAAATAGATAGTTAGACAGAGATATTCAGTATGTAGATAGATAGATAGGTAGTTAAATAGGTAGATAGATAGATAACTAGATAAATAGGTAGATTGGTAGATAGGTAGATATGGATGGAAAGCTGATGACAGGGAGAGCTGGAACTCCCATTTCATCAGTCCACAGGACTAGTTCCTGACCATCCCCCTTTGCTGAACTTTTTCGGTGTTTCAGTAACACAGAGTAGGCCAGCATGCTCTCCAGTACAAGTTTCTCTAATTGTCAACACCAGACTACATGCACACTACACACTACACTTCCTTTTCAAAATCAGTAAAGGAAAAATGGAGACAAATGACCAGGCCTTGGAGTCCCTAGGGGGCTGGGGACCATAAATGCCCCCACCATTCGCCCCCTCCCAGTGACGACTCAACGAGCTTCCTGAAACCACTGTCTGACTCACGTCCTCTTTATGTCTGCAACATTCGCGGCCTTTTCTCTAACTTTCTCTCTGTTGTGCACCACCTCTCCTCCTCTAAACCTCACCTTGTCTTCCTAACTGAGACTCAGCTGTCTGAGGAAACTATAGCAAACAGTTTTGTGTATCCTCATACTTTCTCCATACTCATTTCAAAGTCAAAGGTGGCTGTTGTGTATATATATGCAACGACTTACCTTGCTCTGTTCCTGAACTTGATTCTTTCAATTTCTCTACTCCCTGGCTTCGGCTTTCCTGTCAGTCTCTTACTAAATATATCTGAGCTGTTTAATTATCTCCTAATTCTACTGACTATGAAAAATTCTTTGACTATCTTACTTCAGTGATGGAACACACTCTATCCATTTCTCCTTTCTCTGAAATCTCCATTCTAGGAGATTTCAATGTTCACCACCACCTATGGCTCTCCTTTCCTTTCACTGATCCACCTGGTGAAAAAGCCTACATCTTTTCTATCCTTAATGACCTAGAGCAGCTTGTACAGCACCCTCCCCTTATCCCTGACCGCCTCAGAGAGAGCTCCAGTATGCTTGACCTCTCCAGTACAAATAATCCTTCTCCTTACACTGTTAATCTTTCTTCTCATTGGGGTCCTCTGATCACAGCCTTATTGCCTTAACCTGTCCTATCGCTCCGGTGTGGCCTGTGGACCCTCCAAAGAAATGTTGATTGTGGCACTTTGGAGCTGCAGATTCGGAGGCCATCAGGCAGTACTTCTTTGATTTTCCCTGGAATGATTATTGCTTCCATGGCCGGGAGACATCTGAGTGTGCATTGCGTATTATGGAGGTTATTCTCTCAGGCATGGAAATATACATTCCTTTCTCAAATCCTTTGACTAATGAAAGAAAACCTTGGTTTAATCATGCTTTTTCTAATGCTGTCCACAAAATGGAGAGAGCCTATAAGGGGTACCAGAGCCAACCCACCCCTGAATCACATCTTTTTATGTTTGTGCTCTGCTGAAAATAATTTCATCCATACTAAATGCTCTCAACTCTCCAACTCGAAATCTTCCCGCTCCTTTTGGCACCTTGCCAAAAACCTTTCTAACAACTTTACCTCATCATCCTTCCCTCCTCTTTTCTACGTTGATGGCTCTGTAGCTATTTCTTCTACTGATAAAGCAGATCTCTTCGCTCATACTTTCTCCTCCAATTCCATCATAGATGATTCCGGTGCTGTTCCTCCATCATTTCCCCCCCTCTGACTTCCTCATGGCTGACATTAAAATTTCTTCAGCTGATGTATTTTCAGCCATCACAGGCCTCAATACTAATAAGGTATATGGGCTTGATGGTGTCCCTCCCGTTGTCCTCATGAACTGTGTTTCTGTGCTTACACCCTGCCTAGGAAAACTCTTTCGCCTTTGTCTATCAACTTGTACCTTTCCTTCTTGCTGGAAGTTTGCTCTCATTCAGCCAGTCCCAAAGAGGGGCGACCATTCCCAACCTGTGTCTCAAAGTTTTTGAGTCAATTCTTAACAGAAAAATTCTGAAGCATCCTTCCTATCACAACCTTCTTTCTGATCGTCAGTATGGGTTCTGTCGAGGATGCTCCACTGGCAATCTTCTCATCTACCTTTCAGACACCTCATCATCATCCTTTTGGGACTTTGGTGAAAGCTTTGCCATTGCACTTGACATCTCAAAGGCTGTCGATCGTGTCTGGCATAAATCTTTCACTTCCGAACTACCCTCTTACGGTTTCTATCCTTCTATCAGTTCTTTCATCTATAGCATCCATTCTCATCATTCTATAGCCGCTATTATAGACGGCCATCATTCTTCTCCAAGATCTATCAACAGGTGTGTCCCTCAGGGCTCTGTCCTATCACCAACTCTCTTCCTTTTATTCATCAATGACCTTCTGAGCTGTACATCTAACCCTATCCACTCATATGCTGATGATGCCACCCTTCACCTTTCCATTTAGTTCCCGCAACGTCCATCTCAGGAGTTACTTCAGCAAACAAGGGATGAGGTTATGGCACATATATCTGACTGGGGTAAAAACAATCTTGTTTCTAATGCATCAAAAACTCAGTCCTTACACCTATCAACCCAACAATATGTTCCACAGGAGTACACACTAATGTTTGACAATATCCAGCACAGTCCTGCATCATCCTTGAACATGCTTGGGGTTTCATTCACATGGGACTTATATTGGAAAGGTCATATTGCATCTCTTGTAAAATCTGCTTCTAGGAGATTACGTGTGCTAAGCATTCTCTGTACCTTCTTTACCCCTGCTCAGTTGTTGACTTAATGGACGGGTTTTATTCGCCCCTATGTGGAGTACAACTCTCATGTGTGGGGAGGCTCACCACATACAACTCTTCTCAGTAGGACGGAGTCAAAGGCTTTTCGTCCCATTAACTCTCCTCTTACTGGCTCCCTTCAGTCTCTGTCTCTTCACCGCACTTCTGCATCTTTATCTCGTTTCTGTTGCTGCTTCAATGGTCACTGCTCCTCTGAACTGTCTGCTTGCATCCCTTAACCTCTACGACGGGCGTGTAGCACCTGTCTAGCAACAAACTCTCATCTCTTTTCTGTCCAACTCTCTAATCCAAGAGTTAACCATTACTCCCAATCCTTCATTTATGCAACAGGTCAACTCTGGAACTGTCTTCCTCTGTCCGTATTTCCTACTTCCTATGATCTCCAGTCTTTCAAACGCAGTGTGCCGAGGCATCTCGAAATGAGCGGATCTTAAATTTGGCTCTCCTTTGTATAGCCTAGCCCAATTATTTTTTTATTGGAAGGAACAGTTTGTGGGCACCTGGCCTTTGGTTCCTTCTTCCTTGCATTATATATATCTATCTATCATCTATCTATCTACCTATCTACTTGTCTATCTATCTATCTATCTATCTATCTATCTATATCTATATATATATATATATATATATATATATATATATATATATATATATATATATATATATATATATATATTCCATTGGATCCCAGAGTTGCTTGGCAAGGCATTGCACTGGGAGGGTACTAAGCGTACCGCCCTCCGCCTATCGGCTCATAGTCGCGAAGCTCGTAGGTCCCTACCCTGGGGTTCCCTACTTTATTAAGATTTGAACATTCCCAGTTCTGTCCAGTACTCTGGACCCTGGGCTCTAACATGTTATATATATATATATATATATATATATATATATATATATATATATATATATATATATATATATATATATATATATATATATATATATATATATATATATATATATATCCATCTATCCATCCATCACTCAATCCTACGTTCCCCCATGAGGAGCGTAGGAGCCCGGGACTTGGAAGTCGGTCCTGACATTTCAGATGAGAGAGACCAACCTCACTCATCCCTGAGTGGCATTACGTGAGCAGTAAACCCCAACCACCCTTTGGTTATAAACCTTCACTGGCTCAATCCGCTTGGAGCACAATAATTACCGAATAAACCAACAGGCGCCAAAATTTGGTTACATGGTTCCCACCCAGCGTAGTAAATAGTTTCCTGGTGTACGGGAAACCATTTGGCTTGTCACGCAGTGTACAGTCACTCAAAGGCAGAAAGAAAAGGAAAGAATGAAGGAATGAAAGACAGAAGAGGGAGTGTAAAGTCACCCGTAGGCAGAATGACGAGGAAAGAATGAAGGAAAGAAAGATCAAAGAAGATGGAAGGAAAGAAGGATGGAGGAGAGGACAGGGCAGACACCCGAGAGCAGCACTACATTGAGTGAGTAGATGGTGAGCGCAATCTATATCTATCTATCTATCTATATCTATCTATCTATCTATCTATCTATATATATATATATATATATATATATATATATATATATATCTATATATATCTATATATATTTATATATCTATATCTATATCTGTCTATATCTATCTATCTATCTATATCTATCTATCTATCTATATCTATATCTATATCTATCTATCTATCTATCTATATATATGTATCTAAATCTATATCTATCTATCTATCTATCTATCTATCTATATATCTATCTATCTATCTATCTATCTATATCTATCTATCTATCTATCTATCTATCTATATATATATATATATATATATATCTTTATCTATCTATCTATCTATCTATCTATATATATATATATATATGTATATATATATATATATATCTGTATATATATATATCTATAAATTTATCTATATATTTATATATCTATATCTATTTATCTATATCTATTTATATATCTATCTATCTATATATAAATACATATCTATCTATCTATCTATCTATATATTTATATCTATATCTATATCTATCTATCTATCTATATCTATCTATCTATCTATCTATCTATATATATATATTTATATATATATATATATAATATAATTACATATTTATATATATATATATATATATATATATATATATATATATATGTATATATATATATATATATATATGTAAATATATATTTATATATATATATATATATATATATATATATATATATATATATATATATATATATATATATATATATATAAATATATATATATATATATATATATATATATATATATATATATATATATATATATATATAAGTGCATGTTTGATTTAGTGGACTAATTCAGCCAAACACAGTTCCGTTATATCAAGGTTATCACTAAATACAGAGAATAATATAAAAATAGCCTATAAGTACACCCCTGTGCATATATTTCAAATTACTGTCAATTAACTTGTGAAATAGCGTAAGAAATTTGGCTTACCTTCACAAACAGGGGTTCTGCAGTTATTGCAAAAATATACCTCACACAGGTAGCCATACTTGATGGTCTGTATGGCCCCTCGAACCTGTCAGGCCTAGGAGAGTGTATGGTTCAGTCACATCAGCCATAATTTCATCCTCACTTTGGATGTGGTAGCCAGGATCCCTAGTAACAGTGTCCATCCACTCCTGAATCTCCTGCATTTGCAGGACATTTAGCAGAATTGCTACATTTAGCGGAATTGTTTGTGCTATACCTAGCATAGGAAAACATTTTTTTTTTTTTTCCCGCTACATTGAGCATTCCGCTAAATTCCTCTCCATTAAATGGAGGATGTACTATATATATATCCCATTGGATCCCAGGGGTGCTGGGCGAGGCACGGCAATGGAAGGGTACTAAGCGTACAGCCCTCTGCCTATCAGTTCATAGTCGCGAAGCTCATAGGTCCCAACCCGGGGGTTCCCTGCTTTATAAAGACTTGAAAAATCGCAGTTCTCTCCAATACTCGGGACACTGGGATCCAACGGGATATATATATATATATATATATATATATATATATATATATATATATATATATATATATATATATTATGAGGAAGATCATGAGACATTATGGAATACCAGAGGAGTTTGTGAGGGTCATTATGAACATGCATGAGGACACATTTTGTAAAGTGATGGTTGATGGTTGTCTGAGTGATTCGTTTGAAGTCAAGTCCGGAGTAATTCAAGGTGGTGTACTATCGCCTCTACTGTTTATATTGGTCATTGATTACATTATGAAATGCGTTGGAACAGAAACTGGTGCAAGTATACTTTGGGGAGAGAACAGGAAACTTTTGGATTTACTGTAGATTATGCAGATGATATAGTTTTGATTTGTGATGGGCCAGAAGAGATGCAGAGAGTGTTGGACTGTTTGGTGAGTGAAGGTTGCAAGGTGGGTTTGGTTATTAATTGTGGAAAAACTGAAATAATCAATATGAATATGGAAAATGCGCAGGAATGTGTAATTGGAGGTATGGTTGTAAAGCAAGTTGATAGGTTTAAATATTTAGGTACTTATTTAGCCAAGGATGGTTCTTTGAACTTTGAATTCGAGGAAAGGTTAAAGAAGGCTAATCAGGCAATGGGAATGCTTAAAAATATTTGGAATAATAACAATATTTCTGTGCATACAAAAATCAAACTTTATAAGGTAATGGTTAGGAGTATCTTAATTTATGGACACGAGTCTTGGTACAGCACAGTGACTATGGAAAATAAATTCTTGGTGTTTGAAAACAAAGCACTTAGAAGAATATTAGGAGTCCAGTGGTGGGAAAGGATACCAAATAGTAGAATTAGAGAAATAACGGGAGTGCAGCCGGTCGATGAATATGTTAGGTTCTCACGATGGAAGTGGCTAGGACATGTGTATAGGAGACAGGGAATAGTACGAGGTACACCAGGGTGGGTGGCAGTTGGTAAGGGGAGGTAGAGGAAGACCAAAAGAGACGTGGGTGAGGACAATGAGACGGGAAGCTGGAGATGAGTGTTGGGGAGATCTTGAGGAGTTAGCACAAGATAGGATGTGATGGTTTGAGTTCATCGAGGCCCTATGCATCCCCGAGGGTGCCACAGGAAATGATTGATTGATTTATATATATATATATATATATATATATATATATATATATATATATATATATATATATATATATATATATATATATATATGTAGATAGATAGATATAGATATAGATCTATCTATCTATCTATCTATCTATTTATATATATATATATATATATATATATATATATATATATATATATATATATATATATTGTTACGGAACAGAGAAAGATAATGTACACTTTAAGTGAGAATACTAAAAATCACTGCGGTCCCGTAAAGTTCCAGGTTCAAAACAAAGAGTTAGGTAAAATTACAAGTTAAAGTTTAATGCTCAAACTAACAACAAAACATTCAGGACTCATAAGGATAAAGTAATGGCAAAAAACAGGTTAAATATATGGCTAACTGCAATAGCCTCTATTAACACGAAATTCGCATGAGTATATTTATCTAAGTCAGCCCTGATAAAATGAAAATACACTGGGTAATGCTCAGTTAATGCAAGATAAATTATTACAGATACAAACTATTATGAACAATGGCTAACAATAAGAACCTTACATGAATTACAAAAACCTCACCAGGCCCACAAATTAACAACCTATGCTATACAGTACAAGAACAAAATGCAATAACACTTATACTCAAATTACACAGCTGCTAGATGGTTGGAGACTTCCTGAGCACTCACAATAATAACTGTACAGGGAAGGACAGAGATGTGAACAAAATGAGGAATAGATCTAAGTGGCAATTAATGTAGAGACTGAGCTCATTATATAGGGGCCAGCAGAGCTTGATACAACTTGTAAGAAGGACGCGCAAATGAAGCCATGGGGACAAAGAGTTGACAATCCCGCTCTGAACAACAGAAAGAACGACTTTACCATAACGGTAGAAGGGGGGGAGTGAGGTAGAACACACTCGTGATCAAACAGGCAGCACACTGTACGTTAGAATTACACAAAGGATGATGAAATCGTAGGCTATGTAACACCTCCCCACAAAGAAAAAAGATATTTACAAAGGAAATTTCTTATTACTCTAAAACAATCTGTCTAAAGTCTAGATAAGCAATCTGCAATAACATTTTCTTTCCCCTTGACATGTTGTATGTCTAATGAATACTCCTGAAGAAGTAGACTCCATCTTGTCAATCTCTGATTTGTATCTTTAAACTTACTAAGGAATTTCAGTGGGTTATGATTGGTATAAATGACTATGGGGTCAAAACCAGAACACAAATGAAAAATGCTGTAGACCCAAAATCAAGGCCAAAAGCTCTTTCTCAATAGTTGAGTAGTTCTTTTGAGGTGGAGTTAACTTCTTACTGTAATAAGATACAGGGTGTTCAATACCCTGAACATCTTCTTGCAGCAAAACAGCCCCAGTTCCTGTATCACTTGCGTCAACAGCCATCTTAAAAGGCTTAGCAAAATTTGGAGTAGCGAGCACTGGCTGACTTAATAGGATAGCTTTAAGTTTGTTGAAAGAGGATTCACAGTTATCGGTCCAGACAAATTTAACTCCCTTTTTCAGTAGGTCTATAAGTGGTGATACAAGAATTGAAAAGTTAAGAACAAACCTCCTGTAATAACCTACCATTCCCAAAAATCTTTGTAGCTCTTTCCTACTTTTGGGTCTGGGAAGATCACTTATAACCTGAACCTTAGCTGCAGGTGGTGCAACATGTCCATCACCAATTACGTACCCAAGGTACTGAACTTTAGCTTGACCAAACTCACACTTTGATAAATTAGCTACAAGATTAGCCTGAACCAAACGCTCAAGAAATTTACTGACATGGCATAGGTGATCTTTCCAGTTGTCACTGAAGATTAATACATCATCAATATAAACAATACACCCTGCTAAACCTCTGTTACAGCATTCATGAGCTTCTGAAATGTGGCTGGTGCATTCTTCATACCATATATCATAACAGAACATGCAAAAGTCTTTCCTAGTGTTACAAAACATGAGAGCTCCCTAGCACGTTCAGTCATAGGTACTTGCCAGTATCCCTTTAACAAATCAAACTTACTTATGTACCTAGCCTTTCCGATCTTGTCTATGCAGTCTTCCACGCGAGGGAGAGGGTAAGTGTCTGTTTTGGTTATCTGATTAACACGTCTATAGTCGATGCAAAGCCGCTGTGACCCATCTGGCTTAGGGACTAGAGTGACAGGAGAACTCCACTCGCTCTAACAGGGCTCAATCATCTTGTGGTCCAACAGGTAGCCAAGCTCCTTCTCGATGAGAGGAACTTTCACTGGGTTCACACGGTAAGGAGGCAGTTTAATTGGCTTTGTGTCTCCAACATCGACATCATGTATCGACACAGTGGTTCTTCCTGGAGTGGCACGGAACACTTGCGGGTACTCCTGCAGTATTGCCGAAAACTCCTGCCTTTCCTCGGGAGGTAGGTGAGAAAGCTTAGTCTGGAGATCATTCATGATATCAGGATTCTTCCCCAAACTATCACTCAGGCTCATACTGCATGGGAGAGCTTCACTTGCAGACTCGGGTGGAACAGCTACAGTGCAGACTGGATTATTTTCCTCCCGCCTGTGATATAACTTTAGCATGTTGATGTGACATAGTTTCTTGTTCTTTCTACGATCTGGTGTGGCAATGACATAGTTGACATCACTGAGTTTCTTCTCCACGAAATAAGGACCACTAAACTTAGCTTGAAGAGGTTGCCCATGCACTGGTAGCAGAATCAAAACCTGATCTCCTGGCTGAAAGTGGCGTAACCTTGACTTCTTATCATACCAAGTCTTCATCTTCTACTGAGCAGCTCCTAAATTCTCTCTCGCCAGCTGTAAAGCAGTGGACAGCCGTTCTTTGAACTTCATCACATACTCCAGCAGTTGACGTCATCTTCCTCCGACAGCCAGCATTGCTTGAGTAGCTTAAGGGGTCCTCTTACTTCATGGCCAAACAGTAGTTTAAAAGGTGAGAAGCCCATTGATTCATTTGGAGATTCTCTTGAGGCAAACACAACGAATGGAATCCCTTTATCCCAGTCTTTCTGATGTTCCAAACAGTATTTCTTGAGCATCGATTTGAGTGTTTGATGATATCTCTCCAATGCTCCTTGGGTCTGGGGATGGTAAGCTGAAGACGTGATCTGGGTGATGCCCAACTCTTTCAGAGACTGCTTGAAAACATTTGACATGAAATTACTTCCCCGGTCTGACTGTACCTCCTTGGGCAGACCAAACTTTGTGAAGAACCCTAGCATTTCCTTAACCACGTTCTTTGCTGAGATATTTCTAAGTGGAATGACTTCAGGATAACGAGTAGCCATATCAATCAGGGTCAACACATAAGAAAATCCTGAAGAAGTCTTAGGAAGAGGGCCCACAATATCCACCAACACACGGGTGAAAGGCGCCTTAAAAGGAGGAATGGGAACTAGAGGTGCAACCTTTTCGGTCTGATTACACTTCCCCACAACTTGACAGGTGTGACAAGACTTACAATACCAGGAAACATCCCTGAAGATACCTGGCCAGTAGAAGTGTTTCAAAATGCGTGTCACAGTCTTCCTCACTCCAAGGTGTCCTGCCAAACTGGAATCATGAGCCACTCTAATGATATCCTGCCTACAAACACGAGGGATGACAACTTGATGTACAACCTCCCATTCACAGTCGGCTGATGCTGTTGGGGGTCTCCACTTCCTCATAAGCACTCCTGACTTTATATAATAACAAGTAGAAGCACCAGCTGACTCTTCCTCACTGCAAGCAGAGTTAGCTAGACCTTTCAACTCAGGGTCAGCAATCTGCAACTCAACCAACTCTTGATGAGACAAATTATCAACACTACGGGGTACTGCCTCATCTGGTGAGTGGTCCAAATTAGCAAGAAAAGTGTCAGCTAGGAACACATCATCATCATTATCCTCTAAGTCACCAGTAACTTTAGACTTAGCCCTGGTGACAGCACATGCAGAGAACACATCAGCGACATCACAATCCTGGGTCGCAGCCACTGGCTCACTAGACAACTGAGGAGCTGGACACACTTGACTTCCACCAATATCATTTCCAAGTAAGAAAGTTACACCTGACATTGGAAGTGTCTCAACCAACCCAACCATAACGGAACCATTAACAAAACCAGACTCTAAATTCACTCTGTACAGAGGGACAGAGAAGTAATTATTCCCTACACCTTGTAAGATTACAGTTTCATCAGAGGAATTAACATTAGAGCCTAGAACACTGGTCAGCATAAGGGATTGGCAAGCACCTGTATCACGATATATTTTAACTGATTTCCTGTCATTACTGTCCAGAGGACTGACAAAACCATCAGACAGGAAATTAGCACATGAACTCTTGAGAGTGTCACCCACGTTAATGCTCAAAAGAGGAGCTCCATCATGAGAATTTAAGGTACCCCTCAAAGCAGGTTCAGTTAACTCAGTTAAAGAATTCTGGGAACTCTCAAGGGTGGACACTAGACCAATTGACTGAATATTTAAAGACTCCTTTTTGTTCACATCACGCTGTCTCCTGAAACATTTCTCCGTAGTATGACCAAGCTTACTACAATAAGTACATTTACTTTTCTGAAATCTAGAGGTGAAGCAGGTATTTACTTCCTGAGAAACGTCATCTTTAGTCTTTTTCCTGTTACCTGTACTCTGAGTAGAGGCAATGTACTAACTCTCAGCTTTCCCTTTTTCTCTAGAATATCTCTTGTGAGTGAGAACATATTCATCAGCTAAAACTGCAGCATCAGACAAATTATCTATTCTTTTCTCATCAAGATATAGGCTTACATCTTTATAAATACACCTCTTGAAGTCCTCCAGCAAAATCATCTGCTTAAATTTACCAAAATCAGAATCCACATTCTTAGAATTTAACCACTGCTCTAACATATCTTCTTTGATTTTTGCATACTCATCATGGGATTGCTTATCTTGCTTATAAGATCCCATAAATTTTACTCTATAGGCTTCAGGAACAAGCTCATAGGCCTTAAGAATCAAGCTCTTAACTACATCATAATTATCAGATTGATCCTGAGGCAAAGATGCATAAGTTACTTGAGCTTTACCGGTGAGAACAGTTTGAAGGAGTACTGGCCAATACTTTTTGGGCCAATTAAAACCTGTAGCTACCCTCTCAAACAACTGAAAATACTTTGTTAAATCAGATTCATTAAATGGAGGGACAAGTTTAACATTTTTAGCCACATCAAAATCATCAGAGCTAGATGATCCAGTTCCACCTTGTTTCATGCGATACTCATGGTCTGCCTGAATCCTAGCAATTTCAACTTGTGCCTCAGCCTCCTTAGCACGAGCCTGAAACTCAGCCTCCTTAGCATGAGACTCCGCCTCCTTAGCCTGAGACTCAGCCTCCTTAGCACGTGCTTGAAAATCAGCTTCCTTCACACGAGCCTCCTGCAGGGCTAGCTGTAACTTCGCTATTTCAATCTGCGTTTGCTCATTTGGAGGAGTTACATTAAACAAGCTTTCATTAATCATGTCAACAATTTGATCTTTAGAATGATGAGAGCGAACAGCAATTCCCAATTGTTGAGCAACAAGCTTAAGTTCATTCTTTGTTCTGTTTTCTACATCACACACTGTTTGCACATTTGACAAAAAATCTTTGGCTTCATCAAGTGTAGTAATAGTAGACATCATGAATAAATCACAGTCACAAAATATCGAGCAATATCCTTATGATAATATCCTGAATATCCTGATAAGAGGTCGCCAAATTTATGTTACGGAACAGAGAAAGATAATGTACACTTTAAGTGAGAATACTAAAAATCACTGCTGTCCCGTAAAGTTCCAGGTTCAAAACAAAGAGTTAGGTAAAATTACAAGTTAAAGTTTAATGCTCAAACTAACAACAAAACATTCAGGACTCATAAGGATAAAGTAATGGCAAAAAACAGGTTAAATATATGGTTAACTGCAATAGCCTCTATTAACACGAAATTAGCATGAGTAAATTTATCTAAGTCAGCCCTGATAAAATGAAAATACACTGGGTAATGCTCAGTTAATGCAAGATAAATTATTACAGATACAAACTATTATGAACAATGGCTAACAATAAGAACCTTACATGAATTACAAAAACCTCACCAGGCCCACAAATTAACAACCTATGCTATACAGTAGGCTACAAGAACAAAATGCAATAACACTTATACTCAAATTACACAGCTGCTAGATGGTTGGAGACTTCCTGAGCACTCACAATAATAACTGTACAGGGGAGGACAGAGATGTGAACAAAATGAGGAGTAGATCTAAGTGGCAATTAATGTAGAGACTGAGCTCATTATATAGGGGCCGGCAGAGCTTGATACAACTTGTAAGAAGGACGCACAAATGAAGCCATGGGGACAAAGAGTTGACAATCCCGCTCTGAACAACAGAAAGAACGACTTGCTCTACTATAACGGTAGAAGGGGGGGAGTGAGGTAGAACACGCTCGTGATCAAACAGGCAGCACACTGTACGTTAGAATTGCACAAAGGATGATGAAATCGTAGGCTATGTAACAATATATATATATATATATATATATATATATATATATATATATATATATATATATATATATATATATATATCTTTATATAAATACATATATACTTAAATATATATCTATATCTATATATCTATATCTATATCTATATATATAAATACATATATACATATATACATATCTATATCTATATATATCTATATCTATATCTACCTATATCTATCTCTCTCTCTCTCTCTCTCTCTATCTATCTAATCTATCTATCTATCTATCTATCTATCTATATATATATATATATATATATATATATATATATATATTCATTCATCATCCAATCCTACGTTGCCCCCTGAGAAGCGTAGGAGGCCGGGGCTAGGCAAGCTGGTCCTGACATTTAAGATAAGAGCGACCAGCCTCACTGATCCCTGATTGGCATTACGTGAGCAATAAACCCTAACCATCCATTGGATATAACCTTCACTGGCTGAATCCGATTGGAGCTCCGTAATTACCACTCTAAACCACCAGGTGCGATAATTTGGTTACATGGTTACCATTTAGCGTAGTAAATGGTTTCCTGATGGCTTGTTAATCAGTGAAAAGTCACCCACAGGCAGAATGAAGAGGAAAGAATGAAGGTACAAATATATATATATATATATATATATATATATATACATATATATATATATTTATATATATTTAGTATATATAGACCGAATATATATATATATATATATATATATATATATATATATATATATATACCTAGGCTGCTTCCCCTAAGGAAAGGGAGGTAGCCGAGACAGGACGACTCACTCTCCATTTACTCATCCATTCAAACACATTCATTCGCATCTTAGCCCCAAAGGGGAGAACGGACAGATCCTCACCGCATCACACCGCACAAGGGTCAACTGCGCAATGCAATCAGTGACATCCACAGCAGGGCCCGACAGCAGAACTGGTTTACCCCTGCCACATCATAACAGACCCATCCCCTTACCCGTACCTGACCTGACTAGCTGATCAGACCAAATGCGGGAGAATATCCCCTCAAGGCTACGTCATCACGTATTCATTCACAATTTCTCTCCATTTATTTCTGTCACGCACAGCCACTCTTCCTTGCTCAACAGACATCCCTCTCGCATCCAGCGCTCTCTTCACACTGTCCATCCATCCTATTCGTGGTCTTCCTCTCAGTCTTACACCTCTCACATCAGATCTAGTTATCTTTTTCACCAATCGCTCATTATCCATTGTCTCCATATGCCCAAACCATTGCAACATCCTCTGCTCAACTCTACGAGCCATCTCCCGAACAACTCCAGTTCTCCTTCGCACTTCATCATTTCGCACCCGATCCATACGCGTCACTCCACACATACTCCTCAGACATCTCATCTCCATTACATTCAAACTTTTCCTCTCTGCTACACCCATATTCCATGTTTCAGCCCCATATAATGCAGTCGGTACCACAACACCCTCATACAGCCTTCTCTTTACATCCATTCTAAGCGAACGACATTTAAACACTTTTTTCATTCCTCCCAGCACCTTTCCTACTTCATTTATTCTAAACTTCACTTCTGCATCTATTCTTCCATCCACAGCAACATGTGACCCTAGATATTTAAAACAATCTACCTCCTCAAGCAACTCACCATTCAAAACTATATTCATCCCCCTACCATCTATCAACCTCGTACACTTCATCACTTTACTCTTATTCTCATTTACTTTCAATTTCCTCCTTTCACACACCCTTCCAAACTCCTCTACCAACTGTCTCAATCTCTCCTCTGAATATATATATATATATATATATATATATATATATATGTCTATATATATATATATATATATATATATATATATGAAAATATGTTTTTCTGTCTGTCTGTCCTGTATGGAAATCGAGATGGATGCAAACAGTACTCATTAAACAGCTCAAACCAGAGTAACATTAACAACGAATTTAAATGTGTACATCACAGTTGCTAATGTTGCACCCCTGATGGCGATGATTATCCATCCCCGCCCCGGAGGGGCTAGGGGTTGGATATTGTTTTCACTCAGTTTGTTTGTTTGCCTGTCTGTCTGTATGTCTGTCTGTTAACAACTATGCGAAAACTACAGGTGCGATTTTGACTAAAATTACAGGGATTAAGGGCTATAACCTTCTGATCAGCTGATTAATTTCTGGGCTAAATTGGGCCAAGGTCCAGCCTGTAGACCCAAAAAATGTATAAAAAAATATTTTTTTTTTCCTCGCCATAACTCCTTTCAAATTCGTCATATGGACAAGAAATCAAAACCTAAAGATACATGTTTCAAATCTGCATCGTATAACATTCCTCATTACATCAGGAGTCGCCCCCCAGTTAGCTGTAGACGGGTCAGTGTCATGTGGGTCGGGCCTAAAATTTCAGATGGGCATAAAATTTTTAATTTTCACCCGATTTACTCCAAGTTTGTAAATTGAGATCTTTAACTAGATATCCTGTTGTGTTTATTCGTCAACACTAAAGTGACTGCCGGGGAAGAGATTGCTGTGCCTTTTCACTGCTTCTTGTTCCAACTAATTAGAAACAGTCAAGACAACACGGTGGAAACATTGTAGCCAGTTGCTGTAGATTCTTTACTTTTACAGCCATGTCTTAATAAGTTCCTACAGCAACAGCTGGACTCATGTTTCCTTTTGCTATATGTAAGGAAGTGAACTAGGCTTCATTATCTACTTCAGTACGATGAATTGCTTTGTATTTTATTCCTGCTACCCATGTGCAATTGTTTTTCAGTTTGGGAAGACCTTTCGTAATGCAGTACTCATGGGTAACTCTGTGTGTGTGTGTGTGTGTGTGTGTGTGTGTGTGTGTGAAAAGGATAGGTAATAGTAATGAATTATAAAATAATTTAGAAACGGTGTTGCAAGTACTCAAGCGGCATGGGGTGTAGTCCAGTCCAGTAAAGGAAGCCATGCCCATTTTTTTTTTTTATTGCACGCCTTAATCATTATTTCACGGTTTTCTCTGCTACTCCTCGATTTTTTTCTCTCCTTTGCCTCCATTTTCCTCTCTTTCCCTTTTTTAAACCTTTCATATCTGTTTTTGTCCTTTCTTCATGCCCTTATCTTTCCCCTCTTTTATCTTCCTTTTCACCCTCTTTTCCTACTCTTTCTCTCCGGTTTTGTGTCTTTTATTTTAGTTTGCTTTTTCTTCCTCTTCCGCTTATCTACTTCTCTGCCGTCTACACCACACCTGTCTTTTCCTTTATTTCCATCTATTCTTATGTCAATAAGCATTCTTTTTATGTTTTTTTTTCTGTAGTTTTATGTATTTTATTCTTATTTCTCCATTTTCTCGTCTTTCCAGCCATTTCATTGTCCTTTTCTCCAAGTTTCTTCTTTTTTGTTCAATTATTCCGCCAATCCCTGAAACATCCTCTCCGTTTTAGTTTTTCTCATCATTTCCTCTCCATTCTTGCCTCATTCCCCCCACTTCTCGTCTTCATTCCTCTTCAGTGGAATGAGAGCCCAGAAGAGGCAGTAAAGACAGTGGCTATCTTTGTTACTGCTGTCAGATCCCACCGCTTCATGGATTACTTCTTTGTGATTAGGGCTACTGTACGGGACTCCTGGCGGTGTGCATGGGATTCACTTTATGTTAACAACCAGCTACGGGGGGGTAACTGGAGTAGTCTGTTCTTGGTATTTATCTTTTTTTATGTGTTCGACTCTGGGCATAGGCTTAACAGCCCCTTACCAATGCCCAGTAGTAATCCTACGTCTATACATATCCACATGTCACCACTTCAGTGCTAACACCCACTGGCCATATAGAGTACATGCTATGGCTGTCTCATACAGGACTGGTGTATTGATATTAGCTGGGGTATTTTTACATGTTGACGGGTCATCTAGTAGATCAGTACAGTCTGCTTTTAAGAAATTCAGATCCTTAACTCAAGGCATCACGATGATGTATGGATATGTCACCACGTTTTGTCACGGTGACACCTACTGACGTATCCATATATTTTGAAATTGTGGGATCCATCATTTGCACATTTTTCAAATCTTGCATGTGATTTTTGGTACATAGATGCAGGACACCTTCCTTAATCCGCCACTAGGGGGGGACACTCCCTGACCCCGCGTGACCTGCACACGGCCTTGTCTCAATCACTAACCTGTTAGCAGTGACCCAGCACAGACATGGCATGCTGAGGTCTCTCTGACGCTGAAATTCAAGCTGCCCTGGATGCCTTCACAGGCGACAGCGATTCCCTACTCTATGACGATGTGGTGGACAAGGATTACATGCTTCCTGAGGACGAGACAAGCAGCAGTGATGAGGAAGTACCGTCTCCTAGGAAGCGGCGATATGTGATGTATCATGAGGCTAGGGAAGGCCAGCCTGGGCCCCAAGAGGAAAGGGAGGGTGAGCGTGAGGACAAGGACGAGGACAAGGACGAGGACGGAGCTGTGGGACGTGGTGCTACCTCATGGCTTGGCAGGGAAAGGCTTTCGCCGTGGGGAGCTGAAGGGGTGGCGAGGAGGGGAATCAGGTATGGGACTAGTGCTTTGTATGGTGAAGGCGGGAGTGGTGTGGCGGGAGTGAGCGGTGAGAGCAAAGTGGTGGTGGCAGGGAGGCAGTGCAAGCATGTGGTGTACCTGGGCAGCGAGCAGGTGAGGGGGAGCTGCTCCCTATCACTTCTATCTCCCCGCAATATTCCCGTGCTTCCTCCCCACAGCCCCATGTTGTGGGGAAAGGAAAGAAAAGGAGGGGAAAGGGGAAAGGAAAAGGGAGAGGGAAGAGGAGCGCAAGTGAGAAAGGGCACTGCTCTCCACCTCCCCAACCTCCCCCACCACTCTCTCCTCCCCACCTCAATGAAGGCAGCGATGGGGACGAGGCTGGAGACAGTAGTGTGTTGTAGGACTGGGAAGATGAGAGCAATTTCACTCCCATCATTCACCCCTTCACTGAGGAGTGGCGGTCTGGCTGCACGGCTCCAGGAATCCACAACGGCTCCACCTGGGTGGATTTCTTTCACATGTTCTTTGGTGAGGAGTTTGTGGAGCAGATTGTGGATCAAACTAACACATTTGCAAGCAGCCAGCACCGTGAAAGCGAGCATGAAGGTATGAGAAGCAGGTACTCCCTCCATATGATTACCCAGTTACCACAGGTGAGATGTTTATCTTTTTAGCTCTGGTTCTTTTGATGGGCATTGTACGGAAAAGACAAATTCAGGGATACTGGTCTACAGACCCTATGACCAGCACACCTTTCTTTGGGAAGGTAGTGGGCTGGAATAGATTTCAGCAAATTCTGAGCCACCTCCACTTTTATGATGCCGACGATCCTGCTAATGCAAATGACACGGATAGAATGAAGAGAATAAGGCTGGTATTTGATCACCTGTGGGAAAAGTTCCACTCATCCTTCTATCCTTATAGAGACCTTGTCATAGACAAGAGTCTCATGTTGTGGAGAGACAATATTTCTTTTTGCCAGTATATACCCAGCAACAGGCACCGTTTTGGGTTCAAGATCGTTGTTATGTGTGACTGTGAGACAGGTTATGTGCAAGACATAGTCTTGTACACCGGCGCACAGACAGACATAATAGAAGATCGAAATATTGGACTCTCTGGGGCCGTGATAGACAATGATAGCAGAGTACCTTCATTGTGGTCACGTCCTGCACCTGGACAACTGGTACACTAGCCCCCTTCTCGCTCAGTACCTCCACTTGCACGACACCGGAGTCTGTGGCACCGTAAAGACAAACCGTCGGCATATGGTTAAGGTTGGAATGAGGTGTTTTTTTTCAAGTCAAATAAAATCATTGGCACTGTATAGAACACAACAGGGAAATTTGCCTCCTATCGACAGTACACCGCCCCCTGATGCACTGCACAGACTCCTTGGATTACCACAGCGAGAGGAGGGGCCACGTATGGAAACCTTAGTTGGCATTGGACTACAATATCAACATGAGGCAAGTGGACCAGTCTGACTCCAAGATTTCCAGTGTGGAATGTGCCAGGACCACGATAAAGTGGTACAAAAAGCTCTTTTTCCACTTGCTTGATATCACGGTCCTGAACTGCCACTACCTCCACTCCATGACTATGAGAACTTCAGAGTCCTTTGAGGGGTTTGTGAGAGAGCTGTCTCGTGAGATCAACGCGAAATATGCAGAGGACAGGCCTCACCACTGCCCCCGCCCCACCACTGCTGCATAGACTCCCCTACACCTCACTGCACACCACTTCCCCAGCACCATCCCTCCTCAACCAAATCACCCTAGACCCCAGCAGTGGTGTCACGTCTGCCGTAACTCGAAAGTGAGACAAACGACTCAAATACAAGACACGAGGTACGAGTGTGTGGACTGCAACATTGGGTTGTGCACTGAGCCTTGCTTCAAAGAATATCTCACTTTAGTTCATTACTGATACTGTGTGTGCTTGCAATATAACACTCTAAGTGCTGTAAATATGCAATAATCTGACACTCACTATAATAGTAAGGCCTGTAAGTACATGATAAAAGTAATATAAGGTGGAAACTTGTATAGTGTTAGTTGAAAAGTATAACGTAAGCGGAAAAATAAAATGTAAGTTGAAACAATAGTCAGAGCAAGTTCGCTCACTATGTAAATATGTGATAATTTGACGCTCAATGTAATAGTAAGGCCCGTAAATATGTGATAACAGTTATATAAAATGGAAATGGGTATAATGTTAGTGGAAAAGTATAATGCAAGTTGAAAAACTGAAATGTATGCTGAAACAACAATCATAGCGAATCATATGTGACTGATTTGGGCGATTTCTCTTTGCTCGCTCCATGGAACAATGCTAATTTTCGCCTATATTTTTGCATGAAAACCAATATAATCTTGTACTACTTGTTTTTTTGGTTCATAATAAATAAATATCTAGCTGTTGTGAGTGGTTTCCCATACTAAGCCCTACCACAGAAAACATGACAGCCTCAGTGCACCTCCACAGAATATGGTGCCAGGTGTATGCAGGCTTACCTATTTAGGCCACTTATAGACACAGGGGACCACTTTCTTTTTGATTTCCCGTTGTTTCTCACCAAAAGCGGAGGTCTGAGCCCCCAGAAAATTTCTCCAAAATCTGCCAGGATTGGGGGGGTCACCAGTAAAAAGTCTGCTGAGACGCGGCGGGTTAAACTGTTCCCTGCCCCAGCCGGGATTGGAACCTGGGTCCAGTAGGACTGAAGGCCGACTCTCTACTGATTTGGCCACAACCTCCCCATCTTATGTCCATCCCTCGTTGGGAAACTACCAAGACCCAACTAAGAACTGGTTACACACACACACACACATGACGCCGACCTAAACAGCCTGCTTTTTATGATGATTGGTCCATGTGACTGGGTGGCACTTCTTGCTTGAGTGGCCCCCTTTTGGATATGTTTACTGTCAACATCTCTCCTGGGAGATGGTTCTTACCTACTGTAGTCTGATCAGTGCCTTGTGAGGTGTGCGTGTGTGTGTGTTCGTACCTAATTGTTCTTACCTAATTGTATCTTTACAGGAATGAGTCAAGCTCGTACTGTTCCGTGTCTTAAACCATTTTTATCGTACATATCGCTGAATTTATGAATTGTTTCGGCACATACTACTTCATTCGATAGTATATTCCACTGATCAATTGCCCTATTTGGGAAACTGAATTTCCTTACGTCTTTATCGCCTCTTTCTTTATGCAGTTTTTTGCAATGTCTTCTTGCTGATGCATCCCCATAGGTTATCTAATCATTTATATCTACTTTCTCCTTCCTTGATATGGATTTGTATAGCGTAATCATGTCTCCTCTTTTCCTCCTCTCCTGTAGTGCAGGTACAGTAGATTCAGTTTTTTCTAGTCTTTCTTCATAGCTTACATCCCTTAAGCTTGGTACCCATCTTGTGCGGCCCTTTGAACTTTTTCAATCTTGTCTATGTGTTTTTTGAGATGAGGACTCCAGACTACTGACACATACTCCAGGGTTCCTCTGATGAATGATGTTATTATCTTTCTTAACATGTCTTTATTTATATATGTGAATGCTATTCTCATATTTGCTAGCAGTGTATACATGTTCCGTAGTTTTTCACTGTTGTGATCAGCAGGAGATAGTCTGTTATTGATAATTACACCTAGGCCCTTCTCTTTTTCTGATGTGTGTAGGGTTTTGTTTCCTAACTCATAATCCCAATCAGGTCTTTTTCCACTTTTACCAAACTTGATTACATCACACTTGTCCACATTGAGTTCCATTTGCCATGTATTGCTCCATTCATTAAGTTTATTTAATTCTTCTTGTAGCTGTTTACATGAGTCTATGTTAGTAATTCTCCTTTGTATTTTTGCATCATCAGCACATATATTTAGATACCTTTCATTTCCAGTGTTACTGTCTATATCATTTATATACACTAAAAACATAATTGGTTTCAGCACTGAGCCCTGTGGAACTCCGCTAGTCACTTCTCTCCATGATGAGTAATTTCCCCTTAGTACTGTTCTCATTTTCCTTTTTTTAAGAAAGTCTTGCATCCAACAATACAGTTTGCCTTGGATTGCTCCTTGATGGTACAGTTTCCATAAAAGTCTTTGGTGCTGTACTCTGTCAAATGCTTTCTTGAAATATAAATAGATACTGTCCACCCATCCTTCTTTGTTCTGTAATGTTTCTGTTACTCTATCATAGTAGCTCAACAGATTGATAACACATGATTTTCCCTTTCTGTTATCATAATGTGTTCTTCTAGATGATTTACCCAAACTTTTATCAGCTTTTCAAAGACCTTGCTTAAAACACTGGTTAGTGATACAGGTCGGTAGTTGAGTGGATTTTGTCTACTCCCTTTCTTGAATAAGGGAGCAATGTTTGCATTTTTCCAAATATCAGGTAGTTTACCTTGTCGCAAGGATTCCTTAAAAATTAAAGATAATGGTTTTCTTAACACCATTGCACATTCATGTAGCAACCAACATGAAATTTCATCAGGACCATTTGCTTTTCCTTTGTTTCATTTACTTAGCTGCTCCTGTACTTCTTTTTCTGATATTTGTATATCTGGTAGTATGTGTGGGCATGCATGTTCTATATAATCCCTCTCATAATTTTTTTCTTCTGTAAAAACTGATTGGAAATTCTTATTTAGTGCTTCACAAATATCCTTTTCTTGTGTGTAGATGATCCCCTCATCTGTAATGGATTGTATTTTATCTTCTACTTTTTGGTTTTCCTTCGGATGTAGCTGCAAAATAGCTTCGGTTAATCACAACTTTTATTTACGATATCCTCCTCAAACTGTTTTTGGGCTTCCCTCTTTATTCTTATATTAATAATTTCTTGCCTATTTATAGTTGTTATATGCCCTTTCACTATTGTGTCTTCTGTATCTATTCCACAACAAATCCCTTTTTTCTTTGGATTTTTTACATTCTGTATTAAACAATTTCTTTATTTTCATTTTTGTCTTTGTGCTGTGGGATGTACTTCTGGACTCGTATTTCATAAAGTTCACAGAATTTTCTATATATAACATTTAAAGCTTGTCCTCTAAGCTCTTTCCCAATCTAAGAAGTATTTCTTTAGGTCCTTTTCTTAGTTGTCCTTTTTGTAGTTAAGGCTCTTTTTGTAAGTTTCATTACTGTTAACTATGTCATATGCAATCCTGAAGTTGTAACTTAATACTGCGTGGTCACTTTTGCCAAATGGAGGGTGATAGGTTATATTGTCAATATCATTTTCTTGCCTAGTAAATATAAGATCTAGTGCTGATGGTATGTCAAGTCCTCTTTTTCTGGTACTTTCGTTTACATGCTGTGTTAGGAAAAACTCCTGCACAGGGTCCAGGAGCTTTAGTTCACAACAGCTTTCCTGGCATTTTATATCTAAAGTATTCCAGTTTAAATTTGTATTGAAATCACCAGTTAGTATAATTTTTTCAGATTTCTCCTCCATTCTATGTAGTAATGCTCTTAAACGTTGAATTGTTTTCTCTGCCAGGTCTTCATATTCTCCTTTTTCCCAAATGTTTGATCTGGGCGGCATGTATAAATTTGCCGCAATTACTTTCCCTTCAGACGTACTAATCTCTACTGCGATCAGTTCTACCTGTGATGGTACATCTAGTTCTATTTCCTTGACTTGCAGATTTTTCTTTGTTAATATTATAATTCCTCCTCCTTTTTTTTAAAGTTCCTATCTCCTCTCCATATATTGTATTCCTCTAGGTTTAGTGTATCGTTTGATATCCTTGGTGTTAATATTGTTTCAGTTAGGCAAACAATATCTGGTTTATTTTCTTTGATATAATCGTTCATCTCTAGTAATTTAGATACTGTTCCATCTACATTTGAGTACATCAACATAATCATCTTGTTTTACCTTTCTCCTTTTTATTCCCTCCTCTTTATGTACCATTTTCGAACCTGCAGTCCAATTACTTTGTAAAAAAAAAAAATGTGCTCTTCTCTTCCTCTGATCTTCTCTCATTCTTTGTTTTTGCCTCCTCCCTCTTCTCCTTTAGTAATTCAAATTCCTTCTGTGTTAGACATATCTTTATCCATACATTTTTGAAGTTCTCTTTTTCCATAAGTTTGTTTGCATTTTTCAGTATTTCCTCCACAGTTTTTACACTCTGGAAGGTTACTTTCAGTGGCCTTGATTTGTTTTTCTCATATTTCCCTAGCCTTTTGTGTTCCCCTATGTCTTTCCTACAGATTTCCTCTGACACTTCCTTCAATATGTTCATTACATTTGCCATATCCTTTTTGTCTCTCGAAATCTTGTTTCTTATTTCTTCCTCCTCTATACCAGTGATTGCTATAGATTTGTTGATGTCTGCTGAATCTTTGACCAATTTTGGATTGTTTGGGATTATTTTCTTAACTTCCTTTTTAATGCTTTTTTCTTCAACTCTTGTTTCTAAGTCTTTCCTTACTTTCATCATTACAGCATACGTGGTTTCCACATCATTTTTGTAGCTTTGCATCGCTTCATTTACCTGGGTTATCTTCTCAATATCATTACTATGATCTATCAGAGTGCTTGCCTGCCTTATTGTCTCTGTGTTTCATTTCTGATCTCTTCCATAATACTCTCATGGTTGACAACTGTGCTTGCTATTTCACTAATCTTTCTTCTAAGTGTACCTACCTCAACTCACAATTCATCAATTGTTGTGTCTTTCTTATTAATCTCCTTTACTAAATTTTCATTTTCTTCCTTTTGCATATGCAACTGTTTCTTTTATTTCATCTGTTTCACTTTGAAAAGCCTTCTCTAGTCTGTGCACTCGTTCAACCAGTTTATTATGTGTCTCCATTTCCACAAGTTCATGATAGAAATGATTATCCTGCTTTCTACCTTTGTCCCTTTTCTTAACTCCTTCCAATGATGATTTGCTAAAGATTGTGGCCATCTGGTAATAAAAGAAAGCTTCTACTTACGGTTTTGCATTCCTCTGTGTTGGAGACAAAACAGTCAACAGTGAATCAGCTAATTGCTAGTTTGGCACTGCTGCCTACTTCGTTGTATTGTGTTGTTGGAACACCAATTTTACTTAACCTGAGGCGTCCCATTGACGTATGGGTACATCACAACATTTTGTCACAGCTAGACCCGTCAACGTACCAGTACGTCGTGCAATTGCAAGGTTGATAATTTGCACAATTTTCAAATGTCGCACTTGGTTTTTGGTAAGTAGGGTCGATAGACCTTCCCCTATCTGCCACCAGGCGGGGACATTCGGTGACCCTGTGAGACCCTCGCTCACCCTCACCTCAGTCACTCACCTGCTAGCAGTGACCCAGGTCAGACATGGTGTGCAGAGGTCTCTCAGAAGAGCAAATTCAAGCTGCCTTGGATGCCTTCACAGGTGACAGTGATTCGTCCCTTGATGACAAGGTGGCAGACAAGGATTATGTACAACCAAAGGAGGACGAAAGTAGCAGCAGTGGTGAGGAGGTCCCGTCCCCAAGGAAGCAGCGCTACATCACATATGCCACTAGAGGGCCAGCCTGCACCAGAACATTGTGCAATTGCCTCTCTGCAGCCCCTACATGATGTGGAGCCTGAAATCAAGTACGAGGATGGAGCCATGGGACATGCTGCCACGTGGTACAGCCGCGAGATCATCACTCATCACGGACCCCAGCGGAAAGCACGTCGTTCGATCAGGTATGGGCCTAATATTTTATTTCGGGAGGGCAGAAGTGGTGTGAAGGGAGTGGGAAGTGAAATTGAAAGTGTAGGGGCGGTAACTGAAAGGGAGAGTGGCGGGAGTGAGTCATCGTTCTCACGTGGAGGTGCGAGGGAGCGAAACATATCACGTGGGGCGGTAAGGGTGCATGGTGAATCATGTGGTGTGGTGATGGAGTGGAGGGGTGAGGAGGAGCCCCTCCCCCGCACGTCTTATGTTCCTCAATATACCAGGACTTCCTCCCCACAGCCCCCTGATGTTCCCCAAGGCCGTAAGGGTAAGGGAAAGGGGAAGGGTAAAGGTCAAGGGAAGAGGAGTGCGAGTGGGGAAGCCCTCTACACTCCTCCCCAACCTCCCCCACCAGCATCTCCCCCCCCCCACTCCGATGCTCAGTGTAATTATAAGGCATGTAAATATGTAAATAATAGTATAAAGTGGAAACGGGTGTAATGTAAGTGGAAAATTATTATGTAAGTGCATAAATATATTCTAAGTCGAAACATTCCTAGCGAGTGTGTAAAGATGCGATATTCTGATGCTCAGTGTAATAAATAAGGCCTGTAAATATGTAAATAGTAGTATAAATAGTAGGAAAATAGTAGGAAATGGGTGTAATGTAAGTGGGGAAGTATATTGGAAGTGAAGAAATAAAATATAAGTTGAAACACAAGTGGTAGCCAGTGTGCTTGCTACGTGAATATGCACTAGCATTTCGCTAAATATCCTTGTAAGGAATGTAAATAGGTGAAAACATTTACATTGGTTGAAAAATGGTATAATGTCATGGAAACAGTAATATGAAAGTAAAAAAAAATGTAATGTATGTTGAGAGAAGTGTCACAGTGAGTGTGCTGAGTAGGCAAATATGCACAATTATTATGCTAAATATCATTGTAATGAATGTAAACAGCTGAAAACATTAACATAAAGTCAAAAATGGTAAAATGTCATTGAAACTATATTATGCAAAAGAAAAAATTATATGTTTCCTGAAACAAGAAACTTAGCAACTACTGTGTAACCAATGTGACCAAACTTGCTATGGCCGCACAATGGAACAATGCTTATTTATCCTATATATCTCATTGAAAACCATTATATTGTTGTTGAGATTTTTTATTAGTTCCGAATCAAGAAATGTAGACGTGATCTTTTTTGTTTCTCCCAAAATTACCTACTATAGAAAATGTGAGAGCGTGACACGTCAGTGACAGAATACGATACCTGACGTGGGGAGGCTAACCTGTTCTGATCACTTATGGACCCTGGTAAGCCCTTTCTTGGTGATTTTCCTTTGTTTCTCAACAAAAGTAGATGTTTTAGCCCCCCATTTTTTTTTCCAAAATAGCTCAGGACTGGGGGGTATTGGAGGGGGGAAATCGGTCGGGACGTGTTGGGTTAAACTTCCTTTTTTTTTTTTTTTTTTATTAGAACACTATTTAGTTGGACCTAGTACTGAGCTTGACTCATATAAAGATACTTTTTAGGTATAGCCATTTGCGGTCTGAGTTTGACCCGGTGCGGTTTGGAGCAATGCGAGGCACATCTTCTCACTCTCATGTCTCTTGTGTGTGTGTGTGTGTGTGTGTAATGAGTCATCTCATTTGTCGAGGATGTAGGCTTTCTCTGTCAGCTATATATGGGGAGGGGAAGGCGGCTTTGTGGTTCTATTACATTCACACCATCTAAACCTGTACACGACATCCATACTACTTCTGCCACTTTTAATCACTTCCTTTCACATCGAAACATCTGCTACCTCCACACGTTTCATGTCACATCCACATCACATTCTACCACCTCCACGCCACAAGCACACCATCTCTTGCCACTTCCAGATCGTATGCATACACCTGTCACCTGCACACTACTTCCCCCTTATTTCACCCCACCATCTTGTACCATCCCCAAACCACGTCCTGTCATCTCCACGTCTGAGTCACATCTGTTACCTCTTTTATTTCACTCCACAATCTGCCACTTTCTGCCACCTTCATGTAATCTCATATCATCTCCACCCATCTTCCACACCATCTTTACCCGAACAAAGAGCTAAGCCGAAGGTGGACATCGAGCTGGTGATGGGTTGAGACGGGGCTCATGTTTCACTGACTCTCAGGAGTCAGCACGTGACCATCTTCATTTTCTTGTTAATTTTTTGCATTGTTTCAGTAATACAGATAGCTGTCCACTGTCCAGCATACCTTCCTAAACATTTTCCTCTACAGACATACATACATATGTCTAATCCTGTGCTACCTCATGAGAAGCGTAGGTGCCCAGGGATAGGCCAGTTGGTCCTGACATTTCAGATGAGCATAACCAGCCTCACTCATCCCTGAACTGCATTACGTGAGCAATAAACAACAACCGACCCTTGGATATAAACTGACACAGGTTCAGTCCAGTTGGTGTGCTTTCATTACTCACTAAGCCACCAGGAGTCATTATGGTTACATGGTTACCACCCAGCATAGTATATGGTTTCCTGGTGTATAGGAAACCATTTGGTTTGTCACTCAATGTAGAGTAACCTGTAAACAGAAGAAACAGGAAAGAAAGAAGGAAAGAAGGACATAAGAGGAAGGAAGGAAAGAAGGGAGATGGCAGCCACCCAAGAGCAGCAGGAGTGAGTAGATGGTGAGTGCCCCCACTTACCTCTATCTGCATCAAATTATGTGCATATTACCTTTTAAACTGTTCAAGAAAGAAACGCAAAGGAAACCTTTGATAGTCGCACCCACCTTTGCAATGCTAGAAAGGGAGGGTAATTATTTTTTATGGGGGAGGCAGAGGTGCAATACCCAGGGATTCCACCCTATATAAACCTAGATCGGGGTGAATGTAAACTTTTTTTATAAAATTTCAAGTGCTTATGTAAAAAATATGGGGATGTCCTGAATAAAGGCAATCACCTAATGGGAGCGGCACTGGGGGTCTCACGCTACCTAAAACTTGGCTGGGGGGTACGTCTGCAATATGCAAAAAAAAATTTTCCTGGTTGCAAACCATGACCGTGCATAAATGCTTTGTCCAGAATATCAAGGTGCCCTCCTACACCTGTGAGGGTTCTTTCCTTGCCTAAAATGTGATTCCAGTAAAAGATTTACAGTTGTGCAAAACTTCATATTCTGAATTTAAAAAAAAAAAAAAAGGCATTATCTCCCTTGTGGGCCACCACCATCCCAGCCATTGGAGGGCTGTCACTAGGGGGCCACAACTTCCCTAAAACATGACATACCAGTTTGGAAAACTTCGTGTTTGAGGTTAAAATTCTATGGCCGTTCAAATTGATTTTGCTGGAACCCCAAGGGGCCACTTGGACCCCTGTGAGGAGCAGCCCTCCGTGGTCTTACCATTCTCAAGTTGTGGCAGGGATGAGCATCTATCAATATGCAAAATTTCATCTTTTCAGTTAAATTGCATAATGAGTTTGACCAAGACCACCGTGGGCTGCTACTCCCTGTGGGTGATGGTGCTCAGGAATTCCCCCATGCTTGTAGCCTGTCAAGAGTAAATGTCTACCTTTTTGCAATAATTTGTGTTCCTCGGTAAAAACTGGCCATTTGTATCGGTTTATGGTGGGACACCAGGAGGCTACCCCTCGTCCCGCCTCTAGGACGTCAACCTGCATGAAACCTGGCCTGGATGGAGATCTACTACTGTGCATAGCTTCAGTATCATAATATTCTTCCATAAAGCCCTGGACCTCATTTTTCAAGAAATCACAGTAACTGAATGAGTGAGTAAGGGTGCCAGAAACAAAGTTAAGGACAAGCACTGTATTTGGCCGCCTTTGTGGGTGCATCAAAAATAATTATAGTTGAACACCCACCCTCAGGGTCCCCTTGGCATGTGTGTGCAGGAGTAAGGTTATCAAAAATACCCCATCTTCAACTTTTTTGAGGTGACAGTAAAACGAAATATCCAACATCATGTTCTAATGCCCTTTCAGTAATTTTCGGCAGATTTTATGGCCTTTTCTATAGTTTCTTCAGTTGAATACCAGCACTACTTCTCCTCCTTTCCCTCAGAGACATTCAGCTGACTGAGACCAATAACAGCAGCCAAGCTCCATATTCCTCTTATTTCTCTGTAATTATTTGAATGTCTGTGGTGGCTGTTATTATGTATGTGAACAGTAGTCTGACATGCTTTCGCATTTCCAAACGTGAATCTTCTGATTTCTCAAAATTTTGGCATGATATTGCTGTCATTCTCTGAAGAACTCTATATGTGTTGTTACTCATCACCTGCTTCTATTGCCAATTAAACCTTCCGCTACCTCATTTCCGAAGTGTAACACATTGTTCATCAGTAATTTTCTCTCACTCTCCATTAACCCTTGAAGACCTATGGCAGTCTAATGACAGTAATGGAAAATGCCACATAAAGTCCTATGGCTGTTGATGGCACAGAGGCTACCAAAAACTGGCGGTAGGAAGTACCGCCTCTTTTATGACATATATGAGACCTGGCCAATGGGAACTAAGAGAGGTGGTGGGAGACATGATTCGGCCCACTCCCAAGTGTGGGGTCCCCCCTCCCCAGGCCATCTCTCTACAGTCCTTTGTCCCACTGGATCTTGCCTTCTGTGTCCCATCCCACCCAAACTGCCCCTTATACCCCCTCTAGACCATATTGAGTGTGGCAGTTATATTCCCTCCCTTTCACCCACTCCTGATGCCTACCCACACTCCCTCCACCTCCCTATTCCCCATTATTTCTCAAGGACGTCCCATTCTCGCTCATAGTGAGTGACTTTTTTTCGAGTCGATTGTGCAGTAATCATTAGACATATGACAGTGAAATATACATTTTCTGGTATGTATAATCAAGCTCTTCAAATCTATAAGACCAAGATTTACTTTGGTGCAATTTCTTTTGTCTCTGCTGTATACAGAAGGGTTAACAATTTTTATTATTGACGTTCTTTGATAGTCAATAGTTCGGCAACCAGTAACCGTATGTCATATGAGAGTTAAACATTCATTTTCAGGCGTGTAAATTCAAACTCTTGAAACCTGTGAGATAAAAAAAAATTCACCTTGGTGAAAGTTAAAAAATCTGACCCTTTATGTGGATCTTGGGATACGGCTCTTGGGAGATTCGCGGTCTTTAGAGTTAATTGATCAACCTCGTGAACAAGCCTACATCATTTATATTTATAATGACCTAAAGCAGATTGCAAAACAATACACATATCACTGGCCACCTTCGAGAGAGTTCCAACTTACTCTTTTTCTTACAACTAATCCATTTGTTTACTCTGCCAGTCTTTTTTCTCCATTGACATCTTCCAGTCACTACTTTCAGGAATCTGTCCTGTTTCCCCAGTAAGGCTTGTCTATTCTTCTCCCAAGATGTAGCATTTGAAGAATTTTGTTGCTGGAAATTGGGAAGCCTTCAGGTGTTTTCTTTTTTCTCTCTCTCTTCTTACATTGTTGAGAACCATCTGAGTGTGCTTCACGAGTCACAGATTTTATCCTCTCAAGCATGGAAGCATATCTCTCTTTTTCTTACCCTTTGGTGAATGCCTAAAACACTAATTTAACCCCTTAGCGCCCCGTGTCCTCAATATGGGATGGAACTGGGGATTTTCAAAATTTAATAAAGAAGGGAACCCAGGGGTACCTATGAGTGTCGCGACCATGAGCCAACAGGCGGAGGGCTGTATGCCTAGCACTCTTCCAGCAAAATTCCTCCCACAGGAACTATGGGAGCTAAGGGTTTAAACACTGACAAATCTACAAGTTTATCTAATGCTAACTGTTCTTATTGTGTATCCAACGAGGAGGTGGCTTTCAAAGGGTACTGGTAGTGATCAAACCCAGAATTGTGTACATTATGATTCCATCCAGAAAAGTGAGAAGCTTGTTTTTCACTGCTAATAAATCAACTTCATTCGTTCCATATGTAATGAACTTTTCAAGTTATAATCAGTACAGTCCTTCTGGTCCCTTACCTAAAGCCTCTTCAGTAAAGTCACTTCATCCTCTTTCCCTCCTTTCCACTCATATGGCTGTTTATGCATTTGTTGAAGTTGGACTCTTTGCCAAAATTTTCTCTCATGATTTCTTCTTTCATCTCCTCTTCTCTCAGGCTTCATATGTATGTCTTAAATATTTCTTTGAAAGATGTATGTTCTTCCATCACAGGTCTTAATATAAAACATTGCATATGGCCCTGAATGGCTCCTTCCCGTTGTTCTCAAGAACCGTTATGCTGTATTGACACTCTGCTTAGTCAAAATCTTTTTGCTTTGTCAACTTGCACATGTTCATTTTGCTGAGTCTTTACTGTCATTCAGCCTGTTTCGTAGAGAGATGACTGGTTCCAACCTTGAAATTGTTGTTCAAAGACTTAAAATAGATCACATTACTCAGCAAGCCAATTTATCAGAAAAAAATTACATTAACCCCTACACCGCGGGCTTGTTTACCAATGTTTTGCGTGTCCCGCGGGGTTATTCGGGCTCCGACAGACTCTCAAAAAATATTTGCCAAAAATCAGTTATTAGTCCTAGAATAATAAAATTACATATGCTTATGGCACATACCTTCAGCTTTCTCCTGGAATGTTTATTGAGCCTTCGTCTGTTACCGTAGGACTTGTGGAGACCTCTGAAGTAGGGTAATGAAGTCTCCACTTTACACTTCCCGACAACCCGTAATATGATTACCACAGCCAGATACAAACACTATAAACACTATTCTATAATTTTCAAGTAGTTTGGGATCCATACTCCAAAAAAAAACCCACTGTGAAAGCAATGGAAATTACGAGCGCGTCTGATCGTCGCACTTGTGCTAGTTCGCTCTAGGTACTCTGTCATTTATTATTCATAAAACCCCTCATACTTTATATTTCTATTATTATATCACACTTATATATATATATATATATCTGGAGTCATTCTCCATAAGTTTCCTTCAGTCGTATTAGTTTATTGTCACTGAAGTCATTCAAATTTTCATTCAGTATAATACGTAGAGAGCCACGGATTCACTTTCACTGTTATAACATAAATTATTTGTACTCATATTCTTATATTAATAATTACTTACATTACTATTTACATTTGCTATTCTATTTTCAATATTTACCCTTCTATTTTACTTACACTATGTTATTCACTGTCACTTTCAGTAAGATAAAACTATAATACACTGTTCAATCATATGAACTGAACATCCATTGCTTTCACCTGCTATTTACACATTATTTACACATTATTTACACATTATTTCCAAATCATTCTGCTTCCACACTTGCACTGTTAGAACTGCTTCTGGCTGTGGTAATCGAAGAAGCGGGTAACACAGGGGGGAACCTGGCACTCAGCGCACTGCCAAGAGGTGCGTTTATGCTCAGGTGTGTGGCGGGTGGTATGCGCACATACCTGACACCTGCGAATCGCAGCCTTCCTTTTTCCTGTGGCAGGCATAAGCTCAAGTCTGTGCCGATCCATATACCCCCTCTGCTCAAGTCGGTCGGGAAGTGTTACTGGATGGCGCCTTGGAGTTGCTGCTGTCACCCTACCATATCTTTCCAGCAGCTGCTGGACACAAGTCCTGGCGAACAACCTCAGGGAGAAGGACTTGGGTGGCTTGACTTTCATCTTGTACAGGATGAAGGCGTTCAGCATTGTCATATCTATCAGATGCAGAAAAACTTTCCTGTACCACCTAGTATTCTTCCTGAGGCAGTCGATCTCACCAATCATCATGTCGGACTTGTCCACCAGCCGCATGTCGATATTATAGTCCAACACAGCATCAGGTTTCATCACAGGTTCGCCTGTCCTACAGTCGACCTTCCCACTGTCTCTCATCTCCCCCTTATGTACGGTGGTGAGCATGTGCACGACCCTCTTGTCATGCCACCGTATTGCCAGCATCTTCTCAGACTTGCGTAGGTGCACGTCTCCTCGCTGCGAGGTTCCCGCCTCTGGGAATTTGGGGAAGTGGGCACGATTACTTTTCACAGTGCCGCAGGAGCCAATGCCATGCTCAGAAAGGTATTTGGCAAGTTTCGGTGCTGTATAGTAGTTGTCTGTATACAGCACATGATTCCCACCAAAATACTTTTCTAGGAGCACTTTCACTACACAGCCTGAGAAGCCAAGAGGGTGTGTTTTATCCAGATCGACAGTGCTGGCTGAATATATGATGAAGTCAAGGATGTACCCCGTCTTACAGTCGCACAGTACAAAGAACTTAATTCCAAAGCGATGGCGTTTGCTTGGAATGTACTGAACAAACTGAAGACGTCCTCTGAACAAAACCAAGGATTCGTCAATGACAACCTTCTGAAAGGGGTGGAAGAATGACATAAACTTATCCTTCATTCTGCTCAGAATCTCCCGGATCTTCCAGAGTGGGTCGGTTTGAGAAGGTACATCGTTGTCGGCAAAGTGCAGGTTTCCCATGATGTTCCGGAAGCGATCTCTGGCCATGTACTTATTGAAGGTGGGTGAGGGTGGTAAGCAGTCCATGGACCAGTATTCTTCCAACTCATGCTTCATGGAGTGTGGGATGAGAAGCATGAGGGCAAAGAACACATACAGCTCCTGCACTCCTAGCATGGACCACTGTTGCATCTTGGCTGCACCTGTACCACTTGCAGCACGTTGTGATTCATACCTGTTGGTCTCATCACATATGTGCTGCATGATTTCGTCATCTAGGAAGGCCAAAAGGTAGTCGACACACTCAGCATTTGCGTCCATAGTGAAGGCAGGCTGAACTCCTGAGGAGCTCTCATCAAAAACTAGATTTTCTGGCACAAAATCTGACCCTTCCGTCCATGCGAAGGCGTCCAGAATTCCCTGTCGTGGCGGTGTAGGGCAGGTGGTGGTGGTGGAGGTTGGCTGTGAGGGAGGTTTATCTCGGTCAAGGTCACTCGCACTGTCCCTAGGTTGCCGTACAGCACTAGCAGCCCTTACCCTACTAGCTACACTACTTCTCACTCTCCTTGATTTACCTCTACCTCTACGGCCTGCCTTCACTGTTGATGCTGGTGGTGACTCCGACGACGAAGACTCCGGAGATAACTCAGCCGACGATGATGAAGAAATGAGTGAAGTGGGGCTTGGGGAACGGGGAGGTGAATGCACTCGTGACTCATGGCGGGCTGGGTCACGTGGGGGCATCATTCTGGGGCTAACACGCCGCCTTTTCACTCCCTTCCCAAATTCCTGTCCTTGCTGCACTAAAGGCTCCCTTCCCTTGGAGCTAGACACTGATTCACACACTGTAGCACTCGTTGTTGCTGTTTCTGGCATGATAACCTCACCCGGCTCATCACAAGATTCACCCGAATCATCATAGTCACTGTCCATCATAATCATGGACAATTCTGCCAGTTCACGTGCCACTGCAGAGTCACTAAGGCTTTTCCTGCTTGCCTCACTACTTTTCTTAGGAGTAGAGGTCATGGGGCCCTTTGCAATGGGCGCAGAAGCGGCAGGAATGGCGGGGCGGGAATGCGACATCGTTTCTCTACAGCGGAGGAAAAGGAACTAAACGCTGCTGCTTATCTGAGAAGGGAAGGGTTGACAATGACACTTTAGGCTGACTGCTGCTAACTTACAGGCTAATTTTTTATAGGTAGAAAATCTCGGCAATACATAAAGAAATAGGTAGTTCCAGGTGAATGCAAATGTCAATTAGGATTCTCCCTTCCTTTCTGATATATATTTTTAATACAGACATCGATTACAAGGCATAAATCAAAAGGGAAATTACCGTGGTAATGTAGCGAATGAATGCACGTGAGGTTTTGTCAGGTGATAATTAGCCAATTTCTGGTGTATAACACTATCACTTACCTGTTTTTTTTTTTTTGGTATATATTATTTTGTATAAGTATAGGGCATAGGGCTTATTTCAATGGATGAAATCTGGAAAAATCCGCGGGAAATTTGCGTAGCGCAGCGCGGCGTGGGCAGTGAGAGGACAGGGTAATGGAGGGCAGGTAGGGCGGGGAGTCACGAAGGGGGTAAAATCGCTAAATTGTCAACAATGGATGGGAGTACAGATGAGATTTGAAGTGCTGACTAGTGTTGGACATTGGCAGTACTGATAGATGATACAAGCCACCACTTGAGAGCCCGGGATAATTCAAAATAACACAGAATCACAAAAGTGACGCCCCGCGGTATGATCCATTGTGGCCGAGCGTCACGAAAGTGACGCCCCACGGTTAAGGGGTTAATACGTTTTCCAAAGTGGGAAAAGTGGCTGTAAATGGGTTTTCTTGTATTTCTAAAGTCGATGAATTTATCATCAGAAGGAAAATTTTCTGTTATCTTTCTATAACCGTCTGTGTGAATAGATTCCAACAGAGAATGTTCCAGTCGTGATCTTACATTTCTCCCCGATTCCTGGTCATACTCTTTTCCGAATTTTGGTGAAACGTTTTTGTTGTGCTGCTGTGTTAGAGATCTCAAAGGTCTCTTACAGAGTCTGGTATATATCTATAATTTATAAAGGGGGGTCTCCTATGCCTTCCGGATCTCTTTCTTTACCTTTATGTCAATTTTCTCTCTCATCATTTTGTGGCTGCAGTTGTTGACGGTCACTGTTCTTCTCAGTGATCAGTCTTTGTGTTCCTCAGAGTTCTGTCCCTTCACTAATTCCTTTCCATTCATCAGTGACCAGTGTTGTAAATTTAGCACTATCAGCTTATATGCTGATGAACCTACCTTTCGCTTTTCCACCTGTTTTCCACAGTATCCATCAATATAGTTACTATTGCTATAACGGGATGAGGCTTGGGAGCACCTGACTTCAGTTCTGTCTCTTATTACTTCTAATTCACTGGCAGAGGGGGTGCCCCCGTGTGCATGAGATGTGCCCTAAGCTCCTCGTCATTTTTAAAAACTGGATTATGAGGCATATCAAAAAAGTCTAGGTAGACTTTTGATAACCCAGCAGTAAGCGAGGAAATAACGTCATAAGCCACGCCTTTGCCATTCTAATGGTACCAAAATTTAGGGGAAGGGCAAATATAAATCGCTATAACTTTGGAAGTATGAATCACAGAACAACAAAATAACTCTTAAAATGTTTGTATTTACATCCTCTCTCTCTCTCTCTCTATATATATATATATATATTAATTATCGTTATGCAAATTGATATGTAAATGAGGTAACCAGAGGGCAAAAGGTCACAAAAATCTCAGATGTCAAAATCTGACATTGATCCAGAAAGCACCCACCAATGTCACAGATACACTAATTTTCTTATTTATTTTGAGTGGATCCTTTAGTAAAGATGCTACTGATTAATTTGATATACAATGTTCACCTTTTTATGCGTAACTGTGTTACATAACACGTACCAGAAAATGTCATAATTCAAAAGAGCGTGAATTTTTGGAATTCCTAAAGCAACAGCACATTAGGCCTAGTAAACTGCACATTCCATTAGCTATTCAAAAATGTAATTATGTGTTTTTTTTTTTTAAATGTCACCCTTGTGCTCTCTAGTACACTGCTTTAACTCTTTGCACTGACAAGTAGGTTAATACACCCAGAATAAAGAGAGGTCAAAACATATTGAAAATTCACATGAAAGACGACCATGTTTCACTAAATGGCATATACGCCTCATCTGAAGCATATGTAGACAAGTACATTCCTTTGCTAAGTAAAGTACCTCTGCTTGTCTCAAACTGAGATTTGATGAAGGAGTCAGATGTCCCGTCATAGCTTGTAAGCACTCTTACCTAATTGACCCAGAGGGATTGTTTCGTTGTGCAGTTTCTTCAACACCCTGGACACTTTGACACCTGCAGAAACTAATGCAGGGCAGTCCCTTCTTGCGACCTACACATCTGTCATTGTTGTATTTTTTGCAGTTGCACATGATTGAATACTCTTCAGGAATTGAAATCACTGCTTTCATGGGCATCAAAATTTCATCTGTTACCCTAAAGCCAAAGGCAGTAGGATCTAGTAATGTCAACCTATGAGGGTGCAAGAAATTCACCATCTAATAGGTTGCATAATATGCCCTTAGAATGTGCTGCTGTATTGCATGGTTAGTTGGGGGAAGTTGCTCCAAGGTTATGCCTTTACTGTGACGGTACAGTCAGGGAAAGTTCCGCATTACCCACTGTTCAGAGCATTGGTGGTAGACGAGTAGTCACGAAGCAGCAACCAGACCCCACGTGTCTGGTAACTGTGAGTGGAAGGGAGAGTGGCCAGGGGTGGGAGGGTTTGAAGAGTTGCTCACGTCACAGTATCAATAGCCAATGATAATGCATCCGACGTATTCTTAAAGTGCAAGAGCGGTATGTTATTTGGCCGGTATCACACTGTTCTGCGTCTGTCCACACGACTGCATATATAATACATGTTTACTGTCAAAGGTGTGCTTCTTTGCTTTCGTTTTGTAATGTTCGGTAGGAACGATAGCTACAGAGACTGATTAGGGATTCCCATGTCCTTCTGTCTAAAGGAAAACGAAAAGTCTGTTTATCGCTCATTTAGATTTTTTTTAAATTACTACACACTACCCTAGACTAAGTTCGAGATGAATAATAACCATAATCACAGTAAAATGTTTGCAGGCGGATGTTTATAATGGGATGACAGAGGATATATAATTAGACAAATTTATAAGAATTTGACACACACACACACACACACACACACATATATATATATATATATATATATATATATGGAGCCTCTGTGGTACAGTGGTAGAGTGTGCATCTCGTACACGGGTGAGCCAGGGTTCGCGACACGCCAGGGTAATAAACTTTGGGAGTGTTCACCTGGCCACGTACTACTTTGGCGGACACCAGAGGTGCTGTGGTTGAACCAGTGTCGCTTACTATAAAATATGCTTGCACCCAGTCGGCTTGTGCGAGCCGATTACACTTGGTTCACAGACTACACACACATCCAAAGCCACTCTAACACGACAATTACACTAACAAGCACTTCTCGCCCTACATACAATCTCTACTAGACAGCCTAAGCCATTTGGTAGAGATACATTGGCTGTATCGTCCCGACTTTGGTCGGGATAGGCCGGTCCTGCAGTGGATACTCAAACGGCTGATGATGATGATATATATATATATATATATATATATATATATATATATATATATGTATATAATGTAGGTGCTTTGTTTTCGAGTCAACACAAAATATAAATGTTATATCGCTATGAACCTCTCCTGTGGAAACGTCTCACGTTAATGTCGAGAAAGGATGAATGCATTCAAACCTCTGTCTGAACCCAAACATCTATAACTTTCCTGACAACACAAACTCTACATACATCTGCGCAATTTTTAAGAAATGCTAGTATCATATTGTCATCTATCCTTACTAAATTAACTCAGACACATCGTTCAAGTCATACACTGCAGACATACACATGATTCCCAACCTACCACCAAACCCTCCTCTACCCCCTTCCCCCCGCCTCCCCCTCCTTCACATTCACATGTGTGTGTGTGTGTGTGTGTGTGTGTGGATATTTGCCCCACAACAATGGTGGGGACACGGGCAAACATGAGAGCCTGTCAGGGAAGGGCAGAAAGAAAGGCTCCTATGAAGGAGCAAGTCTCAGACGGCAGACTGGCAGACATGGGAAAGGCGGCAGAGGCAAGGAACGAGGCGATGGTGATAACTGCCCGATGATCGACGAGGCAGGGGGGAGAGAGCAAGGTAGACTGCACGGCGCCAATGGAGGAGGAACCGACGAGCTCAGGTGGAATCCCCCAAACAACCCAACGGTGGTTGATAAGCCGGCTGCATGATGATCGAAGTGGGCAGGGTGGGACGAGAGCTATGTTGACATCACGACGCTGATGGAGAGGACGCCGAAGCTCCGGATGGAAACGTCCCACCTCTCCCCTCAACCCTCTTGCCCAGATGGATATAGAGCGATATAAACTCGTCCAGCCCTCTGAACAGCAGCAGGTGCAAGCACGAAAGGTAGGCCCGGTCCTGGTGGTCGAAAAGGCATAACCCTGGTCCAGATCGTGGCGAAGAAAGGGTCGTCGGCCGGGTATTTGAGGGCGGAGGAGCCTCGATCTCCTGGTGGACAGACCAGGGCACTCCCTCAGGATAGAAGGACAGGACCTCGGCTGGTACGGCTGCTGTGGAGGGCCAGTCCCACTGGGAACAGAGCTGGAGGTGTTGCCGTGACGGGAGTTGGGCTGCGAGTTCTTCACACTCACAGTTACCAGACACAAGAGGTCTGGCCACTGCTTCACATTCCCCTGTCTCACACCAGTGCTTCGTGAGGTGGCTAATGCGGAACTTTCCCTGACGGTACATGTAGAGTCTCAGCTGATCCATTGTTGTGCACTTGGTGTTCATTTTTAGCACTTGCACGAGGTATTCTTCACAAGATGCCACGAAACTGTCAGTACAACTTATTCCCATCCAAATCTTTCAGATACTCAGAAAGATAAGCATTCAAGGCTGCATGATTTGTTCCCATCCTGCTCGTATAGTCACAACCAGTCAGAGTATGTTCAAGTGGCAGCACGTAGCAAAACTCCTCTCCAACTCGTGATGCTCTAGTATAAACAGGGATGTATCTAGTTGAAGCCCAAACACCAGCTCTGAGCCAGAGTTTGCATAGGTCATTGGAATGAAGAAGATTCCAGTAGTGCATAAGGAGTACGAAGAAGTCATCATCACCAGACAGGACGGTTATGCATTTCATTCCGCTTTTTACTGCATGCATTGCATGGAATGATGCAAGCATTAGTCTCTTCAACATCATGATGAAGTTCTGGCATTTCTGCTGAGAGTCCATCCTTGACAGACTGACAGGCAACTACATTTGATGCACCCGAGAAGCAACTTGCTGCATCTTGAACTATGGAAGGTCGTTCTATTCTGTGCTGATGGTTGCGTCATACGTTGACGTTTGGCAGATAATGCACTTCTTGACATAGGGCGACTCTGCTAGTGTAGGCAACACCCCACCTGTCTTTGTCTCCATTGTAATCATGCAGTCATGCCCTCACCTGAAAGAGATAGTGTAAAATCAACAGAAATTTATAAGGAAAGGTGTACAATGAGTCATAAAGCAACGCAACAAGTTCTCCTCAGCTGATACACTGTCCATACATGGCACAGAGTATAACAACTAGCTTGACCGACATGCCTGACGACATGAGCTTCTCTATTAATCCACTGGCTGAGGGGGTCCCCCGTGTGCATGAGATGGTTAACACTGTATATATATATCAAAATAATCAGTAGCATCTTTACTAATGGATCCACTCAAAATAAATAAGAAAATTCGTGTATCTGTGATTTTGGTGGGTACTTTCTGGATCAGTGTCAGATTTTGACTTATATGGGATTTTTGTGACCATTTGACCTCTGGTTACCTCATCTGCATAACAATTTGCATACTGAAAATTAATATATAGAAAGAGGATGTACATACAAATATTTTAAGAGGTATTTTGTTGTTCTGTGATTCATACTTCCAAAGTTATAACGATTTATATTTGCCCTACCCCTAAATTTTGGTACCATTAGAATGGCAAAGGGCGTGGCTTATGACGTCATTTCCTCGCTTACTGCCGGGTTACCAAAAGTCTACCCAGACTTTTTTGATACTTATAGTCTAGTTTTAAAAAATTAAGAGAAACTTAGGGCACATCTGATGCACACGGGGACCCCCTCAGCCAATGGACTATTCTTGTGGCAAAAGGAACTCTGATTCTTTCATCACTCAGATTCAGTTCTTCTATCTGCCAAAATGAAACAGTCGTCCACATGAATATCTCCTTATCATCACCAAACCAAAGCTCAGTAATTCTTCATCTCTTAGTATTCCTGGTGACCTTTTTTCTCGTGATCTGTCTTGGAGAGACTAAATTACTTTTATCACAATAAAGCTTCACAGAAGTAAGGAGTATTGAATCAACTCCGGTTAGTCATTAACTCCACGTTGATGCTGACTTCATGCAGGAGTTCTTTTTGTTCCTGTTTGGAGGAAAACTTTCCTATGTTGGAGGGCTTAGCATTTACAGCACGTAAAAAAAACATTGGAATCAAAAACTTTTCATTTCATCTTTTCATCTCCGTTCAATGGCTGCCTTCAGCCTCTTTTTTGCCATATTCGCTGCTTTTCTCGTCTTTCTGATCAATTTTTATTTGATCTCTGATTGACAGACAACATCCATCTGGCTACGCACTCTTCTCCCTTTTTTTCCAACTCTCTAATGAAAGATTTAACTAGTACTCTGTTCCTTGTTTGTTATTAGCAAATAATCAGGTCTGGAACTATGTTCCCCCATTAGTATCTTCCACTGCCGATGACTTCCAGTTTTTTAAACAAAGAGTGTCAGGGCATCGTGAAATGAAGGACACTTTGCTTCTGGCTTTCTTTAGAAAGGACACATTTCAGTTCACTAGCCTTGGGTTCCTCGTGTCATGAAAGACTTTGTGGTTCCTTTGTGGTTGAGTCTTATATATATTAGACTTGTGGACGAGCGGTTATTATACTGGAGTAGCTTGTAGTAGATAATCTTCTTTCCCATTTGTCATGTAGTGACAGGAGAGGTAAAGAATAGTATGGGACTATTTTTATTTGTCTTGGAAATATTAACAAGTCTCTCAAACAGAGCGAAGTATAGAGTCCAGTACCGCTAGCTATCTCTCTGTCTCGCTCTCTCTGTCTCTCTCTCAAGTTGCCAAGCCCTTCTCCCTGCGACCTGTCTCTTCTAAGGCCTGTCTCCTTCTGCTCCTGCCTGTTATGTGGCTAACCTCCTTCTGAGCTCTCTTTCCTAAATTCTGGTGAAACAGAAGATGTATCACGTGTGTTCCCTGTGATGGAAAGTTCTAGAAGCCTGTGTGTGAGTATGTGTGTATGTGTGTGTATGGTCACTAGGTGCTGTCGTGTGCCTATCAAGCATTCCTTGAGTTAAGAGTGTGTAAGCATGTTTAGCATTGCTCGATTCTCGCAGACACAATACCTTCTCATCATCTGACTCCCTGCTTCTATCTGTCGCTCAATCTATCTATTTATCTATCTATCTATTATGATTTGTAATTATAATATGGAGTCCTGATATCTGCTCGGCCGCGCGAAAATGGCGTACCATCGACAGTTAATAGTCCTAACATATTAATACACACTATATACACATTATAATGAACTTATAAGCTAATTAAGTGAAATACATAATATTGTAAAAGTAACATAATTGTATGAATATTGTATACATATAATATTCATAGTAAATAGTGATTATTCAGTAATATTATATTTTAAACAAGTTGTATACATATTTGAATAAATGCATTAAAGTAAATTATTTAACTGTAATACAGTATGTACTTAGGTTATTGTAGTGAAATGCATAACTGTGTTGGCCTTATAACTGTAGTTACATTTTGTTAATGCAACTGTTACATAAGTGTCTTGGCCTTATAATTGTAGTTAAAGTTACATAAAAGTTACATATTGTTAATGCAACTGTTAATTGGCAAAGTGTAACATAATGCAATCGTTTGTCTTTACATAATTGTTACATATCGTTTGTAGTTACATAATTGTAGTTAAAGTTACATAAAAGTTACATCTTGTTAATACAACTGTTATTTGGCAAAGTGTAACATAATGCAATCGTTTGTCGTTACATAATTGTTACATATCGTTTGTAGTTACATAATTATAGTTAAAGTTACATAAAAGTTACATCTTGTTAATGCAACTGTTATATAAATTGGTGGATGAAGCTGATTTAGATTTATACACAGTAGATGGACAAGAGATTACAGTGAAGGGTATGATAAGATTAAATCTCAGTTTCACAGAAACTACAAGACCATTCTCTGCATTTTTCTATATCGTTGAAAACATAGCAATTAAAGCTCATATGTTACTGGGCTTAAGATCCATGAGAGCTGAGAACATAACTATACTCCCACAAATGAATGGAATAGACTTTGATAATGAATTCATAGAGGAAATAACATCAGAGCCCTCACCGATTGGTAGAAGAGCCAAAAAGAATTGGTAATATTAAAGGCTTAAACAAACATACACAAACAGATGAGTGTATAGATCCACTCCCACCACCAACCCCATCCTCCAGAATTAGTGACCCAGATAACAGTACTGATTTATCAATTTTTCCAGCCCATCTCACTAATGATTTAGTTATACCACCTAATTCATACATGAAGGTTACCATAAAGAGCAAATTACGGAATAGTACTGTTCTTGTCTTAGAAGAATTATGTAAAGTAAAGGGATTATCAGTAGAAAACGCATTATGTCATACGAACGACGAAGGGCAAACTCAGATATTCATAATTAATCACATGAATGGGGAAGTTCAGTTGAAAAAGGGAACTTGCATAGTTAATATTGAAAAATGTCCTGCCCCTGTGAAGGAAATAGTTATATCTGGAGTAACAAGTGAGATAAAATCTACGGATAGAGAAAGAATAAAAGAGTGTGTAAGCATGTTTAGCATTGCTCGATTCTCGCAGACACAATACCTTCTCATCATCTGACTCCCTGCTTCTATCTGTCGCTCAATCTATCTATTTATCTATCTATCTATTATGATTTGTAATTATAATATGGAGTCCTGATATCTTAGATATCAGGACTCCATATTATAATTACAAATCATAATAGATAGATAGATAAATAGATAGACTGAGCGACAGATAGAAGCAGGGAGTCAGATGATGAGAAGGTATTGTGTCTGCGAGAATCGAGCAATGCTAAACATGCTTACACACTCTTAACTCAAGGAATGCTTGATAGGCACACGACAGCACCTAGTGACCATACACACACATACACACATACTCACACACAGGCTTCTAGAACTTTCCATCACAGGGAACACATGTGATACATCTTCTCTTTCACCAGAATCATCTTCTCTTTCACCAGGACTCCATATTATAATTACAAATCATAATAGATAGATAGATAAATAGATAGATTGAGCGACAGATAGAAGCAGGGAGTCAGATGATGAGAAGGTATTGTGTCTGCAAGAATCGAGCAATGCTAAACATGCTTACACACTCTTAACTCAAGGAATGCTTGATAGGCACACGACAGCACCTAGTGACCATACACACACATACACACATACTCACACACAGGCTTCTAGAACTTTCCATCACAGGGAACACATGTGATACATCTTCTCTTTCACCAGAATTTAGGAAAGAGAGCTCAGAAGGAGGTTAGCCACAGAACAGGCAGGAGCAGAAGGAGACAGGCCTTAGAAGAGACAGGTCGCAGGGAGAAGGGCTTGGCAACTTGAGAGAGAGACAGAGAGAGCGAGACAGAGAGATAGCTAGCGGGACTGGACTCTATACTTCGCTCTGTGTGAGAGACTTGTTAATATTTCCAAGACAAATAAAAATAGTCCCATACTATTCTTTACCTTTCCTGTCACTACATGACAAATGGGAAAGAAGATTATCTACTACAAGCTACTCCAGTATAATAACCGCTCGTCCACAAGTCTAATATATATAAAACTCAACCACAGAGGAACCACAACGTCTTTCATGACATTTGGTGGCAGCGGTGGGATAACCAACAACACAACCAGCTCCTGACAATTCTCTCCAACCAGCCCCCTCCGTCTCCCCGATCATCATGCTGATACAGAGGTGAAGAGATCACACGACGCCTTGCAAGTAGTTTAACAAAATATTGATATGATCTTGCAACTTCTACGACGAACCAGCGAACGTATACGAACCTCGTCTACGAAAAAAAAAAAAAAAAAAAAAAACACCAGAGCCACATTTATAACGCATCTTACTCATCTTCACTCAAGTTACTCATCGCTACTCGTTTACTCACCACAGCTACCAGTGTGGGAAGTTGACGTCACCATACGTGTGCTGAGACGACGCCAAGCCTTGTGTCTGACACCCCACAACACGCCAATCAACCCGTGAAGAACAACGCTTTCACCACGTGCAACACCACCCACACCATTCCCACCACGGTAAAAATTAGTGAGTTACATAGTTACTTCATTTATACAATGCACAGTGATAGACAATAAGCTTCTGCACAAACATATAAAAAGTGCTGTATAGTTACAACTTAAATACATATACCTACTTCAATTATCTTCATAATTCAGTCATTAAATACTTGCACCAACAATAAATATTCTACACTGTATATATTCATTCATTTATTATAACATTTATTTACTACCAACGAGTGTTACCATTTATACCTACATAAAATACGTGTTTCATACATACAACTATACATTGTTATATCTACAAAGTTTTAGAAGCCTGTGTGTGAGTATGTGTGTATGTGTGTGTATGGTCACTAGGCGCTGTCGTGTGCCTATCAAGCATTCCTTGAGTTAAGAGTGTGTAAGCATGTTTAGCATTGCTCGATTCTTGCAGACACAATACCTTCTCATCATCTGACTCCCTGCTTCTATCTGTCACTCAATCTATCTATTTATCTATCTATCTATTATGATTTGTAATTATAATATGGAGTCCTGATACTCGTTTTTATATTTAAAAAAAAAAATCCACGTCATCTGCCACCTAATATCTCCTGCCATCCTGCAAACTCAGCAACATTTCTTTCCATCATCAGGTCATCTTCTGCCATCTTCAGGATCCAGGATGGCAATAATTACATCATTACCAAAAACTAAAGCAATTACAGCTTAATCAGAGATTCATCCACTCCCTCCATCAACCGTCCTGATTCTTCTCTCCAATTTCGCTGGTCTGTGAGGATCCTGTTCCTTGGCAATCACAACAGTTGGTTTCCCCGACTGGGTGCACGAGGGCTGTAACCAAGACTTTATTTTTTAACTTTCATTTTGCTTTGAAGTTGCTCTCGATTCATGTGTTTTTAAAATACTTTTTGCTTCTTTTTTCCCTGTTTTTTTTTAATCTACTATTCATTTGAATTTGTATTAGTGCATGTAATTTTGGAAAACATTGACTCATTTTGTTTCTATGCCCAACATAATTCTTGTTTTTCTATTTGTAACCTATATTTCCGCCCTTCCTTTTTTAGCGTACTGTTGGTTGTGATTTTTGCACATGCATGTAATTCTGAAAAGCATTAGCTAATACATTTTACTACTGATTCTTTTTTTTTTTCTTTTTTGAGGATACTCTTTGGTTTTTTAATGCCTTCTTTGTAGACAACATTAACAATATTGTATCTTACATGAATATGAAGTGTCTGGTAACTATAAAAGTGAAGCCAATAACATGAGCAAGCAATATTATACACAACTGAAGTATACAAGAGTTAATAGATACTTCCCTTGTCTCCATCTTGTACTAAGAGCCCACTCCCCTCCCCCCGTCATCCCTTGTAGCCACACTTCGACTCGCTTTGGCAATCCTCAGTCTACTTGACTTTAACCTTCCCTTACCCTGGCAATCTTAGCTTGACTTCATCTGATTTCATCTCGCTGCCACCATCTAGCACTTTACGCTGCTCTTGTCTTCCCTACCTCGTATCACTCACTCCCCTGTTTACTCTTGCAGTTCTTATCATCATCATTATCACCGTATTTTTCGCTTATATAAAGAGTGAGTTAAAAAACTTCTACTCAGTTATCTCAACCCGCTTTTAAACTGCACAGCTACTAATCACTTGTCAAGCAGCGTTCACTAGCCTTATCATCTATCACGATTTGTGACTTTGTGGTGTGATCGATTTTGCCTGTGAGATTAATTCATTGTTCATTTTAACAGGTGTGCTGGTGTATAACTGTGCCGAATAATATGCGTGTGAAGCAGTTTTTAAGGCAGTCTGGTGTGCATGTCGTCGTGGGTGAGTGTTAAGCTGTATGTGTTTGCTGTGTCTTTTGTTGCAGGTTAGCCCCAGTCGTGCGTGTCTACGAACATACTGTAGTGTAACATTAGGACGTCTACGTTTCACCTCAGTGTCATATTGTCTAAATTATGAGAGTTAAACACAGATTCTAAGGAGGAGCGATAAAGTTTTGCCTGCCTCAGAGTGTGTGTGTGTGTGTGTGTGTGTGTGTGTGTGTGTGTGTGTGTGTGTGTGTGTGTGTGCGTGTGTGTGTGTGTGTGTCTTTTCCCAGTCATGAACAGATTCAGCTATCGACATGAAACCTTCAGCGTATCAAGATGTGGTCAAAAGCTTAGCCGAATTCGAAACTGGGCACTCGGGGCCAAGGTCACCAAAATGGCTACCAAAGGTCAATTAGTTTTCATTGCCCGCCCTAGCACCATTATATCTCATGACCAGCTTGAGCTATGAACATGAAATATTCAGGGTATCAAGATATGGCCAAAATCTTGGATGAGTTTGAAAAGAGGCACTCACGGACAAGGTCGCCAAAATGGCTGCCAAAGGTCAGCTGTTTTTTATTGTCCACTTTTAGCATCATTATATCTCATGAACGGTTTGTGCAGTTAACAGGAAACCTTCAGAGTATCAAGATATGCCCAAAATCTTTGACTTGGTCAACAGCATATTCTGGCGGGCGATTAGCAATCAGCTCTCGAATGCTTTTCTTTCATTTTGGTACTGTAACCGTGCCAGGCCCAACAGCTTGGCAGACAACCCCAATAACAGTTATTGACTAAACCATCTAACTGAATTAACATCCTTTCTCAATACAGCACAGGTACTAGTTAGTGATAATAATTATTGCTTCTTTTCAGATTAGAACAGTTAGGTTTGGGTATACTTTTTGTGTGTCCCCAAAAAGTTCACTGTAAAACTTGTTCTCCAGCGTCCCACCAGGTGGCAGTAATAGGGTATCACATCACCTGCAAATTGTAAATTATCTGAACCTATGATATTCTTTCCATTAGCAAATATTACAGTTATCTTTTATTTACAGGTATTGTTTTGTGTGTGTTTTTTATTATTCACTGTGTTCTTTTTAATTTGTTACTAAAATCTTATAGAGCCTGTCTACACGTACTTTAATTACTCACTGTATTATTTTTTTTTGCTACTAAATTTTTTACAGATTTTATAAATCTAAATAATTACTGTATTTTTTTATTTGGTACTAAATTTTGTACATTCTTGATACAGGTATTGTTTGTACTACTTAGCATTTTCTTTTGTCAGTGAGCCTTTATGTACAGCCGACAGCAGAAGTTCGTCCCTCTTAGCGTGCGTGATACGAGCCTGTTGATCTGGTAACACTGTATGAGATAGAGTTGACAGGTACGCTTTAAGTGGCTAATATTAAAGAAATGTGTTCGGAGATAAGAACACACTCTCTAATGATAATATTAATTTGCAGCAGGTGGGATAATAAAGTTATTGTGAAATGTTTGACATTGGTGTATGAAGATTCTTCGTTACGGACACAGACGCCTAGGATTACTTGGACTGGACTGATGTTGCCAGCAAGTATTATATGAAATATTATAGAACGATTGCAGTCTTAAAGGTGAGGTTGCAAGAAAACACTAATTACGATGTCAGTTACACACTAAACAAACACAGAAACTGCCAGTTCGTGTTTCGCCAGTATGCGATTTTGTTTTATAAGTTAAGTCACTTCCCTTTCCGACCTCTCTCCCCACCCGTCTCTCCTCTTTCAAGTCATGCTCTGCCATCATCCACGTTTTATCGTTAGTGTTGAAAATCGTATGTCTGTAGGTAAACTGTGGGAAATAATATAAAAGTGTCAATGAGCTTCTTTTCCTCCATCGCTTGAAGTGTTATGAATGACTTGAATATAAATGTTAGTAACATGAATAAATAGTCACTGTGGTGGTTAGGAGACATTTCTCGTCATCATTTATGTAACACTTACCTAACTATCGTTCTTACAATGCCCAAAATACACTCCCTCTCCACCCCCTCGCCGTCTCCTCCCCTCCCCCTTCCACTGTTTCCATCACTTCTCCCCCCTCCCTCCGCCCCCATTTCCAGTAACCTTTGTTTCTAGCCTGCAACACTCCGAATCCCTCCCCACCGTGTTATTGTATTGACCCTGCCCAACTTCTCTCCCTTGTCATTTCAAATGTCTTTTTCTCTCCCTTTTTCATTTTTGTCTCGGGAATCGAACAACATAACGATGTTTGGGTCATGTTTTTGTATAGTATCCTTTAATAATGTGTAATATTATAATGACCGTGAAAATGGCGGTCAAGAGGCATTAACTGTTCAAAGGACGGCAGTCAGTGCCTCAGTTTAATGATCATTTTATTTCTCCTCCTCTAGCCATTAATATCTTGCTTACACTTATTTTATAAATCCCAGCATACATAAAATATGAAGCACAAACGTCCTTCTTTTCACGAAAGAAAGTATAAAATGAAAAATAATCATTGCGTATGTTGTATGACTGAGGTGGTTTGGACATGTGGAGAGAATGGAGAATACTAAGAGGGTGTATGTAGGTGAGGTGGAGGGAGGGAGAGGGAGGGGTAGACCGAGGATGAGGTGGAGGGATGGAGTTGAGAGGAGTATATGGGGGAGGGGGGGTTGAGTTGGGGGGAGGGGAGTCAAATGGTGGGTGACAGAGCGACTTGGAGGCGTTTTGTCTGCGACAACCCTTTCGGGATTAGGGCGTCGGGCTATAGATAGATAGATAGATAGATGTTGTATGATCTACACGCATCCAGAAAATATTTTCTTAAAAGTACTGTCAGTATTCTTGGTGATAATTTGTAGATCTTCAGTTACGATTAAATATAGCAAAATAGATGATAGTCACAAAAGCTGTATCCTCATACATTTGGCTACCATAATCATCGTAATATACGATGAAGGGGGATTATACCCCTCTGGATGAGTAGATTAAGCCCTTATCGGAATATGCTTGTCATGAGCCCGGACAGCAGGCAGATGTAAGTGGAAGTATGAGATTGTCGCGGTGTAAGGGTTAATTATGGTAAAGGTTCGCTTCCTATCCATCCGAGTCCTTGTCACTCCTGTATCGATAATATCGGCAGTTGCAGAACAGATGTTCAGGGCGCTGACGGACAGCCATGCCGTTACCATTTGTTCTAACCATGCAATGCAGCTATGGGAATGGAATGATAGGGATAATTTTCCTGACTGCATTCTCTGACCTTGTAAGATCATGCGTTGAGGGAGTTCAGATCAAAGTATGTCAATGGCATATTGTTTTAAATTATATATAAGTAGACGTATCTCATAGGTCTCACTTTAGTGCGGAACACAATGTGTGGGGGGGGAGGGGATTATGGAAGCAGGAATACTTTGGGTGAGGGAAAGGAATAAAAATATTACAAGCTGGGACACAGATAAATATGTTATAACGTGAAGGGAGGAGTGAGGGATACAGAAAGCGGGAAGGAGGCGAGGAGGGAAGGAATCCACAAGGAGGGGATGGTATTGAACACTGATAGTTACGATGGACATATTGTTATGTAAGTAATTTGGTTACTTGTGTGTAGTACAGTTGGCAATATAACATGCACGAGTATTGTGTTTATAATGTCATTACAATTAAGACTCAAAGTCCTGTAAATGGTAATAACTGTATTCAAATTATGAAGAACCGATCTAGTTAGGGAGGTAAACAGAAGCAGAGTCAGTTAAATGAAATCGTTGGGAGGGGTTGGGGGTGTTGAGGGAGAGAAACAAGGGGTACTGGTAGAGGGGGGGAAGGGAGAGGGGAGAAGTGATGGAGACAGTGGAAGGGGGAGGGGAGGAGACGGCGAGGGGGTGGAGAGGGAGTGTATTTGGAGCACTGTATTAACGATGGTTATATAAATGTTATATAATGTGACGAGTAATGTCTCCTAACCACCACAGTGACGATTTATTCATGTTACTAACATTTATATTCAAGTCATGGATAACATTTCAAGCGATGGAGGAGGAAATGAAGCTCATTTAACACTTTTATATTGTTTCCCACAGTTTATCTACAGACATACGGTATTCAGCATTAACGATAAAACGTGGATGATGGCAGAGCATGACTAGGAAGAGAAGAGACGGGTGGGGAGAGAGGTCGGAAAAGGAAGTGATTTAACTTGTAAAAATAAACCGCATACTGGCGAAACACGAACTGTCAGTTTCTGTGTTTGTTTAGTGCGTAACTGACATCGTAATTAGTGTTTTCTTGCAACCTCACCTTTAGGACTGCAATCGTTCTATAATATTTCATATAATACTTGCTGGCAACATCAGTCCAGTCCAAATAATCCTATGCGTCTGTGTCCGTAACGAAGAATCTTCATACACCAGTGTCAAACATTTCACAGTAACATTATCCCACCTGCAACCAATTAATATTATCATTAGGGAATGTGTTCTTATCTCCGAACACATTTCTTTAATATTAGCCAGTTAAAGCGTACCTGTCAACTCTATCTCATACAGTGTTACCAGATCAACAGGCTCGTATCACGCACGCCAAGAGGGACGAACTTCTGTTGTCGGCTGTACATATTATTTTTCTGATCATAGTCATTTAGCTGTTTTCTGGTGAACTGGTACAGTACTCTGGTCCCGAGGATCACAGTAAGAAACTGTATTTTCTTTTAATTAAGAACTAATTACTGGGTTTGGCTTGGCTTTTACTTTGCAACTAGTTTTATTTATTTTTTTTTTTTCAGCCTCTCCACAGATTTTTTTTGTGAACCAGCATAGTCTATTAATTTACTTTTGCTCATTTTAACAGCAGTTCTGTTCTGTTTACAGGTATTCTGCAGTCAATTATCTTGTATTATCTTGCTTTTGTATTTAGGATACATGTCTTGTAGAGTCAGTTATATAATTTATACTTTAACTGCAGCAAGTTTTTTTGTTTACTTTCCTCGCTTAGTTACTACGGTATTCATTTTTCTTTTTAAAAGCAGTATTGCATTGTATTGCTACTGATAATTTGAAACTTTATGATTTTTTCAGGTATAACCTTGTGTCAACCTTAATATTTTCATTTTATTTGCCAATAAGTTTTTCCTTTACATTTTAAACCTTCAGAATGCCTTCCAACATCAAGAGTTGTACAGCGTGTAGCGGCCGATTCACCAGTTCTTTTTGCTGTGGCCTTTCCCAGGTTTGCACCATGTGCAAAGAGCGATGTCATATGGAGGAGAAGCTGATGGAGGCAAATAATCAGACAGATTTTCTGACCAGTAGGATCAATGCGCTGGAGGAGTTCACTACAAACATCAGTCGCAGTGCAGGAGCAAGTGAGCGTCAACGAAGAGATTCAGTTCCCATTGCATCACCCTGCGGGATCTTTCCGAGTACAGAAGGGGCCAGGGAGGGTCAGTGAAGGGATCCGGTTCCCGTTCCATCACCCCGCAGGATCCTTCTGAGCATCCCTACAGTTCCACCTCCAACAGCTAACAATATTTCTAAACAGGACTTTGGAGCAGTGTGAAACGAGTGAGGACAGTGAAGAAACAAAGTGTCATCCCAGTAACTACCTAAAACAAATTTCAGATCCTTGCAGAGATAGAAAAGGAACCCAAAGAAGTTCGGTTAGTGGGTGACTCCATCCTCCGAGGCAAGTTGATGGAATTTTGCAGCAGGGCACCTACTAACAGAAAACGTTTCTGTATACCAGGTGCATGTGTTAATAATGTCAGTGAGCCCCTCGATGTAGTAACTAGTGGTTCCTTGAAGAACCCACTTGTTGACATACATGCAGGAATTAACAACATGATCTGAGCCCGTTCAGAGGAACTGGAACAGCAATTTCAGATGATGATGCAGTGGTACAAAGCTAGGACTAAAAACATTTTCATTTCAGGGGTAATACCTAGACTGCACCTGGCAGTACATTTTACATTAAGGCCTTGAGTCTAATTAATCATTTAAAGTCTCTTTGTCAGCAGGAAGGTATTGGCTTTTTCAGTGAATGGAATGATTTTTTACCGAAAGCCGAATTTGTTTGCAAGAGATGGTCTGCACTTGAATGCAATTGATTCTATGGGCTTGGGCTGTGTACTGGATGAAGCAGTGCGGTCCTATTGGAGAAAAAAAAATGGACAACACTCAGGGTGAACAGACTTGCTTACATAAACTGTAATCAAAGACTGGCCAATGTCCCAGACCACGCTTGTCAGAGTAAAGATCATGTTAAAGTTTTTCTTGTAAATGTATGCAGTTTGAGAAATAAGTTTCCAGATTTAGAGGCCCAAGTACTTGTTGATTACTACGATAATGTTGCCATAACTGATCTTGGATAGGTACACAAGAAAAAGATTTTAAAGCAGAATATAACATTCCTGGTTACAGTATTTTCAGTAATGAGAGAAATGGGAACTGGAGGCGGCATATTGCTATAAATTAAAAGTAACCTTCATCCAGTTATCCCCAAACCATCCATTGACCATATTGATATAACTTATGTTCTGCTCAGAAAAGAATCACGCTGAAAAATGACATTTAGATAAATTTATCATCCACCAGCCCAGTTTTGTGAAACTGACAATAAGATATACTAACAAATAGCGTAAGTCAGTTGCACCCACAATGCTGTAATTGCTGGAGATTTCAATTTACCAGTAACAAGATGTACTCGATCCTTACCTTTGCACAGAGGGTTAGATTTGTGTACTGACTTACTTGAAAGCTCATTATATCAGTGTGTAGAGCAACCCACACATGGAGAAAACATAGCCACATTCACCTCAGTTTCTGTAACACTGACCAAAATTGTAGTTACAAGAAAATCCCAGACTACAAGAAAGGCGACCTCTACAAAATAAAGCTAATTTTACATAGCAGTGAATGGGAACCAATTATTAAAAAGGTCAAATATACACACAGCATGGACAGAGTTCACAAAACTCCTTAACAGGGTTGTTAAGGAATGTGTATCAATGCGTAGTAAAAGACCAGTGAACAGTAAAAAGCCAAAATGGTGAAACAGCAATATTAAGAGACATCCCTTGCTATGGACTAACTTGTTTTGTTCCTTTGATTTCCTCACATCTCACTGACAGCAAAATAAGAGTAAAAGTAGATATGTATATTCCAATTTCCATTCATTTTTTTTTTTTTTTTTTATGTGTCCAACTCTGGGCAAAGGCTTCAGGGCCTATATCTCAGGGGCAGTAGCCTATCCCAAGGCCCAGTAGTCCTCCTACACCTCCACATGTCACCACTTCGGCGCTAACACCCACCGTCCATACTGAATACATGCTAGGGCTGTCTCATACAGGACTGGTGTATTGGTATTAGCGGGGGTATTTTTACGACATGTCGGCGGGTCATCTGGTAGATCAGGAAAGTCTACCTTTTATGAAATTTAAATCCTTAAACTGTTCCCTGCCCCAGCCGGGATTCGAACCTGGGCCCATCAGGACTGCCGGCCGCCCCTCTACCGATTCAGCCACGCCTCCCCCGGCGTGCTGCAGGGACCAGTTCTGGCACCAATCCTGTTCTTGGTTCTTATCAATGATCTTTTATCTGTCACCCACAACCTCATTCACTCATATGCAGATGACTCAACATTACATAGTTCATTCACATGCAGACACCCATTTACAAAGTCTAATATCTCTACTTTTCAACTCAATACAGCCATCTCCATAAATCAAGACCTATCTAAGATCAGTGAACGGGGACAAAACAACCTTGTCTCATTTAATGCTGGCAAAACTAAGTATATACAATTTACTAAGAGACAGATATTGCCAGATTCATATATTACCTTCAGTGCTACTAATCTTCCCACCTCCAAAAATATTGAAATTCTCGGCATCTCACTTAACGATGCCCTCAGCTGGACTTCTCATGTTAGATCACTTGCTAAAGCCACCTCAAAGAAACTTGGATTATTGTACAGAGTCCGTAACCTCTTTGCTGACGAGCAGTTAGCTATAATTTATAAGAGTCATGTGTGCTCTTAGCTTGAATATTGCTCACCCTTGTGGAATGGATGTGGAGAGGTTGCACTAAAACAACTAGACAAAATTCAGAGCAAAGCTGTTAGAATTATTAACAACCCTGCCATTACAAATAAACTACCTCCCCTACAAGTAAGAAGGAATGTTGCCTCCCTTGCATTATTTTACAGATATTTTTCTGGCAAATGCTCAGACGAAGTTGCTTCCATGGTGCCACCTCTCCATGCCTTTCCTCGACTACACGAGCATCTGGTAGCGCTCTTGACTGGAATGTCACTCAGCCATATTGCAGAACTTCTGCGTATCAGAATTCTTTCATTCCCCGAACTGCATCTCAACTTCCTCAGAGTTGTTTCCTTCCAAACTTCAATCTACAGCTGTTCAAATCTAACTGTTACGGATATTTTATGAACAGAAGACACCGGTAATCTGGTGTATGGATGATTTTTCTTTTAATTCATTTGTTTTTCCTTCCACTGATCTATTATTAAAAAAAAGGAAACTTGCTTATCAGAAATACAAAACCAGTAATAATGAGGAGAATGAAAATATTTACCATAACGTATGTCGAAATGCTAAAAAGTTAATAGAACAAAGTAAGGAAAGCCTTGAAGCACACATTGCAAGCATCAGTAAAACATCAAAGAATGTTTCAGTTACATCAGAAGTAAGAAAATATTAACACCAATAATAGGACCACAAGTATCAGCAGATGGTGTGCATACAAATGGTGAAACCATGATGGCTAAGATTCTTAACCAGCCCCGTCCCATCGACGTATGGGTACGTTGCAACGATTTGCATTTTCTAGTCCCGGCGACGTACCAGTACGTCGTGCAATTGCAAGGTCCCTAATTTGCACAATTTTCAATTTTTGCTCGTGATTTTTCGTATGTATACACGGGACACCTTCCTCTATTCCTCTACAAGATGCCAAGCAGGGACAATGCCTTACACCGCATAACCTCCTCCCTCCCCCCCTCACGCCATTGTCTTGGCAAAGGACCTGTTACCAGTGACCTGGCTAGTAAAGATATTCAGGGCCAGAGTGATTCCCCAATCGATGACAATGTGGAGGACAATGTTTACATAGCATTAGAAGAAGAAACAGCCAGAAATAATGATCAGGTAATGTGGCAAAAAAAGGTCAAGTATGGTGATTAGTTAGTGAGTGAAACAATGCTTATAATGCCTTTATTACTGCTTGAAAACCAGTACACTCTCATACTACATATACATTCGTACCAAGTAAATAAATAAATACCGTTTATGAGTGGATAAAATAGTTACCCTCCCATGGAACTCGTTTTCTTTGGTGCCAGCATGTTAGAAAACCCAGTCAGGTAAGGAGGAACTCCTACCTGGATTGGGTATTTTAAACTTCAGGTGAGCAATTTCTCTATGAATTTTCGATGTTTCTCACCAAAAGCAAAGGTTTTAGCCAAAAAATTTTTTTTCGAAAATACCTCGGGACTGGGGGATGTCGGAGGTGTGGAAAACCTCGGGACGTGACGGGTTAATACATTCTTTACACCTGTATTTACAGTAGAAAGTTCATGCTCGATCCATACACAGTCTTCCACATGTGTAGGTGAAGACAGCACACTCAAAGAAATAATTATCAGTGAGAGAGATGTACTCCTTGCACTAAATAAACTAAAGATAAATAAAACACCAGGGTCAAACAGAATATCCCCAGGTGTCTAAAGGAGGTAAAAGATGAAATAATGACACCCATGGCACATATATTCTACATTTCTCTCAGAAGCGGGACTGTACTAATTGGCTGGAAACTGGCAAATGTAACTGATATTCAACAAGGGAGACAAATCTCAACCCAGCAATTACCGACCAAAAAGCTTAACATCTGTTGTTTGCAATTGTTAGAAACCATACTTAGAATGTGGTCAAGCATTTAGAACAGAACAATCTCATCAAAGACTCTCGGCATGGATTTCGAAGAAAGCATTCATGTCTTACAAATCTACTTGATTTTTTTTCAGTTATACTATCATCATGTACTACAGCACCAAATCAGTCAATGTCACTTGTCTTGATTTCAAAAAGGCATTTGATAAAGTTCTACATATTCAACTTGCTGAGAAACTGTGCATCTGTGGTATCAGTTGTAGTGTACTAAGATGGATTGAAAGCTGGCTTATGAAATGTAAACAGAGTTGAAATCAATGGTAAGGAATCAGACAGGAAAAATGTTATAAGCAGAGTACCGCAAAGCTCAGATCAGGGTCCTGTATTGTTCTTGAATAATATAGACAACATTGAGGAAGCCATGTTTTGTAAAATAGTGTTGAGAAGCGGGATTTGCTAGATAGGAAGTTCTGGAAGGTTCTCAGTACTTCTCGTATTTTCCAGTTACATGTCAGAGTTGCCAGTTATCCTGCTATTGGTGAGCGGAAGTATTTTGTAAAGTTACATATTAAATTATTCTACAGTTTCTGTAACTTCTTCACTGACAAGCAGTTAGCTAAATATTGCAACAGTCATGTGTGCTCTCAAGTGAAATATTGCTCACCCTTGTGGAATGGATGTGGAGAGGCTGCACTTGAATAAGTAGAGAAACTTCAGGCCGAAGCTGTTAGAATTAATAATAACCCTAGTATTGCAAATGAACTACTTCCCCTACAAGCAAGAGAGAATGTTCCCTCCCTTGCCGTATTTTACAGATCCCGGTACTTTTATGGGAAATGCTCAGACGAAGTTGCAGCCATTGTGTCACCTCTCCATGCCTTCTCCTACACTACACGGGCATCTGGTAAATCTCATGACTGAATTGTCACACTACAATATTGCAGAACTTATGCTTATCAATATTATTTCATTCCCCAAACTGCATCACTTTGGAACTCACTTCCCAAGCATGGTTTCCCCCCAAACTTCAACCTACGGTTGTTCAAGGCCAACTGTTACAGATTGTTATGAATGGAGGACACCTGTAATCTGGTGTACGGATTATTTATTTTATTCATTTGTTTTTAATTCCTTTGTTCTGTTATTAACCCGTTCAATCCCGCTGTCGGCATGGTGCCGACAGTACAAAAGGTCTCGATTAATCCCAGTGACGTGATGGTGCCAACAGCAAAATCTGAGAGCTGTAGCACGTCTCAAACTGCTTTAATCTAGCTGATTTTTTGCTAAGGAGTAGCTTAATGTACTGGCAACACTGTGTCCAAGCAGTTGTAGTACTGAGTTTGGTTCTGCATGGGTGGGTAAGATCAGTGTGCTACTGTCTGTCAGAGCATCAGGATGTCGCAAAAATCACGCCATTTTTCCGCCTCATTGGGCTGGAGGAGGCTGTTGAAATTGTCACATGGACCCTTCTGTCCCTTCATTTAGTGATTCTTCAGAAGAGAAAGACCTGGATGGCTATTCTGGGGAGGAATATGAGCCAGTGGAGGACACTGAGAAAAGGGAATCCCCCATTCTCCTCCCCCGTTCTCTTTCATCCCGCCCAGCTGAGTGGGAAAACATTGCTCATGGCTTGGGAAACTGGGCTAAAGACACGACAGACGGCCATCCTGCTCTTATTTCTCCTATAAGGAGTACTTTTTTTTCCTTTTCCTTGAATTATATGTCCTTTTGGATTGTTTTATGCAATAAAATTTTTTTCCGTTTTTGGTCCAGGATTGGCTGGGTATAAAATTTCATAAATGCCTGGGATGGTACGGGTTACATCCTTTAAAATGGAAATTTAAATTATTTCAGCAATTACAGACCTATTTCTCTCCTACTGATTATACTGTTGATTAAATCTTGGAAGAAAATTTAATTGGTGAAGTAAGCCCTCAAATACAGAATAATAATATGATTTCAATAAGTCAAAATATGTTTCAGACCAAAATTATCAACAGACTCATTATCTATACTCACTTGTGTTCTAGACTGCAAGTACAGACATTTTGGATATAGAATTACTTATCGGAGAGGACCTAATCAGTTCCCATTAATGATGTCTTGTCAACTAAAATTACAGTATATTTTAAGTTCCCCGAAGTTCCATTATTGCCCCTATATTATTTTCTATATTTTTGTAATGACATGGCTGTAAACATAAATGACTGCTGGTGTAATAACCCAACCAAACACAATTTGATCATAGTGATAATAATGACAATGTTACCCTGCTGTGTGCCAGTTGACTTGGGACCTTCATGGCATCCCAGTGCCGGCCAATTTTGACACCAGGAACCAGTTCACGAGGGCACATCTCCAAGAAAAGGAGACTGCTGTCCAGTTCCTCGACCATCTCACCACTTACTTAGACAAGTAGATAGAGAGAGACGAGACCCCTTGCAAACGAGAGTAGATAATTAACCTAATGCCGCATATGCAGTTAAAAGAGTCTTAGCTTGATGAGCTTGTGGCTCAGCTAAAGACTTGTCAAGTAAAGGATGCCAGCCAAATGATGGAGAATGCTGATGCATTATTCATCATGTACGGTCACCAAAATCGTTAGCAACAGCCCTGGATGCTGATGCATTCTTCACCATGTATGGTCACCAAATGCGTTAGCAACAGCCCTGGAAAAAGAAAGATACTACCAAGACTGGAAAGTCTTCTCAGAGTGAACATCAAGGCTGTTCTTAGAATAAGGCCATGGTCCAAACAAACCACGGAAGAAGGACCAAAGGCAAGAATATGCAGAAACTCGATTGGAAGAGGTAGAAGATGTACCCCAACCAGCAGCAATATCCCAAGCATTAGCAGATCCCAAGCATTAGCAGAACATTGACAAACCACGTAACCATCAATCAGGACAATCAACTTTAGTGTTTCATAGGTAGGAGGCAAACACTGCATTAATATCCCCAACAGCCACACGGTGGTGCTGTCCCTACCAGCATAGGTCCTCCTCCACAATTAAGTAGTCCCCCTCAGATAGAGAGCCTTCCTCACAGCTAGTGAATGCTCCAACTCCTCAGATGATGAGCACGACCCCTCAGGCATCTAGTTCTCAGGGTGCCACATTTGCCGCATTGTTTACTCCGCATTCTCATGAATGACTGGCTGTTACCTCCTCAGACCCTTTCTTGCTCAGCCAGGGTTTGTGGGAGGTATTTCCGTAAATGTTTTGAGAGACAATGGTTCCTCAGTTTGCTCCATCAGGCAGAATCTAGTTCAGCCTGAGGAGTACACAGGTAGGCAGATCCAAGTTAGACTTCTTAATGGATCAGTAAGATTGTTCCCTGAGGCACATATCCAGGTGGCATCTTTTTACACTAGCTTGATAGTTGCAGTTGTCATACCAGAACCTTTATTCTACCTTATTATAGGTAACATACCAGGCATCAAAAACAATTGCACCTTAGATGTTGCGACTCAGACTTTAGCTGTTGCAGTAACACAAGCCATGGCTAAGGTTCCAAACCGTGTCACCCCATTGACCATTGCAATGCCGCAAGATCTGATTCATAGTCAAGATGTTGTCCAAGAACAACAGTGACCAGACACTTGCCATAGTGCACAGGAAACTGGAGGGTAATGTGATTAAATGTTCACAGGGAGGTCAAGCCAGGTTCCTTTGTAAACAAGGACGGCTGTACCGTGAGTCACAAACACCCCAGGGCGAGGTTCGACTACACTTTGTCATTCGTGCAAAGTATCGCCAAGCAGTGATCGAATTGGGTCATTGTTTAGTGATGGGAGGTCACATGGGCCAAAAGAAAACCTTTGACTGCAACTATGCTGACTTTTTCTGGCCAGAAATGGGATAGGAAGCATAAATATATATATATATATATATATATATATATATATATATATATATATATATATATATATATATATATATATTTATTTATATATCGTTTTCGTTTTTCGTTTTCGTTTTTAAAGGCTCCAGCATGCTTGCATGTGTCGGCCTTGGTCACCTAATGGCGGCTCTCCACGCTGCACGATCCATTGCAGCCTTCCTGTTCAGTCCCTTAATCCTAAGGTCACACTTAATGACCTCGTCCCATGTCTTTCTCGGTCTACCCCTCATAACCCCACCCCCAGTATTAACACCTCTCACCTTCCTCACCCAATTATCATCCCCCATCCTCTCCACATGTCCAAACCATCTCAATCTACCTCTCCTCATCACAACACCAGTACACTCCAGTCCCATCCTACCTCTCAACTCTTCCATCGTAAACCCAGCCCCTCCAGGCCTTGGACGCAGGGATGCACTGCACATCCACCTAATCATTGTCATTTCTGTACGTCTGAGCCGGCGAATATCTTCCTCCTTCACTGCCCAGGTCTCACTACCATACAGCATTACACTCCTAACACATGCTGCATACAAAGACCCTTTAGCATGTAGGGAGAGTCCTCTTAATGTCAGGAGAGGCAAGAGCTCCCTAAACTTCTTCCAACCACTTCTCACCCTAGCCCCACCTCCAGCACACAGCATGTCTTCCAATAACAAAACTCTTCCACACACTCAAGAGATTCACCAGGAAGTTCAATCCTTTCACGTCTGACAATCTCCACCTGCTCACCCCGACACGCCGCACACATAAAATCAGCATTATCTCGCAGTCTACCTCTGATTCCACTACATCTCTTATGCATTCATTTATCACAAACACCGCACAAGATGGAATTACTTCCCACACCTTTGTGGCAAACTGCACATGGCCACTCTCCCTCGTCTTTGACAGTACCGCCACCAACCCTAGATATCATCATTTTTGTTTTATCTGCATTTACCCTTAAGCCCTTGTGCCCCATACCATCTCTCCACTTCCTAAATCTTTCCTCCGCCTCCCTTTCGTTCTCTGCAAACAACATCAAATCATCAGCATACAACAATTCCCACGGGAGTCCGTTTCTAAAGTCACGTGAAAGGGCTTCAAGTACCATGATAAACAACATGGGACTCAAGACTAACCCCTGATGCACACCAACATTCACGGAAAACTCATCACTCAAAACTCCATTCACTCTTACCTGGGTGTGAGCACCCACATACATAGCCATAACCACCCTAACCAGCCACTCCTCCAACCCAAGCTTTCTCATTGCCCACTTCACCACCTCTCTAGGGACTCTGTCAAAGGCCTTTTCCAAATCAACAAAAACAAAATAAAGATCCCTTCTCCTACCAATATATTTTTCCTGAAGCTCTCGAACAATGAATATAGCATCAGTGGTCCCCCTACCTGGCATTAACCCAACCTGCATCTCATCAATATTCACTCTTTCTCTAATCATACCTTCTAAATGGCTGGATGAATCACTCTTGCGTGATAATCAAAGACAGTGAATAAAACCCACACTTGTAGACGAAGAATATAATTACCAAACATTTTCGGTGGACACTGCCACCATCTTCAGTGGTCAAGATAGTGAGAGGGAGTGACATACTGACTATACAAGGGTTCCTTTTTATGCGTGTGTGTGTGTGGAAGGGTGGGGTAAAGGTGAGGTGGGGTGGGGTAGATTGTAAGCGGGGATTAACCCAAGGGGGATTTTGGGGGGGACATTACTGATGTTGCTGTTTGCTGATGATACAGTATTGTTGAGTGAAGATGAATGGGAGTTGCAAGGTTTGGTGAATGAATTTGGGACAGTGTGTAGGAGGAGGAAGCTGAAAGTTAATGTAAACAAAAGTAAAGTTATGGTGTTTGAGAGGAATGAAGTCACAGAGTGTGCAGTGACGTTGGATGGTGAGGATATGGAGAATGTGAGTGCATTCAAGTACTTGGGTAGTGTGATGAGTAAGGATGGAACTTTGGGGAATGAAGTACGTGAAAGGGTACAGCAGGGAAGGAAGGTTGTTGGTACACTGAAAGCAGTGATGAGAAATAGGGAGGTGAGTATGGAAGTTAAGAAGTCACTGCATGATAGTATTGTGATCCCTACCCTGAAGTATGGAAGCGAGGCGTGGACCTTGCAAGAGGGAAACAAGTCAAGAGTGAGAGCAGTGGAAATGAGTTACTTGAGAGGAGCATGTGGAGTGACATGGAGGGACAGGTTGACGAATGAAGAAGTGAAGGAACGTTGTGGGGTAGATGTGGATGTGGTTGAGAAGATTAAGAGAAATACACTGAGGTGGTTTGGACATGTGGAGAGAATGGAGAATGAAAGACTGACTAAGAGGGTGTGTGTAGGTGAGGTGGAGGGAGGGAGAGGGAGGGGTAGACCGAGGATGAGGTGGAGGGATGGAGTTGAGAGGTATATGAGGGAGGGGGGGATGAGTTGGGAGGAGGGTAGTCAAATGGTGGGTGACAGAGTGACTTGGAGGCGTTTTGTCTGTGGCCACCCTTTGCGGGATTAGGGCGTCGGGCTATAGATAGATAGATAGACATTACCAGACAGGTCAGGTGTAATTCCTATCTGACCTTACCTGTGTCGTAGCAGGAAGGGACATTTCCACTAGGGACCTCATTATAGGATCTAGCTTGTACATACCTTCACTAAGGTTGAAATTCTCGTATTTCTGGATACACATGGCTTCAATAATCTTTCGTTTCCGAAAGTCATGACTTCTATACAATAGATGGCTACCTTGCCAGTCAATTCTGTGGTTGGCTTCACAAACATGATTAAATATTGCATTATTTAAATTACATGTTCTTATGGCATACTTGTGTTCCTTAATCCGTGTTTCCAAACTACGACCTGTTTCTCCTATGTAAACTAGTTCACAATCTTTGCAAGGAATTTTATATATGCGTGCTTCTGAATATGTTGTACATTTATTCTTTACTAACATTGCTCTGATGGTGGAGCTATACCTAAATGCTATATTTATATCACTACTGTAACCTATTAACTTTAACATATTCAAGTCTGCAACATAAGGCAAAGTGAGGAAACGTTTCTTTTCTGTGGTGGGGTCTTTAGGTACGTAGTAAGATCGCCTAGCTTTCAGGTATGCTTTTTTAATGATCCATTTGGGATACCTTAAGTTTTGGAAGATTTTCCCAAATGAGATTATTTTCTTCTTGTATATGTTCTGGGCTGCATATTCTATGGGCTCTAAGGAACATTGATGAGATAACAGACAATTTTGTGACAGACTGATGATACGAAAAATAATGAATGAACAAGTTACAACTGGTTGGTTTCCTATACACCTTAAAGCTAAGTGAATGATTTTGCTTCATCACCAACACATCAAGAAAGGGAAGAACACCCCCGTTCTCCCACTCAACTTTAAATTTAATGGAGGGAGCAAGATTATTTAGGTGTGTGAAAAACTTGTCAAAATTATCAAGTGCTGAAGGCCAAAATGAATATATGTCATCAACATAACGAAACCAAATGAGTTGAGGGGGAGAAACTCGTGGCAGTAGTTCCGTTTCATAATACTCCATATATAAATTGCTTAAAATGGGTGACAATGGAGAACCCATACCCATACCAAAACGTTGCATGTAGAAGTTGTTGTTAAATGAAAAAGCATTCAAAGTCACAAAACCGAATATGAAAATAAAATGAACCATCTTTTGAGTGATACCACAACATACGAAAAATTACGGTCCTCCCCTCTGAAGAGACTTGCTTCAGCATTTAACAAGAAAGTGAAAGAAGTGTTGAAAAATGTGCCTAATGTAGATATCAATAAGTTCATTCAGATCAATCCTAAATTACCATATATATACGGATTACCAAAGACCCATAAAGCTAATATTCCACTGCGTCCCATAATTTCACAGTGTGGGTGTTTTACGTATAAGTTATCTCAGTTTCTTGCCAATAAATTAGCCCCTGTAGTAAGTACAGTATCCCCAGCATACGTAAAGAACTCTTCGGATTTTATAGAGAAAATTAAATCACTCGATTTTTCTCCGGTAAAATGGTTAGCTTCGATGTTGATTCATTGTTTACCAAAGTTCCCATTAATGATGTTTTGGAATGTCTAGCTAACAAATTGCCAGAATGTGATATTGACTTAGGTATGCCAGCTGACAGTTTCATAGAACTTGTAAAATTATGTGGGACTTCGAATGCTTTTTCATTTAACAACAACTTCTACATGCAACGTTTTGGTATGGGTATGGGTTCTCCATTGTCACCCATTTTAAGCAATTTATATATGGAGTATTATGAAACGGAACTACTGCCACGAGTTTCTCCCCCTCAACTCATTTGGTTTCGTTATGTTGATGACATATATTCATTTTGGCCTTCAGCACTTGATAATTTTGACGAGTTTTTCACACACCTAAATAATCTTGCTCCCTCCATTAAATTTAAAGTTGAGTAGGAGAACGGGGGTGTTCTTCCCTTTCTTGATGTGTTGGTGATGAAGCAAAATCATTCACTTAGCTTTAAGGTGTATAGGAAACCAACCAGTTGTAACTTGTTCGTTCATTATTTTTCGTATCATCAGTCTGCCACAAAATTGTCTGTTATCTCATCAATGTTCCTTAGAGCCCATAGAATATGCAGCCCAGAACATATACAAGAAGAAAATAATCTCATTTGGGAAATCTTCCAAAACTTAAGGTATCCCAAATGGTTCATTAAAAAAGCATACCTGAAAGCTAGGCGATCTTACTACGTACCTAAAGACCCCACCACAGAAAAGAAACGTTTCCTCACTTTGCCTTATGTTGCAGACTTGAATATGTTAAAGTTAATAGGTTACAGTAGTGATATAAATATAGCAATTAGGTATAGCTCCACCATCAGAGCAATGTTAGTAAAGAATAAATGTACAACATATTCAGAAGCACGCATAAATAAAATTCCTTGCAAAGATTGTGAACTAGTTTACATAGGAGAAACAGGTTGTAGTTTGGAACACGGATTAAGGAACACAAGTATGCCATAAGAACATGCAATTTAAATAATGCAATATTTAATCATGTTTGTGAAGCCAACCACAGAATTGACTGGCAAGGTAGCCATCTATTGTATAGAAGTCATGACTTTCGGAAACGAAAGATTATTGAAGCCATGTGTATCCAGAAATACGAGAATTTCAACCTTAGTGAAGGTATGTACAAGCTAGATCCTATAATGAGGTCCCTAGTGGAAATGTCCCTTCCTGCTACGACACAGGTAAGGTCAGATAGGAATTACACCTGACCTGTCCGGTAATGTCCCCCCCAAAATCCCCCTTGGGTTAATCCCCGCTTACAATCTACCCCACCCCACCTCACCTTTACCCCACCCTTCCACACACACACACGCATAAAAAGGAACCCTTGTATAGTCAGTATGTCACTACCTCTCACTATCTTGACCACTGAAGATGGTGGCAGTGTCCACCGAAACTGTTTGGTAATTATATTCTTCGTCTACAAGTGTGGGTTTTATTCAATACCTTCTAAAACTCTCTCCATAACCTTCATTATCTGATCTAAAAGCTTTATACCTCTATAATTTCCTCTTTCCAGGGTATCACCCTTCCCTTTATACACATTTACAATTACACTCTTCAGCCAATCATCTGGGACAACACACTCATAAATAATCCTATTTATCAGTTTAGTGACTAACCTCACCCCTATATCGCCTGAGGCCTTCAACATTTCGGCAGTCAACCCAGACACGTCTGCTGCCTTCCCCACCTTCATCCTGCCTATTGCCTCACTCACAGTAGCAACATCAATCAAAGGCCAAGGGCCAGACACTGGATCAGCTGGCTTCAAACCTTCCCTGTCCCAATCACACTCCTCATGCAACAACCGGTTATAATGCTCTCTCCATGCATCTTTAATATCCTCACTGTTCACCACCACCCATCCTTCATCATTCTTCACACACTGCTCACCTATAATATCCTGATTATCCCTCTTCACCTGACCTGCCAACCTAAATATCATATTTTTCCTTTCCCCATGATTTAGGTTATCAAGTAAAAGTTTCTGTGACTCAGACTTTGCCCTATATACCTGTCTTCTAGCCCTCCGCTTGGCAGCCAAATATTCCTCTTTGCTACCACCCTTCTTCCATTCCCGGAAAAGCCTTCTTTTCTCCTTAACTGCAGCTTCAACACCCTCATCCCACCACCAAGTTACTTTATGTCTTGGTGGTCCTCTTGTCCAACTGCATGTTACATCAGTAACTCTCAAGAAATTGTTCTTGAGGGCTCTTTACTGTTCATTAACGCCTCTGTCTACAGCTCCCTGTTCAGCCACCACTCTCCTCAACTCGCTATAGAAGGCATCCCTTACTACATGGTTTTTCAGCTTCCATATTCTCCTCCTAGGTACATAAGTCCTCTTTTTCATCACTTGTTCTTTAAGCACCACATCACAAATAAATAGTTTGTGCTGCTGCACGCACTCCCCACTTCCTATAACTTTAACATCCCTCACTAACCTCCTATCGGCCCTCCTAACCAGAAAATAATCTATCTGACTGCTTTTCCCCCCAGACTCATACGTAATTAACCTACTGTCTCTTTTCCTAAAATATGTGTTGCACACAATCTTGTCCGTTGCCTCCCCAAGCTCGAGTATCCTTTCCCCTTCTGCATTCCTTATACCATACGCACATCCCCCATGCACTCCTTCATAACCTTGTGCTGCTTCACCTACATGACCATTTACGTCCCCTCCCAAAATCACTATCTCATCATCCCGCATACCACCCACTACACGTATTAAATCATCCCAAACTCTATCTTTCTCTGCTTCATCCAATCCTGCCTGTGGAGCATATGCCGATATAGTCGCAGTTATCTTTCTACCCACCAGAATTTTCACTACCAATATCCTATTGTTTACTCTCAAAACATTCATAACATATTCCACCCATTTCTCCGCAACCATCACACCAACACCTCCATATCCATCTGTCCCCCCCATGCCAAAACAACTTATAGCAACTGTCCTTCCCAACAATCTTTCTGGCTGATCCACCACTGTACCGGACTTCCTGCAAACACGCCACATCCACCCACCTCCTACTGAATGCCTCAACGACTTCCCCCGCTCTTCCCCTCAAACTTCCCACGTTCCATGAACCCACCCTCATCCCCTTGCATGATTTACTGCCCTCAGGCTAGCTTTGAAACTTATTCTGTTTTGTCATCTTCAGTTTTAATGAAGGGGGATAGACAGGCCCCACTCACTTCACAGTCCCAGGTCCAGGCAATGGATCTGGGACCCCTAGCCCACCAGCTTACCAGTGGCTGTGGTAGTGGCCTCGGGGCACCCTGCCATGACAGCTGCAGGGACACCGTCCAACCGTGCCTTGGCACTGCAACTATCCCGCCATTATACACCCACTGATAGGGCAGCCTCCTGGGGCGCTACTCCCAGGTTCGGGCCCCTCTCTATTGGGCAGAAGCGGCAGCCTGGGAACCGCAATGCCCTGTACCCTCTAGCACAGGCCTGAGCCCCATCTCGCCCTGGACCCATGATCTATGCCGGAGGAACCCCCGCCATGCCTCCCCCCAGAAGTCCGCCACTAGGTAGCGGGGGCAAAGTTTTCTGGCCACATGCCCTTGCTGGCGCCACGTTGTGTGAAATGTAAAGTGCATGTGGTGTAGTGCATAAATAGTTAGGAAATGTTTGGGAGAGTATGCTGGTCTACTCTCCATGTTACTGTCACACTGAAAAGGTCGGCAAAGGGGGATGGTTAGATAGGTAGTGAAACAGGATCTCCAGCTCTCCCTATCACCAGCATTCCCATTCCCCTCGGGAGTACTACCCTTTGTGTGTGTGTGTGTGTGTGTGTGTGTGTGTGTGTGTGTGTGTGTGTGTGTGTGTTCTTACCTAATTGTTCTTACCTAATTGTATCTTTACAGGAATGAGTCAAGCTCGTACTGTCCCGTGTCTTACACCATATTTATAGTACATATCCTTAAATTTGTGAATTGTTTTGGCACACACTGTTTCATTCGATAGTGCATTCCACTGATCAATTGCTCTATTTGGGAAACTAAATTTCCTTACGTCTGTATCACCTATCTTTTTATGCAGTTTTTTGCAGTGTCCTCTTGCTGATGCTTCCCCATACGTTAAGTAATCATTTACGTCTATTTTCTCTTTCCCTGATATGCATTTATACAGCATAATCATGTCACATCTTTTCCTTCTCTCCTGTAGTGTTGGTAGATTCAGTTTATTTAGTCTTTCCTCATAGCTTAGATCCCTTAAGCTTGGTACCCATCTTGTAGCTGCCCTTTGAACTTTTTCAATCTTGTCTATGTGTTTTTTGAGATGAGGACTCCAGACTACTGATGCATACTCCAGAGTTGGCTGATGAATGATGTTATTATCTTTCTTAGCATGTCTTCATTTATGTATGTAAACGCTATTCTCATATTGCCAAGCATTGTATGCATGTTCCGTACCTTCTCACTGATGTGGCCAGCCGGAGATAGTCTGTTATTGACAATCACACCTAGGTTCTTCTCTCTTTCTGACGTGTGTAGGGTTTTATTTCCTAACATATAATCCCAATCAGGTCTTTTTCCACTTTTACCAAACTTGATTACATGACACTTGTCCACTTTGAATTCCATTTGCCATGTATTACTCCTTTCATGAAGTTTATTTAATTCTTCTTGTAGCTCTTTACAAGAGTCTGTGTTAGTAATTCTCCTTTGTATTTTTGCATCATCTGCAAACATATTTAGATAGCTTTCATTTCCAATGTTACTGTCTACATCATTTATATACACTAAAAACATGATTGGTGCCAGCACTGAGCCCTGTGGTACTCCACTAGTCACTTCTTTCCATGATGAGTAATTTCCCCTTAGTACTGTTCTCATTTTTCTTTTCATGAGAAAATCTTGCATCCAACAATACAGTTTGCCTCGAATTCCTCCTTGGTGGTAGTTTCCATAAAAGTCTTTGGTGTGGTACTGTGTCAAATGCTTTCTTGAAATCTAAATAGATACTGTCCACCCATCCTTCTCTTTCCTGTAATGTGTCTGTTACTGTCATAGTAGCTCAACAGATTAGTAACACATGATTTTCCTTTTCTGAAACCAAACTGTCATTCTGTTATCATATTGTGTTCTTTTAGATGATTTACCCAAGCTTTTCTTATAAGCTTTTCTAATACCTTGCCTACAACACTGGTTAGTGGTACTGGTCGGTAGTTAAGTGGAGTTTGTCTATTCCCTTTCTTGAATAAGGGAACAATGTTTGCTTTCTTCCAAATATCAGGTAGTTTACCTTGACTCAAGGATTTCTTGAAAATTAAAAATAATGGTTTATTAACTCCTTTGCACATTCACATAGCACCCAACATGAAATTTTATCAGGACCATTTGTTTTTCCTTTGTCTAATTTAGTTAGCTCCTCCTGCATTTCTTTTTCTGATGTTTGTATATCTGGTAGTATGTGTGGGCATGCATGTTCCACATAATCTCTCCCAGATTTTTTTTCGTCTGTAAAAACTGATTGGAATTTCTTGTTTTGTGCTTCACAAATATCCTTCTCTTGTGTATATGTGATTCCATCATCCGTAATGGATTGTATTTTATCTTTTACTTTGGTTTTGCTTCTAATGTAGCTGTAAAATAGCTTTCGTTGATCACTACTTTTATTTATGATATCCTCCTCAAACTGTTTTTATGCTTCTCTCCTTATTCTTGTATAATCGTTTCTTGCCTGTTTGTAATTATTATATGTCCTTTCACTATTGTGTCTTCTGTATCTATTCAACAACAAATCTCTTTTTTCTTTTGATTTTTTACATTCTGTATTGAACATTTCTTTCTTTTCTTTTCTGCTTCTTCGTGATGTGGGATGTAATTCTGGACTCCTATTTCATAAAGTTAACAGAATTTTCCATATATAGCATTTAAATCTTGTCCTCTAAGCTCCTTTTCCCAAGCAATTTCTAATAAGTTCCTCTTTAGATCATGATACTTTCCCTTTTTATAGTTTAGGCTCTTTTTGTAACTTTCATTGCTGTTGTCAATGTCATATGCAATCCTGAAGTTGCAATTTAGTACTGCATGGTCGCTTTTGCCGAATGGAGGGTGATATATTAAATTGTCAATATCATTTTCTTGCCTAGGAAATATGAGATCTAGCATTGGGGGTACATCGAGTCCTCTTTTTCTAGTGCTTTCCCTTACATGTTGCTTTAGGAAAAACTCTTGCACAGGATCCAGGAGCTTTTGGTCTCAACAGCTTTCTTGGCTTATTATGTCTAGAGTATTCCTATTTGTGTTTGTATTAAAATCACCAGTTAGTATGATTCTTTTCGATTTCTCTTCCATTTTATGTAGTAATGCTCTTAAACTATGAATTGTACTCTTCGCCTGGTCCTCATATTCGTCTCTTTCCCATGTGTTTGATCTAGGTGGCATGTACAAATTGGCTACAATCACAACTAATTCTTCTGCTTACTCTGTTCATCTTTTCTCTCCGTTGGGCTTCTCCGATCACAACCTCATTACCTTAACCTGTCCTATCACTCCGGTACGGCCTGTGGACCCTCCAGGGAAGCGTTGTCTGTGGCATTTTGGAGCCGCGGACTGGGAGGCCCTCAGGCAGTACTTCTTTGATTTTCCCTGGAATGATTATTGCTTCCATGGCCGTGAGCCATCTGAGTGTGCCTTGCACATTACAGAGGTTATCCTCTCGGGCATGGAAGCATACATTCCTTTCTCATATCCTTTGACTAACGCAAGAAAGCCTTGGTTTAATCACGCTTGTTCTAATGCTGTCCGCAACAAGGAGAAGGCCTACAAAAGGTACCGGAGCCAACACATCCCTGAATCACATCGTCTTTACGTTTCTGCCCGGAATCGTGCTAAGTCTGTTCTTCGCCCTACTAAAAATAATTTCATCCATACTAAATGCTCTCAACTCTCCAACTCGAATTCTTCCTGCTCATTCTGGCACCTTGCCAAAAATCTTTCTAACAACTTTACCTCATCATCCTTCCCTCCTCTTTTCTACTCTGATGGTTCTGTAGCTATTTCTTCTACTGATAAAGCAGATCTCTTCGCACAGACTTTCTCCTCCAATTCCACCTTAGACGATTCCGGTGCTGTTCCTCCATCACTTCCCCCCTCTGACTTCCTCATGGCTGACATTAAAATTTCTTCAGTTGATGTATTTTCTGCCATCACTGGCCTCAGTACTAACAAGGCATATGGGCCTGATGGGGTCCCTCCTGTTGTTCTCAAGAACTGTGCTTCTGTGCTTACACCCTGCCTAGGCAAACTCTTTCGCCTTTGTCTGTCAACTTGTACCTTTCCTTCTTGCTGGAAGTTTGCTCTCATTCAGCCAGTCCCAAGAAGGGTGACCACTCCCAACCCTCCAACTATCGTCCAATTGCTTTAACGTCCTGTATTTCAAAAGTTTTCGAGTCAATTCTTAATAGAAAAATTTTAAGACATCTTTCCTATCACAATCTTCTTTCCGATCGTCAGTATGGGTTCCGTCAGGGACGCTCCACTGGCGATCTTCTCACCTACCTTTCAGACTCCTGGTCATCCTCCTTTCGGGATTTTGGCGAAAGCTTTGCCATTGCACTTGACATCTCAAAGGCTTTCGATCGAGTCTGGCATAAATCTTTAATTTCCAAACTGCCCTCCTACGGTTTCTATCCTTCTATCTGTGCCTTCATCGCTAGTTTCCTTTCTGGTCGTTCTATAGCCGCTGTTGTAGACGGCCATCGTTCTTCTTCTAGATCTATCAACAGTGGTGTTCCTCAGGGCTCTGTCCTATCACCAACTCTCTTCCTTTTATTCATCAATGATCTTCTAAGCTGTACATCTAACCCTATCCACTCATACACTGATGACTCCACCCTTCACCTTTCCATTCGGTTCCCGCAACGCCCATCTCAATAGTTACTTCAACAAACAAGGGATGAGGCTATGGCACACCTAATGTCTGACTTGGCTCGTATCTCTGACTGGGGTAAAAATAATATTGTTATCTTTAATGCATCTAAGACTCAGTTCTTACACTTATCAACCTGACAAAATCTTCCACAGGTATACCCACTAATGTTTAATAATATTCAGCTTAATCCTGCATCATCCTTGAACATGCTTGGGGTTTCATTTACTCGGGACTTATCTTGGAAAAATCATATTACATCTCTTGTAAAATCTGCTTCCAAGAGATTGGGTGTGCTAAGCCGACTCCACTCTTTCTTTACCCCTGCACAATTGTTGACTCTATACAGGGGTTTTATCCGCCCCTATGTGGAGTACAACTCTCATGTGTGGGGAGGCTCCCCACATACAGCTCTTCTCAATAGGGTGGAGTCAAAGTCTTTTCGTCTCATTAACTCTCCTCCTCTTACTGACTCCCTTCAACCTCTGTCTCTACGCCGCTCTTTTGCATCTTTATCTCTTTTCTATCGCTACTTCAATGGTCACTGCTCCTCTGAACTGTCTGCTTGCATTCCTCCACCTCTACGACGGGTGCGTAGCACCCGTCTGGCAGCAAACTCTCATCCATTTTCTGTCCAACTCTCTAATGCAAGAGTTAACCGTTACTCCCAGTTTTTCATTTATGCAACAGGTCAGCTCTGGAACTGTCTCCCTCTGTCTGTATTTCCTGCTGCCTATGATCTCCAGTCTTTCAAACGCAGTGTGTCCAGGCATCTCAAAATGATCGGATCTTGAATTTGGCTCTCTATTGTATTTTGTTTTTCTCTTGGAGGGAACTGTTACTGCGGGCTCATGGCCTTTGGTTCCTTCTTCCTCGCATAAAAAAAAAAAAACTTTCCCTTCAGATGTATTTATCTCTACTGCAATCACTTCTACTTGTGAGGGTATATCCAATTCTACTTCTTTGACTTTTAGATTTTTCTTAGTTAATATTATAATTCCTCCTTTTTTAAAGTTCCTATCTCTTCTCCATATATTATATTCCTCTAAGTTTAGGATGTCATCCGATAATCTTGGTGTTAATTTTCTTTCAGTTAGGCATATTGTGTGTGGTTCATTTACTCTGACATAATCATTCATCTTTAATAATTTAGATACCATTCCATCGACATTTGAGTACATCAACTTAATCATCTTGTTTATATACTTGTCATGATTTGGTTCTACTACCTTCCTCCTTTATATTCCCTCCTGTTTATGTACCACTTTCGTACCTGCAATCCAATTACTTTGTAAAAAAAAATTTATTCTTCTCCTCCTCTGAGCTTCCCTCATTTTTTTTTTTTTTTTTTTTTGTTTCCTCCCTCTTCTCTTTCAGTAATTCCAGTTCCTCTTGTGTTAGGCATCTTTTTATCCATACATTTTTGAACTCCTCTTTTTCCATAATATTCTTTGCATTTTTTAGTATCTCCTCCACGGTGTTTACACTCTGGAAGGTTACCTTTAGGGGTCATGACTTACTTTTCTCGTATTTCCCTAACCTTTTGTGTTCCTCTATGTCTTTACTACAGATTTCCTCTGATACTTCTTTCAATATGCCTATTACATTTGCCATCTCCTTTTTGTCTCTTGAGATCTTGTTTTTTACTTCTTCCTCTTCTATACCAGTGATTACTATAGATTTGTTGATGTCTACTGAATCTCTGACTAAGTTTGGATTGTTTTGGATTATTCTTTTCCCTTCCTTTTTAATGTTTTTTTTTTTTTCCCACTCTTGTTTCTAAGTCTTTCTTTACTTTCACCATTGTCTGTGCTTGTGCATTCCTGCGATGTGTGTCAACTTACCACTAACTGAGGGTGTGTCCATCCTGCACCATTGAAACCAATGCCTATAATCTCTGAATCATTCGAGAGAGATGCACTTGACATTGTAGGGCCAGTCACTCCTAGGGCTTGGGTTGAATCAAAGTATATCCTCACTATCATTGATTTCAGCACATGGTGGCCAGGAGCCATGCCCTTAAGAATACACAGGCTGTCACTGTTGCAGAGGCACTGATTGAGGCGTTCTGTCACTTTGGGATTCCCAAGGAGGTCTTAAGCGATTGGGGTTCGTAGTTCACCTCTGCAATGATGGATGAAGCATTGAGAGTGCTGTCTATCAGAGGCTAGAGAACTACACCCTATTATCCCATGTGTAATAGGTTGTGTGAGAGGTTAAATGATGCTAAAGCACATGGCCACCGAACTGCTGAAAAAATGACCGTGGTTCATTGCCCATCTTGTTTTTGCTTATTGAGAAGCCCCACAGCATTCCTTGAAGTTCTCATCTTTTGATCTGGTGTATGGAAGGTCGGTCCATGGGCCATTTCATGTCCTTCACGATTTATGGGACGATGAAGAACCCGAACCTGAAGTCAAGACCACTGCATCTACATCCTTGATTTAGTTCACTCCATCTCCAGTTGATGTGCGAGCTAGCTAAAGAAGAATTGATCAAGGCACGTGAAGTTCAGAAGGCTTATTATAAGAAAACAAAGCTCCAGAAGTTCAGTCCAAGCGGTAAATGCTTGGTGTTACTGCCCACTGCCTAGAACATGTTGTGGTGCTGTGGAAGGGTCCATATGATGTAGAGTGCATTTCAAACCTCAACTACATAATTCAGATAAGGAATCTCTGTAAATGGTTCCACATTAACATACTGAAGGCTATCATCAGTCAAACCCTGAGGAGACTGGCCTACAAGTAGTTGATGACAGTGACCAGTCCCTGGAAGAAACCAGGGCAGCTGCGGCGATCCCAGCTGATGACCACAATGATGAGCCCTTAACCGTTCAGTCGCATCATGAGGAGGCTGTTGGGAATGTCTTACTTAACAATGACTTAGCATTAGGTGATCAGAATGCCATAAGGTTACTGTTTTGTTGGTATGCTGATGTCTTTTCTGACCAACCTAGACTTGCAAAAGGTTGAGTGTCACAAAATTGAGATGACCAGCAATACTCCCATGAATGTTAAGCCATATCTGATTCCCATGTGACTACTGGACGCAGTAGATAATGAAATTGCTGACATGGAGACTGCAGGTATTACTGAAAAGTCCTAATTATCTTATTATTATCCAGTGGTAGTAGCCTGCAAGAAGGATGGCAGAGTCATGATTTGTGGTGACAATAGGATGCTATATGCAATCATCAAAGTGGATACTGAGTCGGTGAGTGACTATATTGCCATTTTCTCCAAGCTGGTAGGGTCACAATATTTCATGAAGCTTGATTTAGTGAAGGGATTATTCCAGATACTCCTTCATCCCGAGTGTCATCAGATCACTGCCATTGTTACTCCTAGGGGGTTGTATCAGATAAAAGTCCTTGCATTTGGACTTACCAATTCCCCACCAGTATTCAGCTATGAGACAAGTGTTCCATGGTATGTAGGAGTAGAAATGTTTGTTGATGATGCCCTTGTTCATTCTGCCACGTTGGAGGAGGGTCTCAAACTCTTGGAAATTGTCTTCCATACTCTCTGCAGTTTCAGCATGACTGTGAAGCCTAGCAAGTGTAAAACTGTGCATAGTGAGGTGGAGTTCCTCAGGCATATTGTTGGCAATAATCATTGCAGGCGTGAGGGCGATAAGATCAGGAAAGTTGGAGAAGCCCTAAGTCCCGTGACCATGAAACAAGTTAGGGCATTCCTCGGTGTAGTGGGGTATTATAGAGTTTTATCTCCAACTTTGCTCTCGTTGCCCAGCCGTTGTACGAGACACTTTAGAAACATGCTCCTAATACCTTTGAATGGGGGAGAAGCACAAGTGAAATCTTTTGCCATCCTCAAGAATATGCTGTGTAAAGATCCTATCCTCCAGCTGCCTGATTCCAATAAGCCTTTCATACTACACACCGATGATTCACAAGATGGAGCAGGTGATGTGCTAATGCAGGAATTGGAGGGCAGAATTTTCCCAGTGGCACATCACAGCCATAAGCTAAAACACACTGAGAGGAATTGCAGTACTGTTGAGAAGGAACTCTTGGCTGGAGTTGATGACGTTAACCCAAGGCGTCCCATTGACGTATGGGTACATCACAACGTTTTGTCACAGCTAATCCCATCGACGTACCAGTACATCGCGCAATTGCAAGGTTCATAATTTGCACAATTTTCAATTTTTGCATGTGATTTTTTGTACGTCTACACGGGACACCTTCCTCTATAAGATGCCAGGCAGAGACAATGCCTTACCCCACATGACCTCCCCCCCCACACGCCATTGTCTCGGTAATTCACCTGTTATCAATGGCCTGGCCAATAAAGACATTCAGGGCCAGAGTGATTCCCCAATCTTTTGCCTTCCTCAAGAATATGCTGTGTAAAGATCCTATCTTCCAGCTGCCTGATTCCAATTAGCCTTTCATACTACACACCGATGATTCACAAGATGGAGTATATGATGTGCTAATGCAAGAATTGGAGGGCAGAATTTTCCCAATGGCACATCACAGCCATAAGCTAAAACACACTGAGAGGAATTACAGTACTGTTGAGATGGAGCTCTTGGCTGGGGTTGATGGTGTTAACCCAAGGCGTCCCATTGACGTATGGGTACATCACAATGTTTTATCACAGCTAGTCCCATCGATGTACTGGTACGTCGCACAGTTGCAAGGTTCATAATTTGCACAATTTTCAATTTTTGCGCGTGATTTTTTGTACGTTTACATGGGACACCTTCCTCTACAAGATGCCAGGCAGAAACAATGCCTTACCCCACATGACCTCCCTCCCCCCGCACGCCATTGTCTCGGCAAATCACCTGTTATCAATGGTGACCTGCCCAATAAAGACATTCAGGGCCAGAGTGATTCCCCAATCGATGACAATGTGGAGGACAAAGTTTACGTAGCATTAGAGGAAGAAATAATAAGAAATGACGATCAGGTAATGTCACCAAAATGTTGATGTGTTCATGAAACAATGCTCATATTGCCTATATTACTGTGTGAAAACCAATATACTCTCATACCGCATATAAATTCGTACCAAATAAATAAATAAATACCATTTATGAGTGGTGTGGAATAGTTACCCTCCCATAGAACTCATTTTCTTTAGAGACAGCCTGATAGAACACCCAGTAAGGTAAGGAGTACTGCTAGCTGTATCAAGTATTTTAAACCTCAGGTGAGTGATTTCTCTATGATTTTTCGATGTTTCTCACCAAAAGCGGAGGTTTGAGGCAAATTTTTTTTTTTCCAAAATTGATCGGGACTGGGGGCAGGCAGTGGTGGAAAATCAGTTGGGACGGGGTGGGTTAAGAAATACTATTATTTATATGGAACATCATTCACTTTGGAAACCGATCATATCCCATTCACCAGTCTCAGCATAACTAAGATGGCTAATGTAAGACCGATGCAGTGGACATTGTACTTGCAGCAGTTTAACCTTGTTGTGAGATACATCACTGGAAGTGACAATGTAGGCACAGACGTGATGTCTCACCTGCTAATTGACGACTAACATGGGCAACTGTTGTACACTGGGTTCCATAAGACATGCATCCTCAGTGATTTGGGCAATCCAAAGACTAGCTCGGTTCCCAGTTAAAAGTATACCAATAAGACCTGACGTCTCGCCCATTAGTCCCACAGGACACATTACATCCAGGGCCAGTACATACAGGTTAAGGGGAAAGTTTAAGACCCCTGCAGAGGCAATCTGAGGCTGTGTCTGAATTACCTTGTGGTGCATATCGTACTGTGGGCCTTTCTAATGATTCACAGAGAATACACACTTTACCTGAATGAGTGTTTACACCCACACTGGGTGTTAAAATGTGACCTGTCCGAGTTTGTATAAGGATTCTCAGCTTAACGATACTAGTCGTAAGTGTAGATTGATACAGGTAAGTGTGCTCTTGGGATGACCAAGTGCTGGAACAAATACCGCTGGACAGTACTTAGACTACGAGCATATGCACAGAGTCCTGAGTTAACCCAAACAATCACGCCGTCGGCATGGTGCCGACAGTACAAAACGTCTCAAGTAATCCCAGCGATGTGATGGTGCCAACAGCAAAATTCGAGCGTTGTAGCTCGTCTCTAACTGCTTCAATCTAGCTAATTTTTTGCTAAAGAGTAGCTTAATGTATTGGCAACATTGTGCACAAGCACTTATAGCACTGAGTTTGGTTCTGCATGGCTGGGTAACATCAATATGCCACTGTCCGTCACAGTGTTAGAATGTCGTGAAAGTTATGCCATTTTTCTGCCTCCCTGGGCTGGAGGAGGCGGTTGAAACTGTCACATGGACCCTCTGTCCATTCATTTAGTGATTCTATAGAAGAGGAAGACCTGGAGGACTCTTCTGGGGAGGATTATAAGCCAGTGGAGAAGGATATTGAGAATGGGGATTCCCCCATTCTCCTCCCCCGTTCTCTCTCATACCGCCCAGCTGGGTGGGAAAACGTAGCTCATGGCTTGGGAAACAGGGCTAGAAACATGATGGACGGCCATCCTGCACTTATTTCTCCTATAAGGAGTACTTTTTTAAGTTTTTCATTGATTTATATGTCCTTTTGGATTGTTTTATGCAATAATTTTTATTTCCGTTTTTGGTCTGGGATTGGGTGGGTATAAAATTGCAAAAATGCCTGGTATGGTACGGGTTAATGGTCACTACTCATACTTTGGACCTGTGATGGGCTATGGGTCACTGAGGGCCCTGTTAGTTAACTGGCACCCAACAGGATCTTTTTAATGTACCAGGGGTCAGTGCTGGAGGGAATGGATCAGCTGAAGATAAACGTGGTCTTGCACATGAGAGAAGGAGCTGGCACCTGATTGACTGCTGTCTTCCTTGAAAGCACCAGGCAATGCTCTGGACCTCACCTGTTTGTTGTTGAAATATATGTAGCAAGCTTTCACACACTTTGACCTGAGTACAGGATTTTTCACCATCGTCACAGAGTTTTTTTTTGCCTGAAGCTTGCTTCTATTAATGTAAATACGAAGTTTTTACGCTTATTGATGACAATGCTCTTCTGTAGCAGGATAGTACACACACCACAGTGTGAATCATGTGCTACTGGGTTAGGATGTATATATTACCTACTGTTCAGTTGTTCTCTAAAGAATATCTTTTTGATGGGGCATAATGTCATGAATTCGTGAGGTTGTTGTATTTTGGCAATAATTATGGCAATTCGTGACACTGTATGAACTCATGAACAATATTGAAAACCCACAGAATTGTGCTCAGTCAGTTAGCCGATGGGGCTTACTCTCATATTTGAAACTTTTTTTTTTCCAAAACATTCGTCATTGTATCATGAGTGACGGTCTATATGTATAGACAGTAATGTTTCACTGAGCAATAATTTTTGTGCAAACATTATTCCTCCGTCGTGCCTCTCTAGCCGTTAAGATAGGCCACGTCTACTTTCGGTGATCATGTATAGTTTTGTGCTAACGTGAGAACATTAGGCAGTTGGTGTAGTGCTACCACGAGAGGAACATCTTAAGAACAGTGCAGAGTAGTGAAGAACCCATCTTGCTGCTTATCACCCAGTCTCTAGCAATTCTACGACCCCCACATCTCCCGACTAAATTGGTGATCGGCAACAATGGATGTCAGCAGTGCGCAATGCAGTTCAACCTGAGTAGCAGAGCCGCCCAGTCTCTTGACAGGCATGACTCCATTTTCTTCACTGACCGGTATTTTCTTTGTGTTTTCTAGGCTTAAGAGTATTAGCTAGTTGTTTGATTGCGTGAATGAGTGTTTACTCGTGTAAGTTATCTTGTAACGTAAGAATTCATTTTGTTTATAATTAATAAATTTACAGTTCTTTTCTTTGGGTTTTATTTAACGTAAGAATCGCGTTTCATTTCTCCATATTGTGCTTACTTTAGTTTGCTACTCCCAGTTTGCAAAAACTTCTTATATTTATCACGACTGGTAGTTAAGCCAGTTCTTTCATTTTAATTCATAAATCTGTTTGCGCCAGCCAGGAGTTAGCACCGGCAAGAATCCGTCTTTATTAGTGTTAATTATCGATTGTCAGGGGTAAGGACACTTTCTCAGAGGCCAACAGTATCAACAGTTCAGCATTCGTGAGTGTTTAGTCTCCACCGTTTACGCTTGAGAAAGTTTATGAAATTCTTGTCTTTAGAGAATAGGCAAAGTAAGGCAACATAAGATAAAACTTACTAATTTATTTCTTAAGTTGATAGCCCTCGTGTCAGTGGTGACTTTCTTTGTTTATCCCTTAAGTAGTGAAGATATATTCAGTATATTTCTTTTCCCACCATGACAGCTGACGACTTATTTCCAATTCATATTTCACTTCCCCCCTTGACAAGAAAAGAACTACAAGGAGAAGGGGAAGAGGGTAGAGAAGGGCTGAGGAATGAGGTAGAGGGAGGGAAAGGGGACGTAGGAGGAAAGAGGCGAGGGAAAAAGGGGGAAAGCGGTGGAAGGGACAAGGAAATGAGAAAGAAGGGGAAAAGGGCAAGGAATATCAGGGGGGGAGAGAAGGACTGAACCCAAGGATGGGAGCGAAGGGCGGAAGAGGAGAGAGGAGACAAAAAAGAGCAACAAATAGGAAAGGATAGAGTCAGCGAAGAGTAACAGAGAGCGTTGGAGTAAAGAAGCTAAGAGGGAGAAGAGGAAGAAGAGGAAGAAATGAAAGAGGACAAAAAAAAAAAGAGATGGGGAAATGGGGACTACGGAAGAGAATGAAGGACACTATAGAAGCGATAAGTGGTGAGAGGGCAGGAGAGATGAGATGCAAAGAAAAGAAAGAAGGCAAGGGATGGGGGAAGGGACGAGGGAAGAAATGGGAAAAAGAAGAGAAGGAATGATAAAACAGAAAGATAGAAAGAAGAGAAAGAAAGAACGGAGAGAAGGAATGCGTAGGGGTGAGGGGGAGTGAAGGGAAGACAGGGGAAGAGGAACAGAATCGAAAGGAAGAGAAAGCACGAAGGAAGACAGAGAGACGGTAATGAGGGAGAGAAGACGTAAGACGAAAGAGGAAAACAGTAGAATATACAAAAAAGGAAGAGACGAGTCAGGCCGATGGAAGAACAGAGATGAGAAAACTTGGGATGACGGGACAAGGCCAGACGAGACGAGTGTAACAGACAGAAGATAAGATTGCATGAAATGACATAGGAGAAAAGGCAAGAGAAGATAGGAGACAAGAAGTGAGGAGGAGAGACATGAGATAAGAAGGGAAGAGAAAAGACATGGAGAGGAGGTACGAAGAAAGAAAACGCAATGGAACTGAAGGTGGAAGTGACAAGAAAAATGAGGGTTCTAACGAAGAAAGGGAATGAGATGAGAAAACAAACTTAAGAGAAGACTAGTGAGAAAGATGAGATAAGAACAGGAAAGTAACAAGAGATGAAAGAGAAAAGGGAGGATGGGAGGAAGAAACAAATGGATGGAAGGAAGGAAGGATGTGAAAGAAAAAGAAAATAGTATGATGGAAAGAAACAATGAAAGGAGGGAAAGGAGAAAGAAATTAAAACAGGAAGAAAGTAATGAAGACAAAAATAAAGGAAGGACTGAGCGAAGTAACAATGAGAAGAAGCACTAGTACTTTGGAAAAAGAAGAGAGGTAAAGAAGATACGAAAACAAAGAGAAAAATAAAGTCAAAAATATGGAACACAAGGGTAATACGAAACTATAAGGGGTCATGAAGAAGAGGAAGACGATGGAAGAAGGAAGGAAGAGAAGGTGGTAAGGAAGAGGATAAAGAAACAAGATTTTCAATGAGGCAAGGAAAAGCGGGTAAATAATGAAATGATGGGGAAAGAGAAAAATGCTAGAGGAACAACATGCAAAACAAAGAGTAGGAGAGGAAGGGACGAAGAAAGAATAGGAAAAAGTAAGAGGCAAACGGAAAAAAAAAAAATAAGGGAAACACAGCTGAAGATGTGGGGAGGAAAGGAGAGGAGGGAAAAAGGGTGATGAAAATGTGAGAAAAAAGGCAGGGGGGAAGACAGGATAGAACTGGGACAAAAAGGAAAGGAGAGAGTGGACGATGGAGAAAAATAAAAGTTAAATTTGCTGCAACTGCTCCAGTTCGCTTAGTACTGAAAGCCCAGGTTTTCCCGCTCGATTTTGGTGTGATTTGAACTTGATATAGTTTCCTTCGTACATACCTTTGTTTTGAACTAAACCATCTCCAACGGTGACAGTGTTAATCCTCTCCTAATGCATGGAGGGATTTGAAGATCAGAAGAAGAGGGGGTTATATACATAAATATGTTTCAGAATTAAGAATTCATGAAAACCGTATATCGCAGCCCAATTTCAAGATGTTAGGAACACTTCAGAACGAGAAAGGTACTGTACGTTCTTCAGCCGTAACATTCGCATTTATCGGTCCTAAACTTTGTCCTGTTCATTTATGGGTAATACACAAGTCAAACTTCATGGAACCAAACCAAAGCTCAAGAGAACATTCCTTTGATGTTTACCTAATATATTTATGAAAGCTACAATTTCAGTCCTAACCTGGGCATTCTTCTCTCCTAATTTCAGCACTATGATGAAATTTATAATATATATAATTTTTTTCCTTTACTGCAGATTTTGAACGCTCCGCTTCCATACCAGTTACGTGGCTTTGAAGTTTCCTTCTAATTATATTCCATACAATCAATTTGCAACGGAAGTGTAACTAAAAAACGATGTATATAAGGAAATGAAACTGTAACACGCATGAAAACTGACAAGGGAAGGGAGAGAGAGAGAGAGAGAGAGAGAGAGAGAGAGAGAGAGAGAGAGAGATGGGGGGAAATATAGGAGCTTGGAAACTGAGAAAGAATACTGGAGAAGAAGTGATTGAGATAAGAAGAGAAAGATGGAGAGGGGGATTTCTGGGATCGGGGAGAAAGAAGATTGGAATAAAAGGGAAGAGAGAGAGAGAGAGAGAGAGAGAGAGAGAGAGATGGGGGGAAATATAGGAGCTTGGAAACTGAGAAAGGATACTGGAGAAGAAGTGATTGAGATAAGAAGAGAAAGATGGAGAGAGGGATTTCTGGGATGGGGGAGAAGGAAGATTGGAATAAAAGGGTAGAGAGAGAGAGAGAGAGAGAGAGAGAGAGAGAGAGAGAGACTGTATCACGGGTCACTAAGGAGAGTGTTTGCGAGATCCATCAAAACTCCATGGTCGTATCCCAGATATCATAATGACAGGCACAACTGGCTGGGTTTTACTGTGCTTCCACTCTGAAATCCTATACTGAAACTCCACAACACAACCAAACCACTTATCACGACAACAACTATGGACAATGTAGCAATCAAATTTAGTTACACCGATTTTAACACCTGTTCCCTCATTTTCTTTCGTGTGTGTGTGTGTGTGTGTGTGTGTGTGTGTGTGTGTGTTTGTTTGAGGAAGTCCCTGCAATAGAGAAAGTGGCCTCTAGTAAGAAACTTTGTGTCGATAAAAATGTGGATGTTGCTGCGTGGGTAACAGGAGCCAGGCCTTTGTGTTACCTGACCATTCTCCTAACTGCACACAGCGTCACATTTTTCTTCTCTCTTCCTTTCCTTTTCCTTCCTCACCTCTCTCCCTCCTTTTCTTCCTCCTTTTGTGTTATCCATCCTCGTAATTCTACACACACACACACACACACACACACACACACACACACACACACACACACACACACACACACACACACACACACACACACACACATTTATCTTAACCTTACTTTCTTCCTTCACTCCTTCCCGTGTATTCTCCCACATTGCTCCTCGATTTCTTCTTCTTCTTTCTCAGTTTCCGTGTTTTTTCTTTCTCTTTTTCCTAAGTTTAAAATTGTTTTTATTTTATTTTCATCTTTCCCTTTTCCCAATCTATTATTCTGCAGTACACGTTGTTCTTGTGCCTTCTCTCCTGCCCTCTGTCCTTCCGTTTAGCATATATTCTCTCTCTCCCTGTTTCTCCTCCCTTTTCCTTAAGTATCATGCTACACCTACAGTTTCTATTTTCTTAACTCTCTCTCTCTCTCTCTCTCTCTCTCTCTCTCTCTCTCTCTCTCTCTCTCTCTCTCTCTCTTCCTTCCTTTCTAGGATGTGATTGTTGGTGTGAGGATCGCAGGAGCTTGTTTTACATGCCAGCCCTCCTAAGTTCAAACATACGAGTATACACTCACACTTTTCTTTTCTCCCATCTTTCATTCCTTCCTGTTTTCTTTGTTTTCCTTGTTTTCATGTTGTCACTTTTTCTTCTTCCCTGTTAGTTCTCTGTTTTTAATTCTTTCTCCCTGGGTAGCCATCTACATTCAAGTTTTTTCCTCTCTTCTTTTTTTTCTTTCTTTCTCGATTCTTATTCAGTTTCCTTGTTTTTTCCTCCCTCTCTTTCCTTCTCTCCTTTTTTCCACTCATCCATCTTTCCTTCCTTCCTCCCTTCCTGTCTTCTTTCCTGGTATGATGATGAGTAACAAGCCATGGCATGAAAAATAGATCCTTTGAAAATGGGCGTTGTAGATCTGCTGGTAGTCGAGGCAGCCATTATTCATATTTACCATATAGAAACAGAAACTAGAGAGTTGGGTGGAAAGGAATAGGCACGACGGGCTCTGGTTCGGAGGACAGTAGGACATGTCGAGGGGAGAATATACTGTGATTGGTACTGCAAGTCGACAAGTATGGTAAATTTCAAAGGTGATATCTTTAAGAAGGATAGGGTGTGCAAATGAAAGTGGGCGTGGTGAGAAGGATGGGCTAAAATTGTGGTCTGTGGTGGGGTATGGTGGGATGACTACCAAGCAATTTCTAAGAAGTACTTCTTTAGGTCATGATACTTTCCATTTTTATAGTTAGGCTCTTTTTGTAACTTTCATTCCTGTTGTCTATGTCATATGCAATCCTGAAGTTGCAATTTAGTACTTCATGGTCGTTTTTGCCGAATGGAGGGTGATATATTAAATTGTCAATATCGTTTTCTTCCCTAGTTAATATGAGATCTAGCAATGAGGGTACATCGAGTACTCTTTTTCTAGTGCTTTCCCTTACATGTTGCGTTAGGAAAAACTCTTGTACAAGATCCAGAAGCTTTTGGTCCCAACAGCTTTCTTGGCTTATTATATCTAGAGTATTCCAATTTATCTTTGTATTAATATCACCAGTTAGTATAATTCTTTTCGATTTCTCTTCCATTTTATGTAGTAATGCTCTTAAACTATGAATTGTACTCTCCGCCAGGTCCTCATATTCGTCTCTTTCCCATGTGTTTGATCTGGGTGGCATGTACAAATTGGCTGCAATTACTTTCCCTTCAGATGTATTTATCTCTACTATAATCACTTGTACTTGTGAGGGTATATCCAATTCTATTTCTTTGACTTTTAGATTTTTCTTAGTTAATATTATAATTCCTCCTCCTTTTTTAAAGTTCCTATCTCTTCTTCATATATTATATTCCTCTAAGTTGAGGATGTCATTCGATATCCTTGGTGTTAATTTTGTTTCAGTTAGGCATATTATATGTGTGTTCATTTTCTCTGACATAATCATTCATCTCTAATAATTTAGATACCATTCCATCGACATTTCAGTACATCAACTTAATCACCTTGTTTATATACTTGTCATGATTTGGTTCTACTACCTTCCTCCTTTTTATTCCCTCCTGTTTATGTACCACTTTCGTACCTGCAATCCAATTACTTTGTAAAAAAATTTACTCTTCTCCTCCTCTGATCTTCCCTCATTTTTTGTTTTTGCTTCCTCCCTCTTCTCTTTCAGTAATTCCAGTTCCTCTTGTGTTAGGCATCTTTTTATCCAAACATTTTTGAACTCCTCTTTTTTTATAGGATTCTTTGGATATTTTAGTATCTCCTCTACGGTGTTTACACTCTGGAAGGTTACCTTTAGGGGTCTTGACTTACTTTTCTTGTATATTTTGTGTTCCTCTATGTCTTTACTACAGATTTCCTCTGATACTTCTTCCAATATGCCCATTACATTTGCCATCTCCTTTTTGTCTCTTGAGATCTTGTTTTTTACATCATCCTCTTCTATACCAGTGATTACTATAGACTTGTTGATGTCTACTGAATCTCTGACTAACTTTGGATTGTTTTGGATTATTCTTTTCACTTCCTTTTTAATGCTTTTTTCTTCCACCCTTGTTTCTAAGTCTTTCTTTACTTTCACCACTGTGTGTGTGTGTGTGTGTGTGTGTGTGTGTGTGTGTGTGTGTGTGCTTGTGCATTCCTGCGATGTTTGTCAACTTACCACTAACTGAGCGTGTGTCCATCCTGCACCATTGAAACCAATGCCTATAATCTCTGAATAATTCGAGAGAGATGCACTTGACGTTGTAGGGCCAGTCACTCCTAGAGCTTGTGGTGAAGCAAAGTATATCATCACTATCATTGATTTCAGCACATGGTGGCCAGGAAACATGCCCTTAAGAATACACAGGCTGTCACTGTTGCAGAGGTACTGATTGACGTGTTCTGTCACTTTGGGATTCCCAAGGAGGTCTTAAGCGATTGGGGTTCGTAGTTCACCCCCACAATGATGGATGAAGCATTCAGAGTGCTGTCTATCAGAGGCTAGAGAACTACACCCTATTATCCCATGTGTAATAGGTTGTGTGAGAGGTTAAATGATGCTAAAGCACATGGCCACCGAACTGCTGAAAAAATGGCCGTGGTTCATTGCCCCTCTTGTTTTTGCTTATTGAGAAGCTCCACAGCATTCCTTGAAGTTCTCATCTTTTGATCTGGTGTATGGAAGGTCGGTCCATGGCCCACTTCATGTCCTTCACGATTTATGGGACGATGAAGAACCCGAACCTGAAGTCAAGACCACTGCATCTACATCCTTGATTTAGTTGACCATCTCCAGTTGATGTGCGAGATAGCTAAAGAAGAATTGATCAAGGCACGTGAAGTTCAGAAGGCTTATTATGATAAGAAAACAAAGCTCCAGACGTTCAGTCCAATTGGTAAATGCTTGGTGTTACTGCCCACTGCCTAGAACAAGTTGTGGTGCAGTGGAAGGGTCCATATGATGTAGAGTGCATTTCAGACCTCAACTACATAATTCAGATGTGGAATCTCTGTAAATGGTTCCACATTAACATACTGAAGTCTATCATGAGTCAGACCCTGAAGAGATGGCCTACAAATAGTTGATGACAGTAACCAGCCCCTGGAAGAAACCAGGCCAGCTGCGGCGATCCCAGCTAACGACCACAATGATGATCCCTTAACTGTTCAGTCGCATCACGAGGAGGCTCTCGGGAATGTCTTACTTAACAATGACTTAGCATTAGGTGATCAGAATGCCATAAGGTTACTGCTTTGTTGGTATGCTGATGTCTTTTCTGACCAACCTAGACTTGCAAAAGGTTGAGTATCACAAAATTGAGTTGACCAGCAATACTCCCATGAATGTTAAGCCATATCTGATTCCCATGTGACTACTGGACATAGTAGATAACGAAATTGCTGACATGGAGACTGCAGGTATTACTGAAAAGTCCTAATCATCTTATTATTATCCAGTGGTAGTAGTCTGCAAGAAGGATGGCAGAGTCATGATTTGTGGTGACTATAGGACGCTAAATGCAATCATCAAAGTGGATACTGAGCCAGTGAGTGACTATATTGCCATTTTCTCCAAGCTGGGAGGGTCACAATATTTCATGAAGCTTGATTTAGTGAAGGGATTATTACAGATACTCCTTCATCCCGAATGTCATCAGATCACTGCTATTGTTACTCCTAGGGGGTTGTATCAGATTAAAGTCCTTTCATTTGGACTTCCCAATTCCTCAGCAGTATTCAGCTATGAGACAAGTGTTCCATGGTATGTAGGAGTAGAAATGTTTGTTGATGATGCCCTTGTTCATTCTGCCACGTTGGAGGAGGACCTCAAACTCTTTGAAATTGTCTTCCACACTCTCTACAGTTTGAACATGACTGTGAAGCCTAGCATTTCTCGGTGTAGTGGGGTATTATAGAGTTTTATCTCAAACTTTGCTCTTGTTTCCCAGCTGTTGTACGAGACACTTTAGAAACATGCTCCTAATATCTCTGAATGGGGGAGAAGCACAAGTGAAATCTGTTGCCATCCTCAAGAATATGCTGTGTAAGATCCTATCTTCCAGCTGCTGCCTGTTGGCAATAATCATTGCAGGCGTGAGGGCGATAAAATCAGGAAAGTTTGAGAAGCCCTAAGAACCCAGTGGCACACTGACACTGAGAGGAATTACAGTACTGTTGAGAAGGAACTCTTGGCTGGGGTTAATGGCATTAACCCAAGGCGTCCCATTGACGTATGGGTACGTCACAACTTTGCTCTTGTTGTCCAGCTGTTGTACGATCGACATACCAGTACATTGCGCAATTGCAAGGTTCATGATTTGCACAATTTTCAATTTTTGCACGTGATTTTTTGTGCGTTTACACGGGACACCTTCCTCTACAAGATGCCAGGCAGAGACAATGCCTTCCCCTCCCACATGCCATTGTCTCGGCAATTCACCTGTTATCAGTGACCTGGCCAATAAAGACATTCAGGGCCAGAGTGATTCCCCAATCTTTTGCCTTTATCAAGAATATGCAGTGTAAAGATCCTATCTTCCAGCTGCCTGATTCCAATAAGCCTTTCATACTATACACCGATGATTCACAAGATGGAGCAGGTGATGTGCTAATGCAAGAATTGGAGGGCAGAATTTTCGCAGTGGCACATCACAGCCATAAGCTAAAACACACTGAGAGGAATTACAGTACTGTTGAGGAGGAGCTCTTGGCTGGGGTTGATGGTGTTAACCCAAGGCATCCCATCAACGTATGGGTACGTCACAACGTTTTGTCACAGCTAGTCCCATCGATGTACTGGTACATCGCGCAGTTGCAAGGTTCATAATTTGCACAATTTTCAATTTTTGTGCTTGATTTTTTGTACGTTTACACGGGACACCTTCCTCTACAAGATACCAGGCAGTGACAATGCCTTACCCCACATGACCTCCCTCCCCCCCCACACCATTGTCCCGGCAAATCACCTGTTATCAGTGACCTGCCCAATAAAGACATTCAGGGCCAGAGTAATTCCCCAATCGATGACAATGTGGAGGACAAAGTTTACGTAGCATTAGAGGAAGAAAGTGTAAGAAATAATGATCAGGTAATGTCGCCAAAATGTTGATGTGTTAGTGAGTGAAACAATGCTCATATTGCCTATATTACTGTGTGAAAACCAATATACTCTTGTACTGCATATAAATTGGTGCCAAATAAATAAATAAATACCATTTATGAGTGGTGTGGAATGGTTACCCTCCCATAGAACTCATTTTCTTTGGAGACAGCCTGATTGAAAACCCAGTAAGGTAAGTAAGGTAAGGAGTACTGCTAGCTGTATCAAGTATTTTAAACCTCAGTTGAGCGATTTCTCTAAGAATTTTCGTTGTTTCTCACCAAAAGCGGAGGTTTGAGCCAAACAAAAAAAAATTCCAAAATTGGTCGGGACTGGGGGGAGGCAGTGGTGGAAAATCGGTCAGGACGGGGTGGGTTAAGAAATACTATTGTTTATATGGAACACCATTCACTTTGGAAACCGATCATATCCCATTCACCAGTCTCAGCATAACTAAGATGGCTAATGCAAGACCGACACAGTGGACATTGTACTTGCAGCAGTTTAACCTTGTTGTGAGATACATCACTGGAAGTGACAATGTAGGCACAGACGTGATGTCTCACCTGCTAACTGACGACTATCATGGGCAACTGTTGTACACTGGGTTCCATAAGACAGGCTTCCTCAGTGATTTGGGCAATCCAAGGACTAGCTCGGTTCCCAGTTAAAAGTATAGCAATAAGACATTACATCTCGCCCATTAGTCCCACAGGACACATTACGTCAAGGGCCAGTACATACAGGTTAAGGGGAAAGTTTAAGACCGCTGCAGAGGCAATCTGAGGCTGTCTGAATTACCTTGTGGTGCATATCGTACTGTGGGCCTTTCTAAAGATTCACAGAGAATACACACTTTACCTGAATGAGTGTTTGCACCCACAATGGGTGTTAAAATGTGACCTGCCCGAGTTTGTATAAGGATTCTCAGCTTACCGATACTAGTCGTAAGTGTAGAGTGATAAGGGTAACTGTGGTCTTAGGATGACCAAGTGCTGGAACAAATACCGCTGGACAGTACTTAGACTAGGAGCATATGCACAGAGTCCTGAGTTAACCCGAACAATCACGCCGTCGGCATGGTGCCGACAGTACAATACGTCTCAAGGAATCCCAGCGACGTGATGGTGCTGACAGCAAAAGTCGAGCGTTGTAGCTCGTCCCTAACTGCTTCAATCTAGCTAATTTTTTGCTAAAGAGTAGCTTAATGTATTGGCAACATTGTGCACAAGCACTTGTAGCACTGAATTTGGTTCTGGATGGCTGGGTAACATCAATATGCCACTGTCCGTCACAGTGTTAGAATGTCGCGAAAGTTACGCAATTTTTCCACCTCCCTGGGCTGGAGGAGGCGGTTGAAACTGTTACATGGACCCTCTCTCCGTTCATTTAGTGATTCTATAGAAGAGGAAGACCTGGATGACTCTTATGGAGAGGAATATAAGCCAGTGGAGAAGGATATTGAGAATGGGGATTCCCCCATTCTCCTCCCCCGTTCTCTCTCATCCCGCCCAGCTGGGTGGGAAAACGTAGCTCACGGCTTGGGAAACTGGGCTAGAAACACAATGGACGGCCATCCTGCACTTATTTCTCCTATAAGGAGTACTTGTTTTAGTTTTTCCTTGATTTATATGTCCTTTTGGATTGTTTTATGCAATAATTTTTTTCCCGTTTTTGGTCTGGGATTGGGTGGGTATAAAATTGCAAAAATGCCTGGTATGGTACGGGTTAACGGTCACTACTTATACTTTCGACCTGTGATGGGCTGTGGGTCACTGAGGGCCCTGTTAGTTAACTGGCACCCAACAGGATCTTTTTAATGTTCCAGGGGTCAGTGCTGGGGGGGGGTGGATCAGATGAAAATAAACATGGTCTTGCACATGAGAGGAGCTGGCACCTGATTGACTGAAGTCTTCCTTGAAAGCGCCAGACAATGATCTGCACCTCACCTTTTATTTGTAGAAATATATGTGGCAAGCTTTCACTCACTTTGACCTGAGTACAGGATTTTTCACCATCGTCACACAGTTTTTTCCCTGAAGCTTGCTTCTATTAATGTAAATACGAAGTTTTTACGCTCATTGATGACAATGCCCTTATGTAGCAGGACAGTACATACACCACAGTGTGAATCATGTGCAACTGGGTTAAGATGTATATATTACCTACTGTTCAGTTGTTCTCTGAAAAATATCTTTTTGATGGGGCATAATGTCATGAATTCGTGAGGTTGTATTTGGTAATAAGTATGGCAATTCGTGACACTGTATGAACTCATGAACAATATTGAAAACCCACAGAATTTTTCTGGAGCTTGCACTCAGATTTGAAACCTTTTTTTTTTTTTTTCAAAACATTCGACATTGTATCATGAGTGACGGTCTTTATGTATAGGCAATAATGTTTCACTGAGCGATATTTTTTGTGTAAATATTGTTCTTCTGTCTTGCCTCTCTAGCCGTTAAGATAGGCCACGTCTACTTTCGGTGATCATGTATAGTTTTGTGGCTAATGTGAGAACATTAGGCAGTTGGTGTAGTGCTAACACGGGAGGAACATCTCAAGAACAGTGCAGAGCAGTGAAGAACCCATCTTGCGGCTTGTCACCCAGTCTCTAGCAATTCTACGACCCCCGCATCTCCCCACTAAATTGGTGATCGGCAACAGTGGACGTCAGCAGTGCGAAATGCTGTTCAACCTGAGTAGCAGAGCTGCCCAGTCTCTTCGCAGGCATGACTCCATTTTCTTCACTAACCGGTATTTTCTTTGTGTTTTCTAGGCTTAAGAGTATTAGCTAGTTGTTTGATTGCGTGAATGAGTGTTTACTCGTTTAAGTTATCTTGTAACGTAAGAATTCATTTTGTTTGTTATTAATAAATTTACAGTTCTTTTCTTTGGGTGTTATTAAATGCAAGAATCGTGTTTCATTTCTCCATATTGTGCTTACTTTAGTTTGCTACTCCCAATTTGCAAAAACTTCTTGTATTTATCACGACTGGTAGTTAAGCCAGTTCTTTCACATTAATTCATAAATCTGTTTTCGCCAGCCAGGAGTTAGCACAGGCAAGAATCCGTCTTTATTAGTGTTAATTATCGATTGTCAGGGGTAAGGACACTTTCTCAGAGGCCAACAGTATCAACAGTTCAGCATTCGTGAGTGTTTAGTCTCCACCGTTTACTCTTGAGAAAGTTTATTAATTCTAGTCTTTAGAGAATAGGCAAAGTAAGCCAGAATAAAGTAAAACTTACTAGTTTATTTCTTAAGTCGATAGCCCTCGTATCAATGATGACTTCCTTTGTTTCTCCCACAAGTAGTGAAGATATATTCAGTATATTTCTTTTCCCACCATGACAAATGACGACTTATTTCCATTCATTCATATTTCACTTCCCCCCTTGACAAGAAAAAGAACTGCAAGGAGAAGGAGAAGAGGGTAGAGAAGGGCTGAGGAATGAGGTAGAGGGAGGGAAAGGGGATGTAGGAGGAAAGAGGCGAGAGAAAAAGGGGGAAAGCGGTGGAAGGGACAAGGATATGAGAAAGAAGGGGAAAAGGGCGAGGAAAATCAGGGGGAAGAGAAGGACTGAACCCAAGGATGGGAGCGAAGGGCGGAAGAGGAGAGAGGAGACAAAAAAGAGCAACAAATAGGAAAGGATAGAATCAGAGAAGAGGAATAGAGAGCGATGGAGTAGAGAAGCTAAGAGGGAGAAGAGGAAGAAGAGAAAGAAATGAAAGACGAAAAATAAAAAAGAAGAGATGGGGAAATGGGGACTACGGAAGAGAATGAAGGACACTATAGAAGCGATGAGTGGTGAGAGGGCAGGAGAGATGAGATGCAAAGAAAAGAATGAAGGCAAGGGATGAGGGAAGGGACGAGAGAAGAAATGGGAAAAAGAAGAGAAGGAATGACAAAACAGAAAGACAGAAAGAAGAGAAAGAAAGAACGGAGAGAAGGAATGCGTCGGGGTGAGGGGGAGTGAAGGGAAGACAGGGGAAGAGGAACAGAATCGAAAGGAAGAGAAAGCACGAAGGAAGACAGAGAGACGGGAATGAGGGAGAGAAGACGTAAGACGAAAGAGGACGATAGTAGAATATACAAAAAAGGAAGAGACGAGACAGGCCGATGGAAGAACAGAGATGAGAAAACTTGGGATGACGGGACAAGGCCAGACGAGACGAGTGTAACAGACAGAAGATAAGATTGCATGAAATGACATAGGAAAAAAGGCAAGAGAAGATAGGAGACAAGAAGTGAGGAGGAGAGACATGAGATAAGAAGGGAAGAGAAAAGATATGGAGAAGAGGTACGAAGAAAGAAATCGCAGTGGAATTGAAGTTTGAAGTAAAGTGACAAGAAAAATGAGGGTTCTAACGAAGAAAGGGAATGAGATGAGAAAACAAACTTAAGAGAAGACTAGTGAGAAAGATGAGGTAAGAACAGGAAAGGAACAAGAGAGGAAAGAGAAAAGGGAGGAGGGGAGGAAGAAACAAATGGATGGAAGGAAGGAACGATGTGAAAGAAAAAGAAAATAGTATGATGGAAAGAAACAATGAGAGGAGGGAAAGGAGAAAGAAATTAAAACAGGAAGACAGTAATGAAGACAAAAATGATGGATGGATTGAGGAAGTAACAATGAGAAGAAGAACTAGTAATCTGGAAAAAGAAGAGAGGTAAGGAAGATACGAAAACAAAGAGAAAAAAAAAGTCAAAATATGGAACACAAGGGTAATACGAAACTATAAGGGGTCATGAAGAAGAGGAAGACGATGGAAGAAGGAAGGAAGAGAAGGTGGTAAGGAAGAGGATAAAGAAGCAAGATTTTCAAGGACGTAAGGAAAATTGGGTATGTTAGGAATCCGTATTATAATTACAAATCATAATAGATAGATAGATAAATAGATGGATGGACGGAGCTCCAGGCAAGCCTGGGAAAGGGAAATGATCTTGCAAGTTAACTGAGGAAATGTTGACAATACACAGGAAGTAGCAAGTCAGGGGATAATATAGGTAGTGTGTCAGCGAGATAGCATATGAACAAAGCCTAGTGACCATACACACACATACACACATACTTACACACAGGTTTCTGGAACTTTCCAACCACAGTGTAACACACCTGACACGATCCCTGCTTCACCACAATTTAGGAAGCAGAGCTCAGAAGGAGGCTAGCGTTAGAACCGAAAGGTAGTGGAGAGAGGGAACAAGAAGAGGGGCCCAACTAGACTTACTTATTATATTGTCTCTGTACGACATACCCTGCTCAGCTTAGATTTTCTCTGAAGATAATAAATTAAGATCAATTCACTGTATTCATCTTTAATTCCTACTACAAGAATTGAGAGTGACATTTGGTGGTAAGCAAATGTACGGACATCATCTCTGAATCAGCAATGAATTTCTTCAAAAGAAGGCGAGACTCTACAATATTAGCTTCAGTTCTACAGTGAATTCCTACAAAATACAGCCTACAATGCAAAGAGTCTACAAGTCTACAAAACAACTCTATAATCTTCACGTAACTTCAAGCAGCAGCAAGAAGAATAAAAAACAAAGCAAGTAAAGAAAAAGAAAGACCAAAGCAACAGGCACACAAAACCCCAACACTCTCTCCCGTCTACCTCCATCGCTGACGCAGAGGTCAAGACACACAGCAAAACACCAGAGCCACCTTTATAATGCGTCTTACTCACCTTTCTTCAGCCAGGTTATGCATCGCTCCTCATTTACTCACCACAGCTACCAGTGTGGGAAGCCGACGTCACCATGTGCTGAGATGACATCACAACGCGAGTTTGCTGACACAAAGCCACGCCAAGCAACGTGTGACTGACACCAGGCACTTCTCACCCATTACTTATTACTCATGATTCACATAGCTCCTACTCATACTCATTTATTTCCACAGTATTGAGTTGGAAATTCGACTTTCTATGCTAAGGTTTGCCTGTGACTACAGCTGTTAACCACTATAAGCACCAGGCCATGGAATTTCCTGAGTAATATCATCCATCAACACAGCACCAGAATTATCAAGAGATCTTCAATCAACCCTGCATTTTTCTTGCGAGATCGACAGTTGCATCGACACGCCTCTACGATCTGTATCAAGTGGGTGAAATTATACTTATTCATTTCTTCTCAGTGCTAAAATTAGGTATATTCAACTCCTTTACTTATTTCTACATATACACTTATATCCTCACTATCTATCATTTATTACAACTCATTTCCTCATCTATTTAGTTAGGACTTAAATAAAAAAAGGCGTATTTCATAACACCATATCTTAATGACAGGGATATTTTCGCCACCACCCATGTTAATACCAGATGAAACACAATTAGCTCCAACAACAGATTCACAATTAGGAGAGCACCAAGGGAACGCAACCATTGTACAAACCTCAACACAAAATAAAGATCAAGAAACAAATACGTCAGTTCCAGATGATGAGTGGGAAACCCCCTCTGACATAGCAAGTGAGGACTTTGTCGCTGACTTGCACACGTATGCCAATACACTTAACAGGGTTCACTGTTCCAGCTGAATATAATCCACCATTCCCTCACTCAATGATAAACAAGTCCAAGTTAAATTAACAGGGCACACAGTGAAAATGAATAACGAAACAAATACCGCGGATCAAACATCCCCACTTCATGTTTATGTTTACCATGAAGATAAAACTGCCCCAGAATTCTCTGGCACAGAAAAAGATCGTATTGACGTCATTTCATTGGTCAGTCAGTGCAAACAAATGTTCATCAAGCGCCACATACTCGATGGACAAGAGAAAATTGCCATTTTTTCATCTTGCATAAGCCAGGAAAGATGTCCAGCAAGCAATTTGTTGAGATCAGACAAGCTCCTCAAGACTAGGACATATGATGAATTTAAAACTGAATTTTTGAAGAAATTTTCTGGAGGTATGAACTTCTTGCCAGGTATAATTCCAGAATTACATAAGATTGTAGATCTTGTAAGGGAACATACTACAAACCATGTGCTCAGTGAAATAACTGATGATGTCTCCACAATCAAAAGAAAATTGTTAGTTACTTTGGACAAATTGGATAACAGATGATGGAAAGATGTCCCCAGACCTCGTCATGGACATCATTAGTTATGTAGCTGCCTTGTGTAAATTACCTGATAGGACCCTTAGGATCGCAAAGACGATTGCGTACACCCCAGGCATGTGCTTACTAGACTTAATGAACGAAGTAGAGATGCAGTGCACTAAAGCAGGTATGTTCGACACACCCGCACATTGTAGTAGAATGAGAGTACCTGAGACAGTATCAGCTGTGAAAACATCTACACCGACCCCAAACAGAGAACAAAATCGATCGTGACTCAAAAGCAGGCAGAGCGAACAACTAAACGTGACGAGGGTTCGATCACAAACACCAGGCTACAGGCAGTTTCATACATTTTCGCGCAGCCTGAGCAGGTCTCGCGCCATAAACAACACTACATATGGGGAGTCACCTCGTAGGTCACGGTCAAGAGATAGGTCCATTCTATGCCATTATTGTGCAAAACCAGGACACACAAGGTATCAATGCTTTATCAAAGCAAAAGGGGATAGATAAAAGACATAAGGATTTGGTCCTTACTGTAGGCATCATAGATACCAAGGGCACTGGACCAGTGATTGCAAAACAGTAGATAAAATTATGTCTATGTTCAAATCGGGAAAAGACGAAGTCATGACAAGAAACGAACAAACATAAAGAAAAGGAAGTCTAAAATTCACATAGGAGGCATGTTGGGAAATGAGTGTACCTTGATACCACCTGTATGTGAGGATCAAAACGTTGCCTTATTTTTAGACACAGGCTCTCCAGTGAACTTAATAACACATGAGGAAATAAATAGAATTCTTAAAAATAAGAAGAAAGTAACTTTTCTGGAAGAAGCTGATTTAGATTTATATACGGTAGATGGAAAGAAATTTACAGTGAAAGGTATGATAAGGTTAAATATCAGTTTCACAGAGACTACAAGACCATTCTCTGCATTTTTCTATATCGTTGAAAACTTAGCAATTAAAGCTCATATGTTACTGGGCTTAAGATCCATGAGAGCAGAGAACATAACTATACTCCCACAAATGAATGGAATAGACTTTGACAATGAATTCATAGAGGAAATACCATCAGAGCCCTCACCGATTAGTAAAACAGAACCAAAAAGAATTGGTAATATTAAAGGCTTAAACAAACATACACAAACAGATGAGTGTATAGATCCACTCTCACCACCAGCCCCAGCCTCCAGAATTAGTGACCCAGATAACAGTACTGATTCATCAGTTTTTCCAGCCCAACTCACCAATGATTTAGTTATACCACCTAATTCCTACATGAATGTTACCATAAAGAGCAAATTACGGAATAGTACTGTTCTTGTCTTAGAAGAATTATTTAAAGGGATTGTCAGTAGAAAACGCATTATGTCAGATGAACAACGAAGGGCAAACTCAGATATTCATAATTAATCTCATGAACGGGGAAGTTCGGTTGAAAAAGGGGACTTGCATAGTTAATATTGAAAAATGTCACGCCCCTGTGAAGGAAATAGTTATAGCTGGAGTGACAAGTGAGATAAAATCTACGGATAGAGAAAGCATAAAAGAGAATTTAATTCATTCAGGTGAATTTGATGAAGAAAATGATTTGTTAACCCTGCTGGAAACACGCAGGGACACCGTAGCATTACCCGGAGAACAATTAGGGTGTACTAACCTAATCACAAGATTAACCTGCCCCATCCAGTCGACGTATGGGTACACTGCAACGATTTGCATTTGCCAGTCCCTGCGACTTACCGGTACGTCGTGCAATTGCAATGTGCATAATTTCGACAATTTTCAAAATTCGCGCTTGATTTGCAGTACGTACCCTCGCATGACCTTCCCCTACCTGCCACCAGGTGGGGATACTCGGCGACCCCGCGCGACCCACGCTAGCCCACCACTCGTCCACTCACCTGGTTGCCACGGTCCTTCTCAGACATGGCTAAGAGAGGTCTCTCAGACAGCGAAATTCAAGTCGCCCTGGACACCTTTACCGGCGACAGCGATTCCCCACTGGATGACGAGGATATGGACAAGGATTATGTGCAGCCAGAGGAGGAAGAAACCACCAGCAGTGACGAGGAAGTTCCGTCTCCCAGGGAGAGGCAGGACGTGACTTACCGTGGTGCTAGAGAGGGGCAGCAGGCAAAGAAGGCACGTGCAATATCCTATCCCTATCCCCAGCGTGATTTGGAACCAGAATTCGAGGATGAGGACGAGGATGAGGACGATGACGGAGCCGTGGGACGTGCTGCCACGTGGTATGGACATGAGGTGATAACACATCGTGGCCCAGAGCGTATACCACGTCGTATGAGCAGGTATGGGCCTAGCATTTTGTTTGGGGAGTTAGGAAGTCAAGTGGAGGGAGTGGGGAGTGAAAGGGAAAGTCCAGGGTGGATTAGGGAAAATGAGAGTGACGTGAGTGAGTCATTGCTCTCCCTACATAGTGTGAGGCGGCGTAGTGGATCATGTGGGCCAGTGCGGGTGCGTTCCTTATCACGTGGGGTTGTGAGGGAGGGGGAAGGTGGGGAGGAACCGCTCCAAAGCACGTCTTATGCTCCCCAATATCCCCTAACATGTGGTCGAGCTAGGGTGCGTGAGAGAGAACGTGGTGTTGTAATGGAGGGGGAAGGTGGGGAGGAACCACTCCCCAGCACGTCTTCTGCTCCCCAATATTCCCCTATTTCATCCCCACAGCCCCCTAATGTTCCTCAAGGCCGTAAGGGTAAGGGAAAGGGAAAGGGTAAAGGCAGAGGGAAGAGGAGTGACAGTGGGGAAGCCCTCCGCACTCCTTCTCCCCCACCTCCCCAACCAGGATCTCCTCCCCACCCAGACGAAGGCAGTGATGGGGATGATGGGGACGAGGGATTTGTGGGATGGAATTGGGAGGATGGGAGTGATTTTTCTCCCCTCATTCACCCCTTCACTGAGCAGGGGCGATCTGGCTGCAATGCTCCAGGAATTCACCGTAATTCCACCAGGTTGGATGTTTTCCACCTGTTTTTCAGTGAGGCATTTGTTGATCAGATTGTATACCAAACCAACCTGTTTGCAAGCGCCCAGCGCCTAGAGAGTGAAAGATTGGGAACAAGGAGTGGGCATTCTATCATCTATGATTACCCTGTCTCCCTTCCAGAAATGTTCTTATTTTTTGCCCTGGTCCTTTTGATGGGTATTATAAGAAAGAATAGAATTCCTGCTTACTGGACTAGAGACCCTGTTATGTTTACCCCAATATTTGGTCAAGTGATGAGTCGTAATCGGTTTCAACAAATTCTAAGTCGCCTCCATTTCTATGATGCTCATGACCCTGCAAATGCAAACAACACTGATAAAATGAGGCGAATTAGGTTGGTCTTTGATCACCTCAGGCAAAGTTTTCATTCCTCATTCTATCCCTGTAGAGACCTCGTCATAGACGAGAGTGTCGTGTTGTGGAGAGGCAATATTTCATTCAGACAGTATATATCCAGCAAAATGCACCGTTTTGGGTTCAAGATCTTTGTTATGTGCGACTGTAGGACTGGATACGTGCAAGACATAGTCTTGTACACTGGTGCACAGACAGACATAATAGAAGATCGAAGTATTGGACTGTCGGGAGCAGTGGTAAAGACGATGATAGAAGACTACCTTCATCGTGGTCACCTTCTCTACCTCGACAATTGGTACACTAGCCTTCTTCTCGCTCGTTATCTTCACACGCTTGAAATGGGAGTCTGTGGAACCGTAAAGGTGAACCGGCGTCACATGGCCAAGGTAGGGCGGAAACTTGTAAGGAATGAGGTTGTCTTCTTCAAAGCCAACAACATCCTTGCAACAATGTGGAACCGCAACAGAGAAGTAAGCCTCTTGTCCACGGTTCACCGCCCCTTGATGCACCGTACTGATTCCGTAGATTACCGTAGCGAGAACAGGCGTCGTGTTTGGAAACCTGAGTGTGTCATGGATTACAATATAAACATGCGCCTCGTGGACCAGTCAGACTCCATGATATCGACGGTAGAGTGTGCCAGGACCACGATGAAGTGGTATAAAAAACTGTTCTTTCACTTGCTAGATATCACTGCCCTGAATTGCCACCACCTTCACGCCATGACAACGGGAGTTCGGGAAACATTTGAAGGGTTTGTGAGGGAGCTCACAAGAGAAATCTTTGCAAAGTATGCTGTTGAAAGGCCCCTACATCGCACCCGCACTGCCCCTATTGCCCAAACTCCCCTGAGAATATCTGGCCGCCATTTCCCCACTCCTATCCCTCCCCAGCCAAACAGACCTAGGCCCCAACGCAGGTGTCACGTGTGCAGTAATTCCCAGGTGAGACTCACGACACAGAGGAAGGACACCCGCTATGAGTGCGTGCAGTGTGACGTGGGTCTCTGTATTCACCCATGTTTTAGTGAATATCACACGTTGATGCAATTTTAGTATGGTGTGAATGCGAAAGGACGCAGAAGTTATGAGGTAAATGCGACAGACAGACGCTCGGTGAAATTATCAGTCATGTTGATCTCCAAATATTAGTATAAAGTGCATACGGGTAGAACATAAGTGAAAACATTGTATGTAAGTATATAAATCTGCCCTAAGTTGAAACTTACATAGCGAGGGTTTTATGATGCGATATTCTGTCTCTCAGTGCAATAAATACGGCCCGTAATTATATAATTATTATTATTGGAAATTCTTACGGGTATAATATAAGTTCAAATTATTGTAAGTGCTGATATATATTCTAAATCAAATATTCATAGCGTGTGTATAGAGATGCGATTTCCTGATACTCAGTTGAATGAATAAGGCACGTATTAGTGAAAATAAAAGTCAGCAAGTGGTAAAGTGTGTAATATATGTGAAGAATTAGTAAATAAGTGTGTGAGTATTATGTTGGTCGAAATTCCTTGCGAGGGTATTTTCATGCGATATTCTCACGCTCACTTGAATAAATAATGGCAGTATGTACAGTGCATTATAGGGGTGTAAACATGTGTAATGTAAGTGGGAAATTATAAGTGGAGTGAATAAATAAAGTAGATGATGAAACACTAGTGTTTGAGATCGTGGTTGCTACGTGAATATGCGCTAGCATAACGCTAAATGCCCTCGTAATGAATGAAAATAATTGAAAACCTTTACAGTGGTGGAGGAAAGGTTCTATGTAAAGGGGAAAATAATTGGAAAGTGATAAAACAATTTGGTATGTTGAAATACGAGTCATAGCGAGTGCGCTTACTAAGCTGATGTGCGCTATACTTATGCTGCATGTCATCATAATGAATGAAAACATCTGAAAACACTTACAAACAGTTGTAATTGGTAAAATGTCATTGAAACAGAAGTATACAAGTAGAAAAAATGATAGATTGACTCATACCAGACACTTAGCATATAGCATGTTATGACTCGGACCAAACTCACTATGCTCGCGCGATGGTACAATGCTTATTTTTCATATATATGTGTCTGAAATCCATTATATTGTTACTGTTATTGTTTATTGGTTCAAATTCAATAAATATAGAGGTGTTGTGTGTTGTTTCTCCCATTATTCCTTACCATAGAAAACGTAAACGCATATCCAGCCCATTACAGAACACCACACCTGCCGGGGGGAACCGCACCTGTACGGACCACTTATAGACCACGGGAACTACTTTCTTTGTGATTTTCCTTCGTTTCTCGTCCTAAGCAGAAGTTTTAGCAAAAAAAAAAAAATTTCCAAAAAGGCTAGGGACTGGGGGATGTCATAGGTGCGGAAAACCTCGGGACGTGACGGGTTAATGTGCACCCAGAAACACCACCAATTATCGTACCAGCCTACCGTATCCCACACTCCCAACGTACACTTGCAAATCAGTATGTCGATGAAATGTTAAAACTTGGAATTATTGAACCTTCAGTCTCCCAGTGGAATGCCCCATTATTCTTCGTGCCCAAACTAAATGGAGAAATGCGTGCGGTAGTAGATTACAGTAAACTAAACAATCACACAATCCCAGACCGATTTCCCATGCGATTGCTAAGCGACGTTCTACAGAATATTGGACCTGAGAATAACATATTCCCAACCATCGATCTACTAAATGGCTATTATCAGATACCAGTTTCAGAGGAATCACATAAATACATTGCCTTTTCGACAAACAGAGGCCATTATCAATACAAGGATGCCGATGGGACTGAGGACAGCCCCAGGCACATTCCAGCGTCTTATGAATTACGTATTGTCCAGAATTTTAGGACAAGGAATATTTGTTTATCTTGACGATATTATAATCGCAACGAAGAATATTACGGATCATCTCAGGAAATTAGACTTACTCTTACAAAAGCTTAGTGATGCTGGTTTAAAAATTAAGCTTTCTAAAATGCAAATTTTGCTTTAAGGAAATAAATTTCTTAGGCCACAAATTAAGTTCTAATGGTATTTACACCACTGATGACAAAATACAGGCAGTGAGAGATTTTCCTGAACCACTACGACTGACGAAGTTAGACAATTTTTAGGTCTAGCTGGGTACTATAGGTCATTCGTACCACAATTCTCTCATATAGCCTTTCCTCTATTCCAACTACTCAAAAAAGATGCTATATTCCAATGGGAAGAACAAAAAAGGGCATTTAACAATCTACAAATTAAACTAACAAATGCACCTTGTTTAGCATATCCTGATTACACAAAATCATTACTTATTTGTATAGATGCATCAGTTAAAGGATTAGGGGTTGTACTGATGCAGGAAGATAAAAGAGGAAGGAATCAACCAATTGCATTTGCCAGCAGACAAACAAAAGGTGCAGAGAAAAGCTATTGCACTACAGACTTAGAGGCATTTGCAGTGGTTTTTGCATTACAAAAGTTTCGAGATTTGGTATATGGTTACGAAATCCACTTATTCACCGACCATAAACCACTAGTGGGTTTGCTTAAAGAAAAACTCTTTTCTGGGAGGAGAGCAAGATGGAAATGTACAGTTGAAAACTACAATGTACAAATTCATTATATACAAGGTAAAATGAACATAGTAGCTGACGCATTATCTAGGAACTCGAACACAATTTAGTTCACGGCATTAGATCTCAAAGGAAATATCCCAAACCACGATGATATCGCAAAAGCACAAAGACTTGACCCAATATGATCTAAAGTTACATACAAGTTAGAAAGTGGAGATGACATACAATTACCCAAACTGCATGTACCACTCGAACAATTCACAATGGTCAATAATACATTATACAAGATTAACTCTAAACAACCAAAACGCCAAAGAAATACTAACCAGTTGGTAGTACCTAATGACATGATTACCCAAGTATTACGAACGATACACGATAGCCCACATGCAGGACATCCTGGAAAGGATAAGACATTCAAACAAGCCCAGCTGTTATATTACTGGCCTTCATTACGAAAAGATATAAACAATCATATAGACAGATGCGAATCATGTGCAAAACACAAAGGATACCCAATCACACCTGCACTGATGGGTAATTATCCTGTACCACATCAACCATGGGACGTTGTCGCTGTTGATTTACTCAAGATGCCATTATCATACAGTAATAACCTATACCTATTCGTAGCAACGGATCATTTTTCCCGTTATGTCATTTTAGCTCCAATTAAAGATAAGACAGCAGAGACAGTAGCAAAGGCAATAACAGATAATGTAATATGTCGCTTTACTACCCCAAAAGTACTAATAAGTGATAATGGAGGAGAATTTAATTCTGAGATCTTACAAGAAATATGTAAACAATACAACATCAAAAAGGTTAACGTTTTAGCCTATCACCCAGCATCTAATGGGTTAGTAGAGAGACAAAACAAAAAAGTATTAGATGTGCTACGACACATTCTCAGTGAAAATTATGCAAGCTGGGATGATTGGATTCCCAGAGTAGAAGCCTCAATTAATGGATCTATAAATAAATCCATAGGTGACACACAAAATTTCATTATATATGGGACAAATAAAAAACTACCATATGAGCTCCTAGAAGTTGACAGTATGCCCATATACAATTACGATGATTACTCTAAACTCCGTTTACGTGAATTTCAGGACATACACAAAAGAGTAAAAAAAACAATTAACGATGTCCAAGGAAGAAATGATGGAGGCACTTAACAAGAAGGCAAGAGATTCACCTATCAGCTTAGGAGACATTGTTTATGGTATCATTCATACGAGAGACAATAAATTATCCCCAAAATTTGAGGGCCCATACAGAGTAATTAACATAGAAGCAAACAAAGTTTTAAGTCACTGTCAAGTGGCGAAGAGAAACAAGTTCATATTGACCATTTAAAACGAGTTTCAAGAGAATTATCCAATAATTATTCAGCATCGGATTCAACCGAACAGGCGAACGTACCTCAAGAAACCAAGCAAGAAAACAATAATGCTTACAAAAAGAAATTAAGGTCATATACCAAACAATCAAACATAGGTGCAACTGTTGCAATAAAATCTACAGTACATCATTTACGAGAATTAAATATCGATTTAAACTCCTTCTATAAATGAAATAACAATCAATCGTAATGCACATCATCACTATCATCGACCACAGCATGACCATATTAGGAAATTAATAGATTTTTTTTTTTTTCGGTAGGTAGCGATGAAGGGACTTATGCCATGGATTCTCCTCTACATAGCAAGAGGATATGCGCACTTATACCCCCAACACATAGTACGACAAGGATGCCTCATAGCTCCAACGGCCACGACTTCAATCGTAAAAGACGTCATGAGTACTGAAATAAGTCTGGATTACTTGTATGAATTACCTTCTTTTCTAGAAAATATCGCGAAACCAATGCGAACCCTGGACTTCATGACAGGAAGCTATGTTTCACAAGCACATAACACAAAGGAAGTGAATGAAATAGTGAAGTTAGCGAAATGGAAAATAGAACAGGCAAAGTCAACTATGCTCATCATGATCGAAGATCTCCCATCTTATGGAACGGAGGTATTGAGCGACAGGAACAACATCACACGTACTCGCCAAAAGCGCGGTTTGTTCGACCTGGGTGGCGCAGTTCTTGGGAACATCTTTGGATTGGCTACAGAGGATGAGCTTAAAGAAATAAACAACAAATTTAATAAAATAGCTCAGGTACTAGCATACCAAGATAAATTCATCACAGGACATAACTCAGCAACGAAAATAATTGTGAAAAATCTGAAAAAGGCAGAAAACATAGCTCTCGAGAGTGTAGATAAAATAAATGAAATGGAAGGTAACATAACACTTTTCCAACACGTCTCCATCATCACAGAACATATTGACACGATTCTACTACAATTAAACGACACTAGAGTTTATTACAGGGCACTTATGCAAGGAATTTCGAATGCTGGTGATGGCAAGATCACAATTGACTTACTCCCAGTTCATGAGCTACGTCAGATAATTAGTCAAGGCATACATAAACATATATTTAAGCCTTTGTTCCGAAGTAGGGAATTCATGCAATATTATCCATATTTAGAAGCAACACTAACACCAACATCAGTAGTAGTTCATGTACCATTAATATCTGAAGACCTTTTCACAGTATACCAAATACACCCCTTCCCCTCTAAAAATAACAACACTTTGGTCATTATCAACATCAACACAGACACCGAACTCATCATGGTCTCCAAAAGACGGAACACTGTCACTTTCGCAAGTGAATCAAAGATTGAACGAGAGTGCTGCAGATCCTTACATGCTGTTCATCTTTGTCCTGCGCACATTTTCACGTTTCAGCCTACTGATACAGTCCCTTGTGAAATGGCTATCATCAGAAATAACAATATTCATAATCATTGAAACTTCACTTTTGCTACAGATAAGCTTGTACACCATCAACGCATCGGACACTCACAGTTATTTTATTTCCCTCATAACACATCAGTTTACATAATCTGTCCAGATATATCACCATCTCATACTTCAGCCTCAGAATTATACATAGCACCAGACTACTGTGCAGTATTTACACCATCCATGTCCACTTTATCCACCATCAATCACTACGCCATCCTCAGTCATACACACAAACATTTCCACCCACTGCCTGATATGGACTTAAACATGAGCACAAGTATTAAGTTGACTTCACCTAAGTTTGACTCTATGCAACTGATCAATGAAACAATGAAGCCCTGGGAAGATTTGAGTTTGAGTATGTTCAACCCATATTATGTGTATAGCCCGGCACCTACTGTCTTTATAATCTTCTGTATTGTATTTGCAGTAGTGCTGTTCGCAATGCACAGAATGCATGCAAGAATTGCAAATTTGGAGTCAGTATTTAGTGGGGGTAGAGTTAACATCCAAGTTAACCCCCCTGAATGAAATGTATATATATATATATATATATATATATATATATATATATATATATATATATATATATATATATCTATATATAATGCAAAAAAACAAAACAAAGAAGAATGACCCATGATATAGAAGTATGGCATACCAGTACCATTATCTTTAAATGAAATATTGTAACTCTTACCATAATCTTAATTTTAAACTTTTTTTTTTCTTGCATGTATGCATTTCACTACAATAACTCATGTACATACTGTATTACAGTTAAATAGTTTTACCTTTAGTGCATTTATTCAAATATGTATACAACTTGTTTAAAATGTAATATTACTGAATCATTGCAATTTACTATGAATATTATATGTATACAATATTATAATCAATATTATGTACTAATAGATTAGCATATGTCAATAATGATTGCTATCGGAGGATCTTCAGCGGCTTGGCCTAGCAATGTTAGGAATCCGTATTATAATTACAAATGATAATAGATAGATAAATAGATGGATGGACGGAGCTCCAGGCAAGCCTGGGAAAGGGAAATGATCTTGCAAGTTAACTGAGGAAATGTTGACAATACACAGGAAGTAGCAAGTCAGGGGATGATATAGGTAGTGTGTCAGCGAGATAGCATACAAACAAAGCCTAGTGACCATACACACACATACTCACACACAGGTTTCTGGAACTTTCCAACCACAGTGTAACACACGTGACACGACCCCTGCTTCACCAGAATTTAGGAAGCAGAGCTCAGCAGGAGGCTAGCATTAGAACCGACAGGTACTGGAGAGAGTGAACAAGAAGAGGGGCCCAACTAGACCTACTTATTATATTGTCTCTGTAAGACATACCCTGCTCAACCTAGATTTTCTCTGAAGATAATAAATTAAGATCAACTCACTGTATTCATCTTTAATTCCTACTACAAGAATTGAGAGTGACAGGTAAATAATGAAATGATGGGGAAAAAGAAAAATGCTACAGGAACAACCCGCAAAACAAAGAGTAGGAGAGGAAGGGATGAAGAAAGAATAAGAAAAAGTAAGAGGCAAACGGAAAAAAAAATATGGGAGATACAGCTGAAGATGGGGTGAGAAAAGGAGAGGAGGGAAAAAGGGTGATGAAAATGTGAGAAAAAAGGCAGGGGGGAAGACAGAATAGAACTGGGACAAAAAGGAAAGGAGAGAGTGGACGATGGAGAAATATAAAAGTTAAATTTGCTGCAACAGCTCCAGTTCGCTTAGTACTGAGTGCCCAGGTTTTCCCGCTCGATTTTGGTGTGGTTCGAACTTGATATAGTTTCCTTCGTACATACCTTTGTTTTGAACTAAACCATCTCCAACGGTGACAGTGTTAATCCCCTCCTAATGCATGAAGGGATTTGAAGATCAGAGGAAGAGGGGGTTAAATACATAAATATGTTTCAGAATTAAAAAATTCATGAAAACTGTTTATCGCAGCCAAATTTCAAGATGTTAGGAACACTTCAGAACGAGAAAGGTACGTTCTTCAGCCGTAACATTCGCATTTATCGGTCCTAAACTTTGTCCTGTTCATTTATGGGTAATACACAAGTCAAACTTCATGGAACCAAACCAAAGCTCAAGAGAACATTCCTTTGATGTTTACCTAGGATATTATGAAAGCTACATTTTCAGTCCTAACCTGGGCATTCTTCTCTCCTAATTTCAGCACAATGATGAAATTTATAATATTTATCATTTTTGTCCTTTACTGCAGATTTTGAACGCTCTGCTTCCATACCAGTAACGTGGCTTTGAAGTTTCCTTCTTATTATATTCCATACAATCAGTTTGCAAGGGAAGTGTAACCAAAAAACGATGTATATAAGGAAATGAAACTGTAACACGCATGAAAACTGACAAGGGAAGGGAGAGAGAGAGAGAGAGAGAGAGAGAGAGAGAGAGAGAGAGAGAGAGAGAGATGGGGGGAAATATAGGAGCTTGGAAACTGAGAAAGGATACTGGAGAAGAAGTGATTGAGATAAGAAGAGAAAGATGGAGAGAGGGATTTCTGGGATGGGGGAGAAGGAAGATTGGAATAAAAGGGTAGAGAGAGAGAGAGAGAGAGAGAGAGAGAGAGACTGTATCACGGGTCACTGAGGAGAGTGTTTGCGAGATCCATCAAAACTCCATAGTCGTATCCCAGATATCATAATGACAGGCACAACTGGCTGGGTTTTACTGTGCTTCCACTCTGAAATCCTATACTGAAAACTCCACAACACAACCAAACCACTTATCACGACAACAACTATGGACAATGTAGCAATCAAATTTAGTTACACCGATTGTAACACCTGTTCCCTCATTTTCTTTCGTGTGTGTGTGTGTGTGTGTGTGTGTGTGTGTGTGTGTGTGTGTGTGTGTGTGTGTGTTTCAGGAAGTCCCTGCAACAGAGAAAGTGGCCTCTAGTAAGAAACTTTGTGTCGAAAAAAATGTGGATGTTACTGCGTGGGTAACAGGAGCCAGGCCTTTGTGTTACCTGACGATTCTCCTAACTGCACACAGCGTCACATTTTTCTTCTCTCTTCCTTTCCCTTCTTTCCTTCCTCTCCTCTCTCCCTCCTTTTCTTCCTCCCTTTGTGTTATCCATCCTCGTAATTCTAGGCACACACACACACACACACACACACACACACACACACACACACACACACACATTTATCTTATCCTTACTTTCTTCCTTCACTCCTTCCTGTGTTTTCTCCCGCATTGCTCCTCAGACTCTTTTTCTTTTTTCTTAGTGTCTGTTATTTTTCTTTCTCTTTTTCCTAAGTTTAAGATTATTTTTATTTTTTTATCTTTCCCTTTTCCCAATCTATTATTCTGCAGTACACGTTGTTCTTCTGCCTTCTCTCCTGCCTTCTGTCCTTCCGTTTAGCATATATTCTCTCTCTTTCTGTTTCTCCTCCCTTCTCCTTGAGTATCATGCTACACCTACAGTTTCTATTTTTTTTTAACTCTCTCTCTCTCTCTCTCTCTCTCTCTCTCTCTCTCTCTCTCTCTCTCTCTCTCTTCCTTCCTTTCTAAGCTGTGATTGTTGGTGTGAGGATCGCAGGAGCTCGTTTTACATGCCAGCCCTCCTAAGTTCTCACATACGAGTATACACGCACACTTTTCTTTTCTCCCATCTTTCATTCCTTCCTGTTTTCTTTGTTTTCCTTGTTTTCTTGTTGTCACTTTCTTTTCTTCTTCCCTGTTATTTCTCTATTTTTAATTCTTTCTCCCTGGGTAGCCATCTACATTCAAGTTTTTTCCTTTTTTTTTTTTTTTCTCGATTCTTGTTCAGTCTCCTTGTTTTTTTCCTCCCTCTCTTTCCTTCTCTCCTTTCTTCCACTCATCCATCTTTCCTTCCTTCCTCCCTTCCTGTCTTTTTTCCTGGTATGATGATGAGTAACAAGCCATGACATGAAAAATAGATCCTTTGAAAATGGGCGTTGTAGATCTGCTGGTAGTCGAGGCAGCCATTATTCATAATTACCATATAAAAACAGAAACTAGAGAGTTGGGTGGAAAGGAATAGGCACGACGGGCTCTGGTTCGGCGGACAGTAGGACATGTCGAGGGGAGAATATACTGTGATTGGTACTGCAAGTCGACAAGTATGGTAAATTTCAAAGGTGATATCTTTAATAAGGATAGGGTGTGGAAATGAAAGTGGGCGAGGTGAGAAGGACGGACTAAGATTGTGGCCTGTGGTGGGGTATGGTGGGATGACTACCAAGCAATTTCTAAGAAGTACTTCTTTAGGTCATGATACTTTCCCTTTTTATAGTTAGGCTCTTTTTGCAACTTTCATTCCTGTTGTCTGTCATATGCAATCCTGAATTTGCAATTTAGTGCTGCATGGTCGCTTTTGCCAAATGGAGGGTGATATATTAAATTGTCAATATCGTTTTCTTCCCTAGTAAATATGAGATCTAGCAATGAGGGTACATCGAGTACTCTTTTTCTGGTGCATTCCCTTACATGTTGCGTTAGGAAAAACTCTTGTACAAGATCCAGGAGCTTTTGATCCCAACAGCTTTCTTGGCTTATTATATCTAGAGTATTCCAATTTATCTTTGTATTAAAATCACCAGTTAGTATAATTCTTTTCGATTTCTCTTCCATTTTATGTAGTAATGCTCTTAAACTATGAATTGTACTCTCCGCCAGGTCCTCATATTCGTCTCTTTCCCATGTGTTTGATCTGGGTGGCATGTACAAATTGGCTGCAATTACTTTCCCTTCAGATGTATTTATCTCTACTATAATCACTTGTAATTGTGAGGGTATATCCAATTCTATTTCTTTGACTTTTAGATTTTTCATAGTTAATATTATAATTCCTCCTCCTTTTTTAAAGTTCCTATCTCTTCTCCATATATTATATTTCTCTAAGTTGAGGATGTCATTCGATATCCTTGGTGTTAATTTTGTTTCAGTTAGGCATATTATATGTGTGTTCATTTTCTCTGACATAATCATTCATCTCTAATAATTTAGATACCATTCCATCGACATTTCAGTACATCAACTTAATCATCTTGTTTATATACTTGTCATGATTTGGTTCTACTACCTTCCTTCTTTTTATTCCCTCCTGTTTATGTACCACTTTCGTACCTGCAATCCAATTACTTTGTAAAAAAAATGTACTCTTCTCCTCCTCTGATCTTCCCTCATTTTTTGTTTTTGCTTCCTCCCTCTTCTCTTTCAATAATTCCAGTTCCTCTTGTGTTAGGCATCTTTTTATCCAAACATTTTTGAACTCCTCTTTTTTTATAGGATTCTTTGGATTTTTTAGTATCTCCTCTACGGTGTTTACACTCTGTAAGGTTACCTTTAGGGGTCTTGACTTACTTTTCTTGTATATTTTGTGTTCCTCTATGTCTTTACTACAGATTTCCTCTGATACTTCTTTCAATATGCCCATTACATTTGCCATCTCCTTTTTGTCTCTTGAGATCTTGTTTTTTACATCATCCTCTTCTATACCAGTGATTACTATAGATTTGTTGATGTCTACTGAATCTCTGACTAACTTTGGATTGTTTTGGATTATTCTTTTCACTTCCTTTTTAATGCTTTTTTCTTCCACCCTTGTTTCTAAGTCTTTCTTTACTTTCACCATTGTGTGTGTGTGTGTGTGCTTGTGCATTCCTGCGATGTTTGTCAACTTACCACTAACTGAGCGTGTGTCCATCCTGCACCATTGAAACCAATGCTTATAATCTCTGAATAATTCGAGAGAGATGCACTTGACGTTGTATGGCCAGTCACTCCTAGAGCTTGTGGTGAAGCAAAGTATATCATCACTATCATTGATTTCAGCACATGGTGGCCAGGAAACATGCCCTTAAGAATACACAGGCTGTCACTGTTGCAGAGGTACTGATTGACGTGTTCTGTCACTTTGGGATTCCCAAGGAGGTCTTAAGCGATTGGGGTTCGTAGTTCACCCCCACAATGATGGATGAAGCATTCAGAGTGCTGTCTATCAGAGGCTAGAGAACTACACCCTATTATCCCATGTGTAATAGGTTGTGTGAGACGTTAAATGATGCTAAAGCACATGGCCACCGAACTGCTGAAAAAATGGCCGTGGTTCATTGCCCATCTTGTTTTTGCTTATTGAGAAGCCCCACAGCATTCCTTGAAGTTCTCATCTTTTGATCTGGTGTATGGAAGGTCGGTCCATGGCCCACTTCATGTCCTTCACGATTTATGGGACGATGAAGAACCCGAACCTGAAGTCAAGACCACTGCATCTACATCCTTGATTTAGTTGACCATCTCCAGTTGATGTGCGAGATAGCTAAAGAAGAATTGATCAAGGCACGTAAAGTTCAGAAGGCTTATTATGATAAGAAAACAAAGCTCCAGACGTTCAGTCCAATTGGTAAATGCTTGGTGTTACTGCCCACTGCCTAGAACAAGTTGTGGTGCAGTGGAAGGGTCCATATGATGTAGACTGCATTTCAGACCTCAGCTACATCATTCAGATGTGGAATCTCTGTAAATGGTTCCACATTAACATACTGAAGTCTATCATGAGTCAGACCCTGAAGAAACTGGCCTACAAATAGTTGATGACAGTGACCAGCCCCTGGAAGAAACCAGGGCAGCTGCGGCGATCCCAGCTAACGACCACAATGATGAGCCCTTAACCGTTCAGTCGCATCACGAGGAGGCTGTCGGGAATGTCTTACTTAACAATGACTTAGCATTAGGTGATCAGAATGCCATAAGGTTACTGCTTTGTTGGTATGCTGATGTCTTTTCTGACCAACTTAGACTTGCAAAAGGTTGAGTATCACAAAATTGAGTTGACCAGCAATACTCCTATGAATGTTAAGCCATATCTGATTCCCATGTGACTACTGGACGCATGGAGACTGCAGGTATTATTGAAAAGTCCTAATCATCTTATTATTATTCAGTGGTAGTAGTCTGCAAGAAGGATGGCAGAGTCATGATTTGTGGTGACTATAGGACGCTAAATGCAATCATCAAAGTGGATACTGAGCCAGTGAGTGACTATATTGCCATTTTCTCCAAGCTGGGAGGGTCACAATATTTCATGAAGCTTGATTTTGTGAAGGGATTATTCCAGATACTCCTTCATCCCGAGTGTCATCAGATCATTGCTATTGTTACTCCTAAGCTTTGTATCAGATTAAAGTCCTTTCATTTGGACTTCCCAATTCCTCAGCAGTATTCAGCTAAGAGACAAGTGTTCCATGGTATGTAGGAGTAGAAATGTTTGTTGATGATGCCCTTGTTCATTCTGCCACGTTGGAGGAGGACCTCAAACTCTTTGAAATTGTCTTCCACACTCTCTACAGTTTGAACATGACTGTGAAGCCTTGCAAGTGTAAAACTGTGCACAGTGAGGTGGAGTTCCTCAGGCATATTGTTGGCAATAATCATTGCAGGCGTGAGGGCGATAAAATCAGGAAAGTTTGAGAAGACCTAAGACCCGTGACCATTAAACAGGTTAGGGAACTCCTCGGTGTAATGGGGTATTATAGAGTTTTATCTCCAACTTTGCTCTTGTTTCCCAGCTGTTGTACGATCGACGTACCAGTACATTGCGCAATTGCAAGGTTCATGATTTGCACAATTTTCAATTTTTGCACGTGATTTTTTGTGCGTTTACACGGGACACCTTCCTCTACAAGATGCCAGGCAGAGACAATGCCTTACCCTACATGACCTTCCCCTCCCACATGCCATTGTCTCAGCAATTCACCTGTTATCAGTGACCTGGCCAATAAAGACATTCAGGGCCAGAGTGATTCCCCAATCTTTTGCCTTCCTCAAGAATATGCAGTGTAAAGATCCTATCTTCCAGCTGCCTGATTCCAATAAGCCTTTCATACTACACACCAATGATTCACAAGATGGAGTAGGTGATGTGCTAATGCAAGAATTGGAGGGCAGAATTTTCCCAGTGGCACATCACAGCCATAAGCTAAAACACACTGAGAGGAATTACAGTACTGTTGAGAGGGAGCTCTTGGCTGCGGTTGATGGTGTTAACCCAAGGCATCCCGTCGACGTATGGGTACGTCACAACGTTTTGTCACAGCTAGTCCCATCGATGTACCGGTACGTTGTGGAGTTGCAAGGTTCATAATTTGCACAATTTTCAATTTTTGTGCTTGATTTTTTGTACGTTTACACGGGACACCTTCCTCTACAAGATACCGGGCAGAGACAATGACTTACCCCACATGACATCTCTCCTCCCCCCCACACCATTGTCTTGGCAAATCACCTGTTCTCAGTGACCTGCCCAATAAAGACATTCAGGGCCAGAGTGATTCCCCAATCGATGACAATGTGGAGGACAAAGTTTACGTAGCATTAGAGGAAGAAATAGTAAGAAATAATGATCAGGTAATGTCGCCAAAATGTTGATGTGTTAGTGAGTGAAACAATGCTCATATTGCCTATATTACTGTGTGCAAACCAATATACTCTTGTACTGCATATAAATTGGTGCCAAATAAATAAATAAATACCATTTATGAGTGGTGTGGAATAGTTACCCTCCCATAGAACTCATTTTCTTTGGAGACAGCCTGATAGAAAACCCAGTAAGGTAAGTAAGGTAAGGAGTACTGCTAGCTGTATCAAGTATTTTAAACCTCAGGTAAGCGATTTCTCTATGAATTTTCGATGTTTCTCACCAAAAGTGGAGGTTTGAGCCAAACAAAAAAAATTTCCAAAATTGGTCGGGACTGGGGGGAGGCAGTGGTGGAAAATCGGTCAGGACGGGGTGGGTTAAGAAATACTATTATTTATATGGAACACCATTCACTTTGGAAACCGATCATATCCCATTCACCAGTCTCAGCATAACTAAGATGGCTAATGCAAGACCAAGGCAGTGGACATTGTACTTGCAGCAGTTTAACCTTGTTGTGAGATACATCACTGGAAGTGACAATGTAGGCACAGACGTGATGTCTCACCTGCTAACTGACGACTAACATGGGCAACTGTTGTACACTGGGTTCTATAAGACAGGCTTCCTCAGTGATTTGGGCAATCCAAGGACTAGCTCGGTTCCCAGTTAAAAGTATAGCAATAAGACCTTACATCTCGCCCATTAGTCCCACAGGACACATTACGTCCAGGGCCAGTACATACAGGTTAAGGGGAAAGTTTAAGACCCCTGCAGAGGCAATCTGAGGCTGTCTGAATTACCTTGTGGTGCATATCGTACTGTGGGCCTTTCTAAAGATTCACAGAGAATACACACTTTACCTGAATGAGTGTTTGCACCCACACTGGGTGTTAAAATGTGACCTGCCCGAGTTTGTATAAGGATTCTCAGCTAACCGATACTAGTCGTAAGTGTAGAGTGATAAGGGTAACTGTGGTCTTAGGATGACCAAGTGCTGGAACAAATACCGCTGGACAGTACTTAGACTAGGAGCATATGCACAATGTCCTGAGTTAACCCGAACAATCACGCCGTCGGCATGGTGCTGACAGTACAAAACGTCTCAAGTAATCCCAGCGACGTGATGTTGCCAACAGCAAAAGTCGAGCGTTGTAGCTCGTCTCTAACTGCTTCAATCTAGCTAATTTTTTGCTAAAGACTAGCTTAATGTATTGGCAACATTGTGCACAAGCACTTCTAGCACTGAATTTGGTTCTGGATGGCTGGGTAACATCAATATGCCACTGTCCGTCACAGTGTTAGAATGTCGCAAAAGTTACGCAATTTTTCCACCTCCCTGGGCTGGAGGAGGCGGTTGAAACTGTCACATGGACCCTCTCTCCGTTCATTTAGTGATTCTATAGAAGAGGAAGACCTGGATGACTCTTATGGAGAGGAATATAAGCCAGTGGAGAAGGATATTGAGAATGGGGATTCCCCCATTCTCCTCCCCCGTTCTCTCTCATCCCGCCCAGCTGGGTGGGAAAACATAGCTCACGGCTTGGGAAACTGGGCTAGAAACACAATGGACGGCCATCCTGCACTTATTTCTTCTATAAGGAGTATTTGTTTTAGTTTTTCCTTGATTTATATGTCCTTTTGGATTGTTTTATGGAATAATTTTTTTCCCGTTTTTGGTCTGGGATTGGGTGGGTATAAAATTGCAAAAATGCCTGGTATGGTAAGGGTTATGGTCACTACTCATACTTTCAACCTGTGATGGGCTGTGGGTCACTGAGGGCCCTGTTAGTTAACTGGCATCCAACAGGATCTTTTTAATGTACCAGGGGTCAGTGCTGGGGGGGGGGGTGGATCAGCTGAAAATAAACATGGTCTTGCACATGAGAGGAGCTGGCACCTGATTGACTGCAGTCTTCCTTGAAAGCACCAGACAATGCTCTGGACCTCACCTTTTAGTTGTAGAAATATATGTGGCAAGCTTTCACTCACTTTGACCTGAGTACAGGATTTTTCACCATCGTCACACAGTTTTTTTCCCTGAAGCTTGCTTCTATTAATGTAAATACGAAGTTTTTACGCTCATTGATGACAATGCCCTTCTGTAGCAGGACAGTACACACACCACAGTGTGAATCATGTGCAACTTGGTTAAGATGTATATATTACCTACTGTTCAGTTGTTCTCTGAAAAATATCTTTTTGATGGGGCATAATGTCATGAATTCGTGAGGTTGTATTTGGTAATAAGTATGGCAATTCGTGACACTGAATGAACTCATGAACAATATTGAAAACCCACAGAAATTTGCTGGGGCTTGCACTCAGATTTGAAACTTTTTTTTTTTTTTTTTTTTTTTTAATATTCGACATTGTATCATGAGTGATGGTCTTTATGTATAGACAATAATGTTTCACTGAGCGATATTTTTTGCGTAAATATTGTTCCTCTGTCTTGCCCCTCTAGCCGTTAAGATAGGCCACGTCTACTTTCGGTGATCATGTATAGTTTTGTGGCTAACGTGAGAACATTAGGCAGTTGGTGTAGTGCTAACACGGGAGGAACATCTCAAGAACAGTGCAGAGCAGTGAAGAACCCATCTTGCGGCTTATCACCCAGTCTCTAGCAATTCTATGACCCCCGCATCTCCCCACTAAATTGGTGATCGGCAACAGTGGACGTCAGCAGTGCGCAATGCAGTTCAACCTGAGTAGCAGAGCCGCCCAGTCTCTTCGCAGGCATGACTCCATTTTCTTCACTAACCGGTATTTTCTTTGTGTTTTCTAGGCTTAAGAGTATTAGCTAGTTGTTTGATTGCCTGAATGAGTGTTTACTCGTTTAAGTTATCTTGTAACGTAAGAATTCATTTTGTTTGTTATTAATAAATTTACAGTTCTTTTTTTGGGGTGTTATTAAATGCAAGAATCGTGTTTCATTTCTCCATATTGTGTTTACTTTAGTTTGCTACTCCCAGTTTGCAAAAACTTCTTATATTTATCACGACTGGTAGTTAAGCCAGTTCTTTCATATTAATTCATAAATCTGTTTGCGCCAGCCAGGAGTTAGCACAGGCAAGAATCCGTCTTTACTAGTGTTAATTATCGATTGTCAGGGGTAAGGACACTTTCTCAGAGGCCAACAGTATCAACAGTTCAGCATTCGTGAGTGTTTAGTCTCCACCGTTTACTCTTGAGAAAGTTTATTAATTCTAGTCTTTAGAGAATAGGCAAAGTAAGCCAGAATAAAGTAAAACTTACTAGTTTATTTCTTAAGTCGATAGCCCTCGTGTCAATGATGACTTCCTTTGTTTCTCCCATAAGTAGTGAAGATATATTCAGTATATTTCTTTTCCCACCATGACAAATGACGACTTATTTGCAATTCATTCATATTTCACTTCCCCCCTTGACAAGAAAGAGAACTGCAAGGAGAAGGAGAAGAGGGTAGAGAAGGGCTGAGGAATGAGGTAGAGGGAGGGAAAGGGGATGTAGGAGGAAAGAGGCGAGAGAAAAAGGGGGAAAGCGGTGGAAGGGACAAGGATATGAGAAAGAAGGGGAAAAGGGCGAGGAAAATCAGGGGGAAGAGAAGGACTGAACCCAAGGATGGGAGCGAAGGGCGGAAGAGGAGAGAGGAGACAAAAAAGAGCAAGAAAGAGGAAAGGATAGAATCAGAGAAGAGTAATAGAGAGCGATAGAGTATAGAAGCTAAGAGGGAGAAGAGGAAGAAGAAGAAATGAAAGAGGGAAAAAAAAAGAAGAGATGGAGAATGGGGACTACGGAAGAGAATGAAGGACACTATAGAAGCGATGAGTGGTGAGAGGGCAGGAGAGATGAGATGCAAAGAAAAGAAAGAAGGGAATGGATGAGGGAAGGGACGAGGGAAGAAATGGGAAAAAGAAGAGAAGGAATGACAAAACAGAAAGACAGAAAGAAGAGAAAGAAAGAACGGAGAGAAGGAATGCGTAGGGGTGAGGGGGAGTGAAGGGAAGACAGGGGAAGAGGAACAGAATCGAAAGGAAGAGAAAGCACGAAGGAAGACAGAGAGACGGTAATGAGGGAGAGAAGACGTAAGACGAAAGAGGACGATAGTAGAATATACGGAAAAGGAAGAGACGAGACAGGCCGATGGAAGAACAGAGATGAGAAAACTTGGGATGACGGGACAATGCCAGACGAGACGAGTGTAACAGACAGAAGATAAGATTGCATGAAATGACATAGGAAAAAAGGCAAGAGAAGATAGGAGACAAGAAGTGAGGAGGAGAGACATGAGATAAGAAGGGAAGAGAAAAGATATGGAGAAGAGGTACGAAGAAAGAAAACGCAGTGGAATTGAAGATTGAAGTAAATTGACAAGAAAAATGAGGGTTCTAACGAAGAAAGGGAATGAGATGAGAAAACAAGCTTAAGAGAAGACTAGTGAGAAAGATGAGGTAAGAACAGGAAAGGAACAAGAGAGGAAAGAGGTAAGGGAGGATGGGAGGAAGAAACAAATGGATTGAAGGAAGGAAGGATGTGAAAGAAAAAGAAAATAGTATGATGGAAAGAAACAATGAGGGGAGGGAAAGGAGAAAGAAATTAACCCGTCCCATTCCGACCACTTTTTGACCACTGGTACCCCCCAATCCCGACCATTTTTCGACCCTTTTTTTTTTTTGCTAAAACTTTCGCTTTTGATGAGAAACATCGAAAATTCATAGAGAAATCGCTCACCTGAGATTTAAAATACTCATTACAGGTAGGAGAGCCTTCTTACCTTACTGGGTTTTCTATCAGGCTGGCACCAAAGAAAACGAGCTCTATGGGAGGATAACTATTTCACACCACTCATAAACGGTATTTATTTATTTACTGTTACGAATATATATGTAGTACAAGAGTATATTGGTTTTCAAGCAGTAATATAGGCATTATAAGCATTGTTTCACTCACTAATACCTGACCTTTTTTTGCCACATTACCTGATCATCATTTCTAACTGTTTCTTCCTCTAATGCTATGTAAAGTTTGTCCTCCACATTGTCATTGATTGGGGAATCACTCTGGCCCTGAATTTCGTACCATGGCATGACATGGCTATACTGGCCAGGTCACTGATAACAGGTGAATTGCTGAGACAATGGCATGCAGGGGGGGGGAGGAGGTCATGCTGGGTAAGGCATTGTCTCTGCCTGGCATCTTGTTGAGGAAGGTGTCACGTGTATACTTACCAGAAATGACTCACGAAAATTGAAAATTGTGGAAATTATGAACCTTGCAATTGCAGGACGTTGAAGTACGTCCCCGGGATTATCTGTGACAAAACGTGAGGACGTGGAAGTACGTCCCCGGGATGCCGCGGGTTAAAACAGGAAGACAGTAATGAAGACAAAAATAATGGATGGATTGAGGAAGTAACAATGAGAAGAAGAACTAGTAATCTGGAAAAAGAAGAGAGGTAAGGAAGATACGAAAACAAAGAAAAATAAAAAGTCAAAATATGGAACACAAGGGTAATACGATACTATAAGGGGTCATGAAGAAGAGGAAGACGATGGAAGAAGGAAGGAAGAGAAGGTGGTAAGGAATAGGATAAAGAAACAAGATTTTCAAGGACATAAGGAAAATTGGGTATGTTAGGAATCCGTATTATAATTACAAATCATAATAGATAGATAGATAAATAGATGGATGGATGGAGCTCCAGGCAAGCCTGGGAAAGGGAAATGATCTTGCAAGATAACTGAGGAAATGTTGACAATACACAGGAAGTAGCAATTCAGGGGATGATATAGGTAGTGTGTCAGCGAGATAGCATATGAACAAAGCCTAGTGACCATACACACACATACACACATACTTACACACAGGTTTCTGGAACTTTCCAACCACAGTGTAACACACCTGACATGATCCCTGCTTCACCAGAATTTAGGAAGCAGAGCTCAGAAGGAGGGTAGCGTTAGAACCGACAGGTAGTGGAGAGAGTGAACAAGAAGAGGGGCCCAACTAGACTTACTTATTATATTGTCTCTGTAAGACATACCCTGCTCAGCTTAGATTTTCTCTGAAGATAATAAATTAAGATCAATTCACTGTATTCATCTTTAATTCCTACTACAAGAATTGAGAGTGACATTTTGTGGCAAGCAAATGTACGGACATCATCTCTGAATCAGCAATGAATTTCTTCAAAAACAGGCGATACTCTACAATATTAGCTTCAGTTCTACAGTGAATTCCTACAAAATACAGCCTACAATGCAGAGTCTACAAGTCTACAAAACAACTCTATAATCTTCACGTAACTTCAAGCAGCAGCAAGAAGAATGAAAAACAAAGCAAGTAAAGAAAAAGAAAGACCAAAGCAACAAGCACACAAAACCCCAACACTCTCTCTCGTCTACCTCCATCGCTGACGCAGAGGTCAAGACACACAGCAAAACACCAGAGCCACATTTATAATGCGTCTTACTCACCTTTCTTCAGCCAGGTTACGCATCGCTCCTCATTTACTCACCACAGCTACCAGTGTGGGAAGCCGACGTCACCATGTGCTGAGATGACATCACAACGCGAGTTTGCTGACACAGAGCCACGCCAAGCAACGTGTGACTGACACCAGGCACTTCTCACCCATTACTCATTACTCATGATTCACATAGCTCCTACTCATACTCATTTATTTCGACAGTATTGAGTTGGAAATTCGACTTTCTATGCTAAGATTTGCCTGTGACTACAGCTGTTAACCACTACAAGCACCAGGCCATGGAATTTCCTGAGTAATATCATCCATCAACACAGCACTAGAATTATCAAGAGATCTTCAATCAACCCTGCATTTTTCTTGTGAGATCGACAGTTGCATCGACACTCCTCTACGATCTGTATCAAGAGGGTGAAATTACACTTATTCATTTCTTCTCAGTGCTAAAATTAGGTATATTCAACTCCTTTACTTATTTCTACATATACACTTATATCCTCACTATCTGTCATGTATTACAACTCATTTCCTCATCTATTTAGTTAGGACATAAATAAAAAAAGGCGTATTTCATAACACCGTATCTTAATGACAGGGATATTTTCGCCACCACCCATGTTAATACCAGATGAAACACAATTAGCTCCAACAACAGATTCACAATTAGGAGAGCACCAAGGGAACGCAACCATTGTACAAACCTCAACACAAAATAAAGATCAAGAAACAAATACGTCAGTTCCAGATGATGAGTGGGAAACCCCCTCTAACATAGCAAGTGAGGACTTTGTCGCTGATTTGCACACGTATGCCAATAAACTTAACAGGGTTCACCGTTCCGGCCGAATATATTCCACCATTCCCTCACTCAGTGATAAACAAGTCCAAGTTAAATTAACAGGGCAAACAGTAAAAATGAATAACGAAACAAATACCGCGGATCAAACATCCCCACCTCATGTTTATGTTTACCATGAAGATAAAACTGCCCCAAAATTCTCTGGCACAGAAAAAGATCGTATTGACGTCATTTCATTGGTCAGTCAGTGCAAACAAATGTACATCAAGCGCCACATACTCGATGAACAAGAGAAAATTGCCATTTTTTCATCTTGCATAAGCCAGGAAAGATGTCCAGCAAGCAATTTGTTGAGATCAGACAAGCTCCTCAAGGCTAGGACATATGATGAATTTAAAACTGAATTTTTGAAGAAATTTTCTGGAGGTATGAACTTCTTGCCAGGTATAATTCCAGAATTACATAAGATTGTAGATCTTGTAAGGGAGCACACTACAAACCATGTGCTCAGTGAAATAACTGATGATGTCTCCACAATCAAAAGAAAATTGTTAGTTACTTTGGACAAATTGGATAACAGATGATGGAAAGATGTCCCCAGACCTCGTCATGGACAGCATTAGTTATGTAGCTGCCTTGTGTAAATTACCTGATAGGACCCTTAGGATCGCAAAGACCATTGCGTACACCCCAGGTATGTGCTTACTAGACTTAATGAACGAAGTAGAGATGCAGTGCAGTAAAACAGGTATGTTCGACACACCCGCACATTCTAGTAGAATGAGAGTACCTGAGACAGTATCAGCTGTGAAAACATCTACACCGACCCCAAACAGAGAACAAAATCGATCGTGACCCAAAAGCAGGCAGAGCGAACAACTAAACGTGACGAGGGTTCGATCACAAACACCAGGCTACAGGCAGTTTTATACATTTTCGCGCAGCCTGAGCAGGTCTCACGCAATAAACAACACTACATATGGGAAGTCACCTCGTAGGTCACGGTCAAAAGATAGGTCCATTCTATGCCATTATTGTGCAAAACCAGGACACACAAGGTATGAATGTTTTATCAAAGCAAAAGAGGATAGACAAAAGACACAAGGATTTGGTCCTTACTGTAGGCATCATAGATACCAAGGGCACTGGACCAGTGACTGAAAAACACTAGAAAAAATTGTGTCTATGTTCAAATCGGGGGAAGACGAAGTCATGACAAGAAACGAACAAACATAAAGAAAGGGAAATCTAAAATTCACATAGGAGGCATGTTGGGAAATGAGTGTACCTTGATACCAGCTGTATGTTAGGATCGAAACTTTTCCTTATTTTTAGACACAGGCTCTCCAGTGAACTTAATAACACATGAAGAAATAAATAGAATTCTTAAAAATAAGAAGAAAGTAACTTTTCTGGAAGAAGCTGCTTTAGATTTATATACGGTAGATGGAAAGAAAATTACAGTGAAAGGTATGATAAGGTTAAATATCAGTTTCACAGAGACTACAAGACCATTCTCTGCATTTTTCTATATCGTTGAAAACTTAGCAATTAAAGCTCATATGTTAGTGGGCTTAAGATCCATGAGAGCAGAGAACATAACTATACTCCCACAAATGAATGGAATAGACTTTGACAATGAATTCATAGAGGAAATACCATCAGAGCCCTCACCGATTAGTAAAACAGAACCAAAAAGAATTGGTAATATTAAAGGCTTAAACAAACATACACAAACAGATGAGTGTATAGATCCACTCTCACCACCAGCCCCAGCCTCCAGAATTATTGACCCAGATAACAGTACTGATTCATCAGTTTTTCCAGCCCAACTCACCAATGATTTAGTTATACCACCTAATTCCTACATGAATGTTACCATAAAGAGCAAATTACGGAATAGTACTGTTCTTGTCTTAGAAGAATTATTTAAAGGGATTGTCAGTAGAAAACGCATTATGTCAGATGAACAACGAAGGGCAAACTCAGAAATTCATAATTAATCACATGAATGGGGAAGTTCGGTTGAAAAAGGGGACTTGCATAGTTAATATTGAAAAATGTCACGTCCCTGTGAAGGAAATAGTTATAGCTAGAGTGACAAGTGAGATAAAATCTACTGATAAAGAAAGCATAAAAGAGAATTTAATTCATTCAGGTGAATTTGATGAAGAAAATGATTTGTTAACCCTGCTGGAAAAATGCAGGGACACCGTAGCATTACCCGGAGAACAATTAGGGTATACTAACCTGATTAATCACAAGATTAACCCGCCCTGTCCAGTCGACGTATGGGTACGTTGCAACGATTTGCATTTGCCAGTCCCGGCGACGTACCGGTACGTCGTGCAATTGCAATGTGCATAATTTGGACAATTTTCAAAATTCGCGCTTGATTTGCGGTACGTACCCTCGCATGACCTTCCCCTACCTACCACCAGGCGGGGACACTCGGCGACCCCGCGCGACCCACGCTAGCCCACCACTCGTCCACTCACCTGGTTGTCACGGTCCTTCTCAGACATGGCTAAGAGAGGTCTCTCAGACAGCGAAATTGAAGTCGCCCTGGACACCTTTACCGGCGACAGTGATTCCCCACTGGATGACGAGGATATGGACAAGGATTATGTGCAGCCAGAGGAGGAAGAAACCACCAGCAGTGACAAGGAAGTTCCGTCTCCCAGGAAGTGGCAGTACGTGACTTACCATGCTGCTAGAGAGGGGCAGCAGGCAAAGAAGGCACGTGCAATATCCTATCCCTATCCCCAGCATGATTTGGAACCAGAATTCGAGGACGAGGACGAGGATGAGGACGAGGACGGAGCCGTGGGACGTGCTGCCACGTGGTATGGACATGAGGTGATAACACATCGTGGCCCAGAGCGTACACCAGGTCGTATGAGCAGGTATGGGCCTAGCATTTTGTTTGGGGAGTTAGGAAGTCAAGTGGAGGGAGTGGGGAGTGAAAGGGAAAGTCCAGGGTGGATTAGGGAAAATGAGAGTGACGTGAGTGAGTCATTGCTCTCCCTACGTAGTGTGAGGCGGCGTAGTGGATCACGTGGGCCAGTGCGGGTGCGTTCCTTATCACGTGGGGTTGTGAGGGAGGGGGAAGGTGGGGAGGAACCACTCCAAAGCACGTCTTATGCTCCCCAATATCCCCTAACATGTGGTCGAGCTAGGGTGCGTGAGAGAGCACGTGGTGTTGTAATGGAGGGGGAAGGTGAGGAGGAACCACTCCCCAGCACGTCTTATGCTCTCCAATATCCCCTAACCCGTGGTCGAGCTAGGGTGCTTGAGAAAGCACGTGGTGTTGTCATGGAGGGGGAAGGTGGGGAGGAACCACTCCCCAGCATGTCTTCTGCTCCCCAATATTCCCCTATTTCATCCCCATAGCCCCCTAATGTTCCTCAAGGCCGTAAGGGTAAGGGAAAGGGAAAGGGTAAAGGCAGAGGGAAGAGGAGTGACAGTGGGGAAGCCCTCCGCACTCCTTCTCCCCCACCTCCCCAACCAGGATCTCCTCCCCACCCAGACGAAGGTGGTGATGGGGATGATGGGGACGAGGGATTTGTGGGATGGAATTGGGAGGATGGGAGTGATTTTTCTCCCCTCATTCACCCCTTCACTGAGCAGGGGCGATCTGGCTGCATTGCTCCAGGAATTCACCGTAATTCCACCAGGTTGGATTTTTTCCACCTGTTTTTCAGTGAGGCATTTGTTGATCAGATTGTATACCAAACCAACCTGTTTGCAAGCGCCCAGCGCCTAGAGAGTGAAAGATTGGGAACAAGGAGTAGGCATTCTATCATCTATGATTACCCTGTCTCCCTTCCAGAAATGTTCTTATTTTTTGCCCTGGTCCTTTTGATGGGTATTATAAGAAAGAATAGAATTCCTGCTTACTGGACTAGAGACCCTGTTATGTTTACCCCAATATTTGGTCAAGTGATGAGCCGTAATCGGTTTCAACAAATTCTAAGTCGCCTCCATTTCTATGATGCTCATGACCCTGCAAATGCAAACAACACTGATAAAATGAGGCGAATTAGGTTGGTGTTTGATCACCTCAGGCAAAATTTTCATTCCTCATTCTATCCCTGTGGAGACCTCGTCATAGACGAAAGTGTCGTGTTGTGGAGAGGCAATATTTCATTCAGACAGTATATACCCAGCAAAATGCACCGTTTTGGGTTCAAGATCTTTGTTATGTGCGACTGTAGGACTGGATACGTGCAAGACATAGTCTTGTACACTGGTGCACAGACAGACATAATAGAAGATCGAAGTATTAGACTGTCGGGAGCAGTGGTAAAGACGATGATAGAAGACTACCTTCATCGTGGTCACCTTCTCTACCTCGACAATTGGTACACTAGCCCTCTTCTCGCTCGTTATCTTCACACGCTTGAAATGGGAGTCTGTGGAACCGTAAAGGTGAACCGGCGTCACATGGCCAAGGTAGGGCGGAAACTTGTAAGGAATAAGGTTGTCTTCTTCAAAGCCAACAACATCCTTGCAACAATGTGGAACCACAACAGAGAAGTAAGCCTCTTGTCCACGGTTCACCGCCCCTTGATGCACCGTACTGATTCCGTAGATTATCGTAGCGAGAACAGGCGTCGTGTTTGGAAACCTGAGTGTGTCATGGATTACAATATAAACATGCGCCTCATGGACCAGTCAGACTCCATGATATCGACGGTAGAGTGTGCCAGGACCACGATGAAGTGGTATAAAAAACTGTTCTTTCACTTGTTAGATATCACTGCCCTGAATTGCCACCACCTTCACGCCATGACAAGAGGAGTTCAGGAAACATTTGAAGGGTTTGTTAGGGAGCTCGCAAGAGAAATCTTTGCAAAGTATGCTGTTGAAAGGCCCCAACATCGCACCCGCACTGCCCCTATTGCCCAAACTCCCCTGAGAATATCTGGCCGCCATTTCCCCACTCCTATCCCTCCCCAGCCAAACAGACCTAGGCCCCAACGCAGGTGTCACGTGTGCAGTAATTCCCAGGTGAGACTCACGACACAGAGGAAGGACACCCGCTAGGAGTGCGTGTAGTGTGACGTGGGTCTCTGTATTCACTCATGTTTTAGTGAATATCACACGTTGATGCAATTTTAGTATGGTGTGAATGCGAAAGGACGCAGAAATTATGAGGTAAATGCGACAGACAGACGCTCAGTGAAATTATCAGTCATGTTGATCTCCAAATATTAGTATAAAGTGCATATGGGTAGAACATAAGTGAAAACATTGTATGTAAGTATATAAATCTGCCCTAAGTTGAAACTTACATAGCGAGGGTTTTATGATGCGATATTCTGTCGCTCAGTGCAATAAATACGGCCCGTAATTATATAATTATTATTATTGGAAATTCTTACGGGTATAATATAAGTTCAAATTATTGTAAGTGCTGATATATATTCTAAATCAAATATTCATAGCGTGTGTATAGAGATGCGATTTCCTGATGCTCAGTTGAATGAATAAGGCACGTATTAGTGAAAATAAAAGTCAGCAAGTGGTAAAGTGTGTAATATATGTGAAGAATTAGTAAATAAGTGTGTGAGTATTATGTTGGTGGAAATTCCTTGCGAGGGTATTTTCATGCGATATTCTCACTCTCACTTGAATAAATAATGGCAGTATGTACAGTTCATTATAGGGGTGTAAACGTGTGTAATGTAAGTGGGAAATTATAAGTGGAGTGAATAAATAAAGTAGATGATGAAACACGAGTGTTTGAGATCGTGGTTGCTACGTGAATATGCGTTAGCATATCGCTAAATGCCCTCGTAATGAATGAAAATAATTGAAAACCTTTACAGTGGTGGAGGAAAGGTTCTATGTAAAGGGGAAAATAATTGGAAAGTGATAAAACAATTTGGTATGTTGAAATACGAGTCATAGCGAGTGCGCTTACTAAGCTGATGTGCGCTATACTTATGCTGCATGTCATCATAATGAATGAAAACATCTGAAAACACTTACAAACAGTTGTAATTGGTAAAATGTCATTGAAACAGAAGTATACAAGTAGAAAAAATGATAGGTTGACTCATACCAGACACTTAGCATATAGCATGTTACGACTCGGACCAAACGCGCTATGCTCGCGCGATGGTACAATGCTTATTTTTCATATATATGTGTCTGAAATCCATTATATTGTTACTGATATTGTTTATTAGTTCAAATTCAATAAATATAGAGGTGTTGTGTGTTGTTTCTCCCATTATTCCTTACCATAGAAAACATAAACGCATATCCAGCCCATTACAGAACACGACACCTGCCAGGGGGAACCGCACCTGTACGGAACGCTTATAGACCGCGGGAACTACTTTATTTGTGATTTTCCTTCGTTTCTCGACCTAAGCGGAAGGTTTAGCAAAAAAAAATTTTTTCCAAAAAGGCTAGGGACTGGGGGATGTCATAGGTGCGGAAAACCTCGGGACGTGACGGGTTAATGTGCACCCAGAAACACCACCAATTATCGTACCAGCCTACCGTATCCCACACTCCCAACGTACACTTGCAAATCAGTATGTCGATGAAATGTTAAAACTTGGAATTATTGAACCTTCAGTCTCCCAGTGGAATGCCCCATTATTCTTCGTGCCCAAACTAAATGGAGAAATGCGTGCGGTAGTAGATTACAGTAAACTAAACAATCACATAATCCCAGACCGATTTCCCATGCCATTGCTAAGCGACGTTCTACAGAATATTGGACCTGAGAATAACATATTCCCAACCATCGATCTACTAAATGGCTATTATCGGATACCGGTTTCAGAGGAATCACATAAATACATTGCCTTTTCGACAAACAGAGGCCATTATCAATACAAGGATGCCGATGGGACTGAGGACAGCCCCAGGCACATTCCAGCGTCTTATGAATTACGTATTGTCCAGAATTTTAGGACAAGGAATATTTGTTAATCTTGACGATATTATAATCGCAACGAAGAATATTACGGATCATCTCAGGAAATTAGACTTACTCTTACAAAAGCTTAGTGATGCTGGTTTAAAAATTAAGCTTTCTAAAATGCAAATTTTGCTTTAAGGAAATAAATTTCTTAGGCCACCAATTAAGTTCTAATGGTATTCACACCACTGATGACAAAATACAGGCAGTGAGAGATTTTCCTGAACCACTACGACTGACGAAGTTAGACAATTTTTAGGTCTAGCTGGGTACTATAGGTCATTCGTACCACAATTCTCTCATATAGCCTTTCCTCTATTCCAACTACTCAAAAAAGATGCTATATTCCAATGGGAAGAACAAAAAAGGGCATTTAACAATCTACAAATTAAACTAAAAAATGCATCTTGTTTAGCATATCCTGATTACACAAAATCATTTCTTATTTGTATAGACGCATCAGTTAAAGGATTAGGGGCTGTACTGATGCAGGAAGATAAAAGAGGAAAGAATCAACCAATTGCATTTGCCAGCAGACAAACAAAAGGTGCAGAGAAAAGCTATTGCACTACAGACTTAGAGGCATTTGCAGTGGTTTTTGCATTACAAAAGTTTCGAGATTTGGTATATGGTTACGAAATCCAATTATTCACCGACCATAAACCACTAGTGGGTTTGTTTAAAGAAAAACTCCTTTCTGGGAGGAGAGCAAGATGGAAATGTACAGTTGAAAACTACAATGTACAAATTCATTATATACAAGGTAAAATGAACGTAATAGCTGACGCATTATCTAGGAACTCGAACACAATTTAGTTCACGGCATTAGATCTCAAAGGAAATATCCCAAACCACGATGATATCGCAAAAGCACAAAGACTTGACCCAATATGATCTAAAGTTACATACAAGTTAGAAAGTGGAGATGACATACAATTACCCAAACTGCATGTACCACTCGAACAATTCACAATGGTCAATAATACATTATACAAGATTAACTCTAAACAACCAAAACGCCAAAGAAATACTAACCAGTTCGTAGTACCTAATGACATGATACCCCAAGTATTACGAACGATACACGATAGCCCACATGCAGGACATCCTGGAAAGGATAAGACATTCAAACAAGCCCAGCTGTTATATTACTGGCCTTCATTACGAAAAGATATAAACAATCATATAGACAGATGCGAATCATGTGCAAAACACAAAGGATACCCAATCACACCTGCACCGATGGGTAATTACCCTGTACCACATCAACCATGGGACGTTGTAGCTGTTGATTTACTCAAGATGCCATTATCATACAATAATAACCTATATCTATTCGTAGCAACGGATCATTTTTCCCGTTATGTCATTTTAGCTCCAATTAAAGATAAGACAGCAGAGACAGTAGCAAAGGCAATAACAGATAATGTAATATGTCGCTTTACTACGCCAAAGGTACTAATAAGTGATAATGGAGGAGAATTTAATTCTGAGATCTTACAAGAAATATGTAAACAATACATCAAAAAGGTTAACGTTTTAGCCTATCACCCAGCATCTAATGGGTTAGTAGAGAGACAAAACAAAAAAGTATTAGATGTGCTACGACACATTCTCAGTGAAAATTATGCAAGCTGGGATGATTGGATTCCCAGAGTAGAAGCCTCAATTAATGGATCTATAAATAAATCCATAGGTGACACACAAAATTTCATTATATATGGGACAAATAAAAGACTACCATATGAGCTCCTAGAAGGTGACAGTCTGCCCATATACAATTACGATGATTACTCTAAACTCCGTTTACGTGAATTCCAGGACATACACAAAAGAGTCAAAAAACAATTAACGATGTCCAAGGAAGAAATGACGGAGGCATTTAACAAGAAGGCAAGAGATTCACCTATCAGCTTAGGAGACATTGTTTATGGTATCATTCATACGAGAGACAATAAATTATCCCTAAAATTTGAGGGCCCATACAGAGTAATTAACATAAAAGCAAACAAAGTTTTAATTAAGTCACTGTGAAGTGGCGAAGAGAAACAAGTTCATATTGACCATTTAAAACGAGTTTCAAGGGAATTATCCAATAATTATTCAGCATCGGATACAACCGAACAGGCGAACGTACCTCAAGAAACCAAGCAAGAAAACAATAATGATTACAAAAAGAAATTAAGGTCATATACCAAACAATCAAACATAGGTGCAACTGTTCCAGTCAAATCTACAGTACATCATTTACGAGAATTAAATATCGATTTAAACTCCTTCTATAAATGAAATAACAATCAATCGTAATGCACATCATCACTATCATCGACCACAGCATGACCATATTAGGAAATTAATAGATTTTTTTTTTTTCGGTAAGTAGCGATGAAGGAACTTATGCTATGGATTCTCCTCTACATAGCAAGAGGATATGCGCACTTATACCCCCAACACATAGTACGACAAGGATGCCTCATAGCTCCAACGGCCACGACTTCAATCGTAAAAGACGTCATGAGTACTGAAATAAGTCTGGATTACTTGTATGAATTACCTTCTTATCTAGAAAATATCGCGAAACCAATGCGAACCCTGGACTTCATGACAGGAAGCTATATTTCACTAGCACATAACACAAAGGAAGTGAATGAAATAGTGAAGTTAGCGAAATGGAAAATAGAACAGGCAAAGTCAACTATGCTCATCATGATCGAAGATCTCCCGTCTTATGGAACGGAGGTATTGAGCGCCAGGAACAACATCACATGTACTCGCCAAAAGCGCGGTTTGTTCGACCTGAGTGGCGCAGTTCTTGGGAACATCTTTGGATTGGCTACAGAGGATGACCTTAAAGAAATAAACAACAAATTTAATAAAATAGCTCAGGTACTAGCATACCAAGATAAATTCATCACAGGACATAACTCAGCAATGAAAATAATTGTGAAAAATCTGAAAAAGGCAGAAAACATAGCTCTCGAGAGTGTAGATAAAATAAATGAAATGGAAGGTAACATAACACTTTTCCAACACTTCTCCATCATCACAGAACATATTGACACGATTCTACTACAATTAAACGACACTAGAGTTTGTTACAGGGCACTTATGCAAGGAATTTCGAATGCTGGTGATGGCAAGATCACAACTGACTTACTCCCAGTTCATGAGCTACATCAGATAATTAGTCAAGGCATACATAAACATAAATTTAAACCTTTGTTCCGAAGTAGGGAATTCATGCAATATTATCCATATTTAGAAGCAACACTAACACCAACATCAGTAGTAGTTCATGTACCATTCATATCTGAAGACCTGTTCACAGTATACGAAATACACCCCTTCCCCTCTAAAAATAACAACACTTTGGTCATCATCAACATCAACACAGACACCGAACTCATCATGGTCTCCAAAAGACGGAACACTGTCACTTTAGCAAGTGAATCAACGATTGAACGAAAGTGCTGCACATCCTTATGTAGAACTACATATTATATAGATAGATAGATAAATAGATAGATAGAAGCAGGGAGTCAGATGATGAGAAGGTATTGTGTCTGCAAGAATCGAGCAATGCTAAACCTGCTTACACTGAGGAAAGCTGACGACAGCGGCCAGTAAGGAGATGATGCAGTTAGCTGTCAGCAGTCCTCTCGTGAACAAAGACCTAGTCCATCCACGAGGAACACACGTGACACACCCCTGCTACACCAGAATTTAGGAAGGAGAGCTCAGACGGAGATTAGCCACAGAACAGACAAGAGAGAAGGGGACAAGCGATCCTAGAGACAGGTCACGGGAGAAGGGCTTGGCGATTAGAGAGAGAGACAGATAGCGAGACAGGGAGGTAGCAACCCGGGACTTATACTTCGTTCCGTGTGAGAGACTTGTTAATATTTCCAAGACAAATAAAAATAGTCCCATACTATTCTTTACCTCTCCTGTCACTACATGACAAATGGGGAAGCTACTACAAGATATAAAAGCCGCTCGACCACAAGTCTAAAATATATATACAACTCAAGCACAAAGAACCACAAGGTATTTTATGACACAAAGTCATTTATGACACTTACATGCTGTTCATCTTTGTTCTGCGTACATTTTCGCGTTTCAGCCTACTGATACAGTCCCTTGTGAAATGGCTATCATCAGAAATAACAATATTCATAATCATTGCAACTTCAATTTTGCTACAGATAAGCTTGTACACCATCAACGCATCGGACACAAACAGTTATTTTATTTCCCTCATAACACATCAGTTTACATAGTCTGTCCAGATATACCACCATCTCATACTTCAGCCTCAGAATTATACATAGCACCAGACTACTGTGCAGTATTTACACCATCCATGTCCACTTTATCCACCATCAATCATTACGCCATCCTCAGTCATACACACAAACATTTCCACCCACTGCCTGATATGGACTTAAACATGAGCACAAGTATTAAGTTGACTTCACCTAAGTTTGAAACTATGCAACTGATCAATGAAACAATGAAGCCCTGGGAAGATTTGAGTTTAAGTATGTTCAACCCATATTATGTGTATAGCCCGGCACCTACTGTCTTTATAATCTTCTGCATTGTATTTGCAGTAGTGCTGTTCGCAATGCACAGAATGCATGCAAGAATTGCAAATTTGGAGTCAGTATTTAGTGGGGGGAGAGTTAACATCCAAGTTAACCCCCCTGAATGAAATACAAATATATATATAAAATACAAAGAAGAATGACCCATGTATGGCATACCAGTACCATTATCTTTAAATGAAATATTATAACTCATACCATAATCTTAATTTTAAACTTTTTTTTTTTTCTTGCATGTATGCATTTCACTACAATAACCCATGTACATACTGTATTACAGTTAAATAGTTTTACCTTTAGTGCATTTATTCAAATATGTATACAACTTGTTTAAAATGTAATATTACTGAATCATTGCCATTTACTATGAATATTATATGTATACAATATTATAATCAATATTATGTACTAATAGATTAGCATATGTCAATAATGATTGCTATCGGAGGATCTTCAGCGGCTTGGCCTAGCAATGTTAGGAATCCGTATTATAATTACAAATGATAATAGATAGATAAATAGATGGATGGACGGAGCTCCAGGCAAGCCTGGGAAAGGGAAATGATCTTGCAAGTTAACTGAGGAAATGTTGACAATACACAGGAAGTAGCAAGTCAGGGGATGATATAGGTAGTGTGTCAGCGAGATAGCATACAAACAAAGCCTAGTGACCATACACACACATACACACATACTCACACACAGGTTTCTGGAACTTTCCAACCACAGTGTAACACACGTGAAACGACCCCTGCTTCACCAGAATTTAGGAAGGAGAGCTCAGAAGGAGGCTAGCATTAGAACCGACAGGTACTGGAGAGAGTGAACAAGAAGAGGGGCCCAACTAGACCTACTTATTATATTGTCTCTGTAAGACATACCCTGCTCAACCTAGATTTTCTCTGAAGATAATGAATTAAGATCAACTCACTGTATTCATCTTTAATTCATACTAGAAGAATTGAGAGTGACAGGTAAATAATGAAATGATGGGGAAAAAGAAAAATGCTAGAGGAACAACCTGCAAAACAAAGAGTAGGAGAGGAAGGGATGAAAAAAGAATAAGAAAAAGTAAGAGGCAAACGGAAAAAAAAATATGGGAGATACAGCTGAAGATGGGGTGAGAAAAGGAGAGGAGGGAAAAAGGGTGATGAAAATGTGAGAAAAAAGGCAGGGGGGAATACAGAATAGAACTGGGACAAAAAGGAAAGGAGAGAGTGGACGATGGAGAAATATAAAAGTTAAATTTGCTGCAATAGCTCCAGTTCGCTTAGTACTGAGTGCCCAGGTTTTCCCGCTCGATTTTGGTGTGGTTCGAACTTGATATAGTTTCCTTCGTACATACCTTTGTTTTGAACTAAACCATCTCCAACGGTGACAGTGTTAATCCCCTCCTAATGCATGAAGGGATTTGAAGATCAGAGGAAGAGGGGGTTAAATACATAAATATGTTTCAGAATTAAAAAATTCATGAAAACTGTTTATCGCAGCCAAATTTCAAGATGTTAGGAACACTTCAGAACGAGAAAGGTACGTTCTTCAGCCGTAACATTCGCATTTATCGGTCCTAAACTTTGTCCTGTTCATTTATGGGTAATACACAAGTCAAACTTCATGGAACCAAACCAAAGCTCAAGAGAACACTCCTTTGATGTTTACCTAGGATATTATGAAAGCTACATTTTCAGTCCTAACCTGGGCATTCTTCTCTCCTAATTTCAGCACTATGATGAAATTTATAATATTTATCATTTTTGTCCTTTTTCTGCAGATTTTGAACGCTCTGCTTCCATACCAGTAACGTGGCTTTTAAGTTTCCTTCTAATTATATTCCATACAATCAATTTGCAACGGAAGTGTAACCAAAAAACGATGTATATAAGGAAATGAAACTGTAACACGCATGAAAACTGACGAGGGAAGGGAGAGAGAGAGAGAGAGAGAGAGAGAGAGAGAGAGAGAGAGAGAGAGAGAGAGAGATGGGGGGAAATATAGGAGCTTGGAAACTGAGAAAGAATACTGGAGAAGAAGTGATTGAGATAAGAAGAGAAAGATGGAGAGGGGGATTTCTGGGATCGGGGAGAAAGAAGATTGGAATAAAAGGGAAAAGAGAGAGAGAGAGAGAGAGAGAGAGAGAGAGAGAGAGAGAGACTGTATCACGGGTCACTAAGGAGAGTGTTTGGGAGATCCATCAAAACTCCATGGTCGTATCCCAGATATCATAATGACAGGCACAACTGGCTGGGTTTTACTGTGCTTCCACTCTGAAATCCTATACTGAAAACTCCACAACACAACCAAACCACTTATCACGACAACAACTATGGACAATGTAGCAATCAAATTTAGTTACACCGATTTTAACACCTGTTCCCTCATTTTCTTTCGTGTGTGTGTGTGTGTGTGTGTGTGTGTGTGTGTGTGTGTGTGTGTGTGTGTGTGCGTTTCAGGAAGTCCCTGCAATAGAGAAAGTGGCCTCTAGTAAGAAACTTTGTGTCGATAAAAATGTGGATGTTGCTGCGTGGGTAACAGGAGCCAGGCCTTTGTGTTACCTGACGATTCTCCTAACTGCACACAGCGTCACATTTTTCTCTCTTCCTTTCCCTTCTCTCCTTCCTCTCCTCTCTCCCTCCTTGTCTTCCTCCCTTTGTGTTATCCATCCTCGTAATTCTAGGCACACACACATACACACAAACACACACACACACACACACACACACACACACACACACACACACACACACACACACACACACACGCATTTATCTTATTCTTACTTTCTTCCTTCACTCCTTCCTCTGTTTTCTCCCGCATTGCTCCTCAGACTCTTCTTCTTTTTTCTTAGTGTCTGTTATTTTTCTTTCTCTTTTTCCTAAGTTTAAGATTATTTTTATTTTTTTATCTTTCCCTTTTCCCAATCTATTATTCTGCAGTACACGTTGTTCTTCTGCCTTCTCTCCTGCCCTCTGTCCTTCCGTTTAGCATATATTCTCTCTCTCTCTGTTTCTCCTCCCTTCTCCTTGAGTATCTCGTTACACCTACAGTTTCTATTTTTTTTAACTCTCTCTCTCTCTCTCTCTCTCTCTCTCTCTCTCTCTCTCTCTCTCTCTCTCTCTTCCTTCCTTTCTAAGCTGTGATTGTTGGTGTGAGGATCGCAGGAGCTCGTTTTACATGCCAGCCCTCCTAAGTTCAAACATACGAGTATACACGCACACTTTTCTTTTCTCCCATCTTTCATTCCTTCCTGTTTTCTTTGTTTTCCTTGTTTTCTTGTTGTCACTTTCTTTTCTTCTTCCCTGTTACTTCTCTATTTTTAATTCTTTCTCCCTGGGTAGCCATCTACATTCAAGTTTTTTCCTCTCTTCTTTTTTTCTTCCTTTCTCGATTCTTGTTCAGTCTCCTTGTTTTTTTCCTCCCTCTCTTTCCTTCTCTCCTTTTTTCCACTCATCCATCTTTCCTTCCTTCCTCCTTTCCTGTCTTCTTTCCTGGTATGATGATGAGTAACAAGCCATGACATGAAAAATAGATCATTTAAAAATGGGCTTTGTAGATCTGCTGGTAGTCGAGGCAGCCATTATTCATATTTACCATATAGAAACAGAAACTAGAGAGTTGGGTGGAGAGGAATAGGCACGACGGGCTCTGGTTCGGCGGACAGTAGGACATGTCGAGGGGAGAATATACTGTGATTGGTACTGCAAGTCGACAAGTATGGTAAATTTCAAAGGTGATATCGTTAATAAGGATAGGGTGTGCAAATGAAAGTGGGCGAGGTGAGAAGGATGGGCTAAAATTGTGGTCTGTGGTGGGGTATGGTGGGATGACTACCAAGCAATTTCTAAGAAGTACTTGTTTAGGTCATGATACTTTCCATTTTTATAGTTAGGCTCTTTTTGTAACTTTCATTCCTGTTGTCTATGTCATATGCAATCCTGAAGTTGCAATTTAGTACTACATGGTCGTTTTTGCCGAATGGAGGGTGATATATTAAATTGTCAATATCGTTTTCTTCCCTAGTAAATATGAGATCTAGCAATGAGGGTACATCGAGTACTCTTTTTCTAGTGCTTTCCCTTACATGTTGCGTTAGGAAAAACTCTTGTACAAGATCCAGGAGCTTTTGGTCCCAACAGCTTTCTTGGCTTATTATATCTAGAGTATTTCAATTTATCTTTGTATTAAAATCACCAGTTAGTATAATTCTTTTCGATTTCTCTTCCATTTTATGTAGTATTGCGCTTAAACTCTGAATTTTACTCTCCGCCAGGTCCTCATATTCGTCTCTTTCCCATGTGTTTGATCTGGGTGGCATGTACAAATTGGCTACAATTACTTTCCCTTCAGATGTATTTATCTCTACTGCAATCACTTGTACTTGTGAGGGTATATCCAATTCTATTTCTTTGACTTTTAGATTTTTCTTAGTTAATATTATAATTCCTCCTCTTTTTTTTAAAGTTCCTATCTCTTCTTCATATATTATATTCCTCTAAGTTTATGATGTCATTCGATATCCTTGGTGTTACTTTTGTTTCAGTTAGGCATATTATATGTGGTTCATTTTCTCTGACATAATCATTCATCTCTAATAATTTAGACACCATTCCATTGACATTTGAGTACATCAACTTAATCATCTTGTTTATATACTTGTCATGATTTGGTTCTTCTACCTTCCTCCTTTTTATTCCCTCCTGTTTGTGTACCACTTTCGTACCTGCAATCCAATTACTTTGTAAAAAATGTATTCTCCTCCTGCTCTGAGCTACCCTCATTTTTTGTTTTTGCTTCCTCCCTCTTCTCTTTCAGTAATTCCAGTTCCTCTTGTGTTAGGCATCTTTTTATCCATACATTTTTGAACTCCTCTTTTTCCATAAGATTCTTTGCATTTTTTAGTATCTCCTCTACGGTGTTTACACTCTGTAAGGTTACCTTTAGGGGTCTTGACTTACTTTTCTCGTATATTTTGTGTTCCTCTATGTCTTTACTACAGATTTCCTCTGATACTTCTTTCAATATGCCCATTACATTTGCCATCTCCTTTTTGTCTCTTGAGATCTTGTTTTTTACATGTTCCTCTTCTATACCAGTGATTACTATAGATTTGTTGATGTCTACTGAATCTCTGACTAACTTTGGATTGTTTTGGATTATTCTTTTCACTTCCTTTTTAATGCTTTTTTCTTCCACTCTTGTTTCTAAGTCTTTCTTTACTTTCCCCACTGTGTGTGTGTGTGTGTGTGTGTGTGTGTGTGTGTGTGTGTGTGTGTGTGTGTGTGTGCTTGTGCATTCCTGCAATGTGTGTCAACTTACCACTAACTGAGGGTGTGTCCATCCTGCACCATTGAAACCAATGCCTATAATCTCTGAATCATTCGAGAGAGATGCACTTGACATTGTAGGGCCAGTCACTCCTAGGGCTTGTGGTGAATCAAAGTATATCCTCACTATCATTGATTTCAGCACATGGTGGCCAGGAGCCATGCCCTTAAGAATACACAGGCTGTTACTATTGCAGAGACACTGATTGAGGTGTTCTGTCACTTTGGGATTCCCAAGGAGGTCTTAAGCGATTAGGGTTCGTAGTTCACCCCTGCAATAATGGATGAAGCATTCAGAGTGCTGTCTATCAGAGGCTAGAGAACCACACCCTATTATCCCATGTGTAATAGGTTGTGTGAGACGTTAAATGATGCTAAAGCACATGGCCACCGAACTGCTGAAAAAATGGCCGTGGTTCATTGCCCATCTTGTTTTTGCTTATTGAGAAGCCCCACAGCATTCCTTGAAGTTCTCATCTTTTGATCTGGTGTATGGAAGGTCGGTCCATGGGCCACTTCATGTCCTTCACGATTTATGGAACGATGAAGAACCCGAACCTGAAGGCAAGACCACTGCATTTACATCCTTGATTTAGTTGACCATTTCCAGTTGATGTGCGAGCTAGCTAAAGAAGAATTGATCAAGGCACGTGAAGTTCAGAAGGCTTATTATGATAAGAAAACAAAGCTCCAGACGCTCAGTCCAATTGGTAAATGCTTGGTGTTACTGCCCACTGCCTAGAACAAGTTGTGGTGCCGTGGAAGGGTCCATATGATGTAGAGTGCATTTCAAACCTCAACTACATAATTCAGATAAGGAATCTCTGTAAATGGTTCCACATTAACATACTGAAGTCTATCATGAGTCAGACCCTGAGGAGACTGGCCTACAAGTAGTTGATGACAGTGACCAGCCCCTGGAAGAAACCAGGGCAGCTGTGGCGATCCCAGCTGATGACCACAATGATGAGCCCTTAACCGTTCAGTCGCATCACGAGGAGGCTGTCGGGAATGTCTTACTTAACAGTGACTTAGCATTAGGTGATCAGAATGCCATAAGGTTACTGTTTTGTTGGTATGCTGATGTCTTTTCTGACCAACCTAGACTTGCAAAAGGTTGAGTGTCACAAAATTGAGTTGAACAGCAATACTCCCATGAATGTTAAGCCATATCTGATTCCCATGTGACTACTGGACGCAGTAGATAACGAAATTGCTGACATGGAGACTGCAGGTATTACTGAAAAGTCCTGATCATCTTATTATTATCCAGTGGTGGTAGTCTGCAAGAAGGATGGCAGAGCCATGATTTGTGGTGACTATAGGACGCTAAATGCAATCATCAAAGTGGATACTGAGCCAGTGAGTGACTATATTGCCATTTTCTCCAAGCTGGGAGGGTCACAATATTTCATGAAGCTTGATTTAGTGAAGGGATTATTCCAGATACTCCTTCATCCCGAGTGTCATCAGATCACTGCCATTCTTACTCCTAGGGGGTTGTATCAGATTAAAGTCCTTTCATTTGGACTTACGAATTCCTCAGCAGTATTCAGCTATGAGACAAGTGTTCCATGGTATGTAGGAGTAGAAATGTTTGTTGACGATGCCCTTGTTCATTCTCCCACGTTGGAGGAGGACCTCAAACTCTTGGAAATTGTCTTCCATACTCTCTGCAGTTTCAACATGACTGTGAAGCCTAGCATTTCTCGGTGTAGTGGGGTATTATAGAGTTTTATCTCAAACTTTGCTCTTGTTTCCCAGCTGTTGTACGAGACGCTTTAGAAACATGCTCCTAATATCTCTGAATGGGGGAGAAGCACAAGTGAAATCTGTTGCCATCCTCAAGAATATGCTGTGTAAAGATCCTATCTTCCAGCTGCCTGATTCCAATAAGCCTTTCATAATACACACTGATGATTCACTAGATGAAGCAGGTGATGTGCTAATGCAGGAATTGGAGGGCAGAATTTTCCCAGTGGCACATCACAGTTATAAGCTAAAACACACTGAGAGGAATTACAGTACTGTTGAGAAGGAACTCTTGGCTGGGGTTAATGGCATTAACCCAAGGCGTCCCATTGACGTATGGGTACGTCACAACGTTTTGTCACAGCTAATCCCATCGACGTACCAGTACATCGCGCAATTGCAAGGTTCATAATTTGCAGATTTTTAAATTTTTGCACCTGATTTTTTGTATGATTACACGGGACACCTTCTTCTACAAGAGACCAAGCAGAGACAATGCCTTACCCCACATGACCTCCCCCCCCCCATATGCCATTGTCTTGGCAATGCACCTGCTATCAGTGACCTGGCCAATAAAGACATTCAGGGCCAGAGTGATTCCCCAATCTTTTGCCTTCCTCAAGAATATGCTGTGTAAAGATCCTATCTTCCAGCTGCTTGATTCCAATAAACCTTTCATACTACACACCGATGATTCACAAGATGGAGTAGGTGATGTGCTAATGCAAGAATTGGAGGGCAGAATTTTCCCAGTGGCACATCACATCCATAAGCTAAAACACACTGAGAGGAATTACAGTACTGTTGAGAAGGAGCTCTTGGCTGGGGTTGATGGTGTTAACCCAAGACATCTCATCGATGTATGGGTACATCACAACGTTTTGTCACAGCTACTCCCATCGATGTACCGGTACATCGCGCAGTTGCAAGGTTCATAATTTGCACAATTTTAAATTTTTGTGCGTGATTTTTTGTGCGTTTACATGGGATACCTTCCTCTACAAGATGCCAGGCAGAGACAATGTCTTACCCCACATGACCTCCCTCCCCCCGCACGCCATTGTCTCGGCAAATCACCTGTTATCAGTGACCTGCCCAATAAAGACATTCAGGGCCAGAGTGATTCCCCAATCGATGACAATGTGGAGGACAAAGTTTACGTAGCATTAGAGGAAGAAATAGTAAGAAATGATGATCAGGTAATGTCGCCAAAATGTTGATGTGTTAGTGAGTGAAACAATGCTCATATTGCCTATATTACTGTGTGAAAACCAATATACTCTCGTACTGCATATAAATTTGTGCCAAATAAATAAATAAATACCATTTATGAGTGGTGTGGAATAGTTACCCTCCCATAGAACTCATTTTCTCTGGAGACAGCCTGATAGAAAACCCAGTAAGGTAAGGAGTACTGCTAGCTATATCAAGTATTTTAAACCTCAGGTGAGCGATTTCTCTATGAATTTTCAATGATTCTCACCAAAAGCGGAGGTTTGAGCCAAAAAAAAAAAAAATCCAAAATTGGTCGGGACTGGGGGGAGGCAGTGGTGGAAAATCGGTCGGGACGGGGTGGGTTAAGAAATACTACTATTTATATGGAACACCATTCACTTTGGAAACCGATCATATCCCATTCACCAGTCTCAGCATAACTAAGATGGCTAATGCAAGACCAAGGCAATGGACATTGTACTTGCAGCAGTTTAACCTTATTGTGAGATACATCACTGGAAGTGACAATGTAGGCACAGACGTGATGTCTCACCTGCTAACTGACGACTAACATGGGCAACTGTTGTACACTGGGTTCCATAAGACAGGCATCCTCAGTGATTTGGGCAATCCAAGGACTAGCTCGGTTCCCAGTTAAAAGTATACCAATAGACCTGACGTCTCGCCCATTAGTCCCACAGGACACATTACGTCCAGGGCCAGTACATACAGGTTAAGGGGAAAGTTTAAGACCCCTGCAGAGGCAATCTGAGGCTGTCTGAATTACCTTGTGGTGCATATAGTACTGTGGGCCTTTCTAAAGATTCACAGAGAATACACACTTTACTTGAATGAGTGTTTGCACCCACACTGGGTGTTAAAATGTGACCTGCCCGAGTTTGTATAAGGATTCTCAGCTTACCGATACTAGTCGTAAGTGTAGATTGATACAGGTAAGTGTGCTCTTGGGATGACCAAGTGCTGGAACAAATACTGCTGGACAGTACTTAGACTACGAGCATATGCACAGAGTCCTGAGTTAACCCGAACAATCACGCCATCGGCATGGTGCCGACAGTACAAAACGTCTCAAGTAATCCCAGCGACGTGATGGTGCCGACAGCAAAATTCGAGCGTTGTAGTTCGTCTCTAACTGCTTCAATCTAGCTAATTTTTTGCTAAAGAGTAGCTTAATGTATTGGCAACATTATGCACAAGCACTTGTAGCACTGAGTTTGGTTCTGGATGGCTGGGTAACATCAATATGCCACTAACATCAATATGCCACTGTCCGTCACAGTGTTAGAATTTCGCGAAAGTTACGATATTTTCCCGCCTCCCTGGGCTGGAGGAGGCAGTTGAAACTGTCACATGGACCCTCTGTCCGTTCATTTAGTGATTCTATGCAAGAGGAAGACCTGGATGACTCTTCTGGGGAGGAATATAAGCCAGTGGAGAAGGATATTGAGAATGGGGATTCCCCCATTCTCCTCCCCCGTTCTCTCTCATCCCGCCCAGCTGGGTGGGAAAACATAGCTCACGGCTTGGGAAACTGGGCTAGAAACACGACGGACTGCCATCCTGCACTTATTTCTCCTATAAGGAGTACTTGTTTTTAGTTTTTCCTTGATTTATATGTCCTTTTGGATTGTTTTATGCAATAATATTTTTTCCCTTTATGGTCTGGGATTGCGTGGGTATAAAATTGCAAAAATGCCTGATATGGTACGGATTAATGGTCACTACTCATACTTTGGACCTGTGATGGGCTGTGGGTCACTGAGGGCCCTGTTAGTTAACTGGCACCCAACAGGATCTTTTTAATGTACCAGGGGTCAGTGCTGGGGGGGGTGGATCAGCTGAAAATAAACATGGTCTTGCACATGAGAGAAGGAGCTGGCACCTGATTGACTGCTGTCTTCCTTGAAAGCGCCAGGCAATGCTCTGGACCTCACCTTTTAGTTGTAGAAATATATGTAGCAAGCTTTCACTCACTTTGACCTGAGTACAGGATTTTTCACCATCGTAACACAGTTTTTTTCCCTGAAGCTTGCTTCTATTAATGTAAATACGAAGTTTTTACGCTCATTGATGACAATGCTCTTCTGTAGCAGGACAGTACACACACCACAGTGTGAATCATGTGCAACTGGGTTAGGATGTATATATTACCTACTGTTCAGTTGTTCTCTGAAAAATATCTTTTTGATGGGGCATAATGTCATGAATTCGTGAGGTTGTTGTATTTTGGCAATAAGTATGGCAATTCGTGACACTGTATGAACTCATGAACAATATTGAAGACCCACAGAATTTTGCTGGGTCTTGCACTCATATCTGAAACTTTTTTTTTTTTTTGAAAACATTCGTCATTGTATCATGAGTGACGGTCTTTATGTATAGACAGTAATGTTTCACTGAGCGATATTTTTTGTGTAAATATTGTTCCTCCGTCTTGCCTCTCTAGCCGTTAAGATAGGCCACGTCTACTTTCGGTGATCATGTATAGTTTTGTGGCTAACGTGAGAACATTAGGCAGTTGGTGTAGTGCTACCAGGGGAGGAACATCTCAAGAACAGTGCAGAGCAGTGAAGAGCCCATCTTGCGGCTTCTCACCCAGTCTCTAGCAACTCTACGACCCCCGCATCTCCCCACTAAATTGGTGATCGGCAACAGTGGACGTCAGCAGTGCGCAATGCAGTTCAACCTGAGTAGCAGAGCCACCTAGTCTCTTCGCAGGCATGACTCCATTTTCTTCACTGACCTGTATTTTCTTTGTGTTTTCTAGACTTAAGAGTATTAGCTAGTTGTTTGATTGCGTGAATGAGTGTTTACTCGTTTAAGTTATCTTGTAATGTAAGAATTCATTATGTTTGTAACTGATAAATTTACAGTTCTTTTCTTTGGGTTTTATTAAATGCAAGAATTGCATTTCATTTCTCCATATTGTGCTTACTTTAGTTTGCTACTCCCAGTTTGCAAAAACTTCTTATATTTATCACGACTGGTAGTTAAGCCAGTTCATTCATATTAATTCATAAATCTGTTTGCGCCAGCCAGGAGTTAGCACCGGCAAGAATTCGTCTGCATTAGTGTTAATTATCGATTGTCAGGGGTAAGGACACTTTCTCAGAGGCCAACAGTATCAACAGTTCAGCATTCGTGAGTGTTTAGTCTCCACCGTTTACTCTTGAAGAAAGTTAATTTATTCTCGTCTTTAGAGAATAGGCAAAGTAAGCCAGTATAAAGTAAAACTTACTAGTTTATTTCTTAAGTTGATAGCCCTCGTGTCAGTGGTGTCTTTCTTTGTTTCTCCCATAAGTAGTGAAGATATATTCAGTATATTTCTTTTCCCACCATGACAAATGACGACTTATTTGCAATTCATTCATATTTCACTTCCCTCCTTGACAAGAAAAAGAACTGCAAGGAGAAGGAGAAGAGGGTAGAGAAGGGCTGAGGAATGAGGTAGAGGGAGGGAAAGGGGACGTAGGAGGAAAGAGGCGAGGGAAAAAGGGGGAAAGCGGTGGAAGGGACAAGGAAATGAGAAAGAAGGGGAAAAGGGCGAGGAAAATCAGGGGGAAGAGATGGACTGAACCCAAGGATGGGAGCGAAGGGCGGAAGAAGAGAGAGGAGACAAAAAAGAGCAACAAATAGGAAAGGATAGAGTCAGAGAAGAGTAATAGAGAGCGATGGAGTAGAGAAGCTAAGAGGGAGAAGAGGAATACGAGAAAGAAATGAAAGAGGAAAAAAAAAGAAGACATGGGGAAATGGGGACTACGGAAGATAATGAAGGACACTATAGAAGCGATGAGTGGTGAGAGGGCAGGAGAGATGAGATGGAAAGAAAAGAAAGAAGGCAAGGGATGAGGGAAGGGACGAGGGAAGAAATGGGAAAAAGAAGAGAAGGAATGACAAAACAGAAAAACAGAAAGAAGAGAAAGAAAGAACGGAGAGAAGGAATGCGTAGGAGTGAGGGCGAGTGAAGGGAAGACAGGGGAAGAGGAACAGAATCGAAAGGAAGAGAAAGCACGAAGAAAGACAGAGAGACGGTAATGAGGGAGAGAAGACGTAAGACGAAAGAGGAAGATAGTAGAATATACAAAAAAGGAAGAGACGAGTCAGGCCGATGGAAGAACAGAGATGAGAAAACTTGGGATGACGGGACAAGGCCAGACGAGACGAGTGTAACAGACAGAAGATAAGATTGCATGAAATGACATAGGAGAAAAGGCAAGAGAAGATAGGAGACAAGAAGTAAGGAAGAGAGACATGAGATAAGAAGGGAAGAGAAAAGATATGAAGAAGAGGTACGAAGAAAGAAAACGCAATGGAATTGAAGGTTGAAGTAAAGTGACAAGAAAATTGAGGGTTCTAACGAAGAAAGGGAATGAGATGAGAAAACAAACTTAAGAGGAGACTAGTGAGAAAGATGAGGTAAGAACAGGAAAGGAACAAGAGAGGAAAGAGAAAAGGGAGGATGGGAGGAAGAAACAAATGGATGGAAGGAAGGAAGGATGTGAAAGAAAAAGAAAATAGTATGATGGAAAGAAACAATGAAAGGAGGGAAAGGAGAAAGAAATTAAAACAGGAAGACAGTAATGAAGACAAAAATAAAGGAAGGATTGAGGAAGTAACAATGAGAAGAAGCACTAGTAATTTGGAAAATGAAGAGAGGTAAAGAAGATACGAAAACAAAGAGAAAAATAAAGTCAAATTATGGAACACAAGGGTAATACGAAACTATAAGGGGTCATGAAGAAGAGGAACACGATGGAAGAAGGAAGGAAGAGAAGGTGGTAAGGAAGAGGATAAAGAAACAAGATTTTCAAGGAGGCAAGGAAAACTGGATATGTTAGGAATCCGTATTATAATTACAAATAATAATAGATAGATAGATAAATAGATGGATGGACGGATCTCCAGGCAAGCCTGGGAAAGGGAAATGATCTTGCAAGTTAACTGAGGAAATGGTGACAATACACAGGAAGTAGCAATTCAGGGGATGATATAGGTAGTGTGTCAGCGAGATAGCATACGAACAAAGCCTAGTGACCATAAACACATATACACACATACTCACACACAGGTTTCTGGAACTTTCCAACCACAGTGTAACACACGCGACACGACCCCTGCTTCACCAGAATTTAGGAAGCAGAGCTCAGAAGAAAGCTAGCATTAGAACCGACAAGTAGTGGAGAGAGTGAACAAGAAGAGGGGCCCAACTAGACTTACTTATTATATTGTCTCTGTAAGACATACCCTGCTCAACTTAGATTTTCTCTGATGATAATAAATTAAGATCAACTCACTGTATTCATCTTTAATTCCTACTACAAGAATTGAGAGTGACATTTGGTGGCAAGCGAATGTACGGACATCGTCTCTGAATCAGCAATGAATTTCTACAAAAACAGACGAGACTCTACAAGATGAGCTTCAGTTCTACAGTGAATTCCTACAAAATACAGCCTACAATGCAAAGAGTCTACAAGTCTACAAAACAACTCTATAATCTTCACGTAACTTCAAGCAGCAGCAAGAAGAATAAAAAACAAAGCAAGTAAAGAAAAAGAAAGACCAAAGCAACAAGCACACAAAACCCCAACACTCTCTCCCGCCTACCTCCATCGCTGACGCAGAGGTCAAGACACACAACAAAACACCAGAGCCACATTTATAACGCGTCTTACTCACCTTTCTTCAGCCAGTTTACGCATCGCTCCTCATGTACTCACGTCACCACAGCTACCAGTGTGGGAAGCCGGCGTCACCATGTGCTGAGATGACATCACAACACGAGTTTGCTGACATAGGGCAACACCAAGCAACGTGTGACTGACACCAGGCACTTCTCACCCACTACTCATTACTCATGATTCACATAGCTCCTACTCATACTCATTTATTTCCACAGTATTGAGTTGGAAATTCGACTTTCTATGCTGAGGTTTGCCTGTGACTACAGCTGTTAACCACTACAAGCACCAGGCCATGGAATTTCCTGAGTAATATCGTCCATCAACACAGCACTAGAATTATCAAGAGAACTTCAGTCAACCCTGCATTTTTCTTCCGAGATCGACAGTTGCATCGACACGCCTCTACGATCTGTATCAAGTGGGTGAAATTATACTTACTCATTTCTTCTCAGTGCTAAAATTAGGTATATTCAACTCCTTTACTTATTTTTATATATACACTTATACACTCACGATTTAAGATTTATTACAACTCATTTACTCATCTATTTAGTTAGGACATAAAAAAAAAAGGCTTATTTCATAACACCATATCTTAATGGCAGGGATATTTTCGCCACCACCCACGTTAATACCAGATGAAACACAATTAGCTCCAACAACAGACTCACAATTAGGAGAGCACCAAGGCAACACACCCATTGTATAAACCTCAACACAAAATAAAGATCAAGAAACAAATACGTCAGTTCCAGATGATGAGTGGGAAACCCCCTCTGACGTAGCAAGTGAGGACTTTGTCGCTGACTTGCACATGTATGCCAATACACTTAACAGGGTTCACCGTTCTGGCCGAATATATTCCACCATTCCCTCACACAATGATAAACAAGTCCAAGTTAAATTAACAGAGCAAACAGTGAAAATGAATAACGAAACAAATACCACGGATCAAACATCCCCACCTCATGTTTATATTTACCATGAAGAAAAAACTGCCCCAAGATTCTCTGGCACAGAAAAAGATCGTATTGACGTTATTTCATTGGTCAGTCAGTACGAACAAATGTTCATCAAGCGCCACATACTCGATGGACAAGAGAAAATTGCCATTTTTTTATCTTCCATAAGCCAGGAAAGGTGTCCAGCAAGTAATTTGTTGAAATCAAACAAGCTCCCCAAGGCTAGGACATATTATGAATTTAAAACTGAATTTTTGAAGACATTTTCTGGAGGTATGAACTTCTTGCCAGCTATAATTCCAGAATTACATAAGATTGTAGATCTTGTAAGGGAGCACACTACAAACCATGTGCTCAGTGAAATAACTGCTGATGTCTCCACAATCAAAAGAACATTGTTAGTTACTTTGGAAAACTCAAATTGGATAACAGATGATGGAAAGATGTCCCCAGACCTCGTCGTGGACATCACTGGTTATGTAGCTGCCTTGTGTAAATTACCTGATAGGACCCTTAAAATCGCAAAGACGATCACGTACACCCCAGGCATGTGCTTACTAGACTTAATGAACGAGGTAGAGATGCAGTGCAGTAAAGCAGGTATGTTCGACACACCCGCACATTCTAGTAGAATAAGAGTACCTGAGACAGTATCAGCTGTGAAAACATCTACACTGACCCCAAACAGAGAACAAAATCGATCGCGACCCGAAAGCAGGCAGAGCAAACAACTAAAAGTGACGAGGGTTCGATCACAAACACCAGGCTACAGGCAGTTTCATAAATTTTCGTGCAGCCTCAGCAGGTCTCGCGCGATAAACAACACTACATATGGGAAGTCACCTCGTAGGTCACGGTCAAGAGACAGGTCCATTCTATGCCATTATTGTGCAAAACCAGGACACACAAGGTATGAATGCTTCATCAAAGCAAAAGAGGATAGACAAAAGACGCAAGGATTTGGTCCTTACTGTAGGCATCATAGATACCAAGGGCACTGGACCAGTGACTGCAAAACAGTAGAAAAAATTGTGTCTAAGTTCAAATCGGGGGAAACCAAGTCATGATAAAAAACGAACAAACGTAAAGAAAAGGAAGTCTAAAATTCACATAGGAGGCATGTTGGGAAATGAGTGTATCTTGATACCAGCTGTATGTGAGGATCAAAACGTTTCCTTATTTTTAGACACAGGCTCTCCAGTGAACTTAATAACACATGAAGAAATAAATAGAATTCTTAAAAATAAGAAGAAAGTAACTTTTCTGGAAGAAGCTGATTTAGATTTATATATGGTAGGTGGAAAAAAAATTACAGTGAGGGGTAGGATAAGGTTAAATATCAGTTCCACAGAGACTACAAGACCATTCTCTGCATTTTTCTATATCGTTGAAAACTTAGCAATTAAAGCTCATATGTTACTGGGCTTAAGATCCATGAGAGCAGAGAACATAACTATACTCCCACAAATGAATGGAATAGACTTTGACAATGAATTCATAGAGGAAATACTATCAGAGCCCTCACCGATTAGTAAAACAGAACCAAAAAGAATTGGTAATATTAAAGGCTTAAACAAACATACACAAACAGATGAGTGTATAGATCCACTCCCACCACCAGCCCCAGCCTCCAGAATTAGTGACCCAGATAACAGTACTGATTTATCAGTTTTTCCAACCCATCTCACCAATGATTTAGTTATACCACCTAATTCCTACATGAAAGTTACCATAAAGAGCAAATTACGGAATAGTACTGTTCTTGTCTTAGAAGAATTATGTAAATTATAGGGATTGTCAGTAGAAAACGCATTATATCAGATGAATGACGAAGGGCAAACTCAGATATTCATAATTAATCACATGAAGGAGGAAGTTCGGTTGAAAAAGGGGAATTGCATAGTTAATATTGAAAAATGTCACGCCCCTGTGAAGGAAAAAGTTATAGCTGGAGTGACAAGTGAGATAAAATCAACGGATATAGAAAGCATAAAAGAGAATTTAATTCACTCAGGTGAATTTGATGAAGAAAATGATTTGTTAACCCTGATGGAAACACACAGGGACACTGTAGCATTACCCGGAGAACAATTAGGGTGTACTAACCTGATTAATCACAAGATTAATGTGCACCCAGAAACACCACCAATTTTCTTACCAGCCTACCGCATCCCACACTCCCAACGTACACTTGCAAATCAGTATGTCGATGAAATGTTAAAACTTGGAATTATTGAACCTTCAGTCTGCCCGTGGAATGCCCCATTATTCTTCGTGCCCAAACGAAATGGAGAAATGTGAGCGGTAGTAGATTACCGTAAATTAAACAATAATACAATCCCAGACCGATTTCCCATGCCATTGCTAAGCGACGTTCTACAGAATATTGGACCTGAGAATAACATATTCCCAACCATCTATCTACTAAATAGCTATTATCAGATACCGGTTTCAGAGGAGTCACGTAAATACACTGCCTTTTCCACAAACACAGGCCACTATCAATACAATGATGCCGATGAGACTGAGGACAGCCCCAGGCACATTCCAGCGTCTTACGAATTACGTATTGTCCGGAATTTTAGGACAAGGAATATTTGTTTATCTTGACGATATTATAATCGCAACGAAGAATATTAAGGATCATCTCAGGAAATTAGACTTACTCTTACAAAAGCTTAGTGATGGTGGTTTAAAAATTAAACTTTCTAAATGCGAATTTTGCCTTAAGGAAATAAATTTCTTAGGCCACAAATTAAGTTCTAATGGTATTCACACCACTGATGACAAAATACAGGCAGTGAGAGATTTTCCTGAAGCCACTACGACTGACGAAGTTAGACAATTTTTAGGTCTAGCTGGGTACTATAGATCATTCGTACCACAATTCTCTCATATAGCCTTTCCTCTTTTCCAACTACTCAAAAAAGATGCTATATATCAATGGGAAGAAGAACAAAAAAGGGCATTTAACAATCTACAAATTAAACTAACAAATGCACCTTGTTTAGCATATCCGGATTACACAAAATCATTTCTTATTTGTACAGACACATCAGTTAAAGGATTAGGGGCTATACTGATGCAGGAAGATAAAAGAGGAAAGAATCAACTAATTGCATTTGCCAGCAGACAAACAAAAGATGCAGAGAAAAGTTATTGCACTACAGACTTAGAGGCACTTGCAGTGGTTTTTGCATTACAAAAGTTTCGAGATTTGGTATATGGTTACGAAATCCAGTTATTCACCGACCATAAACCACTAGTGGGTTTGTTTAAAGAAAAACTCCTTTCTGGGAGGAGAGCAAGATGGAAATGTACAGTTGAAAACTACAATGTACAAATTCATTATATACAAGGTAAAATGAACATAGTAGCTGACGCATTATCTAGGAACCCTAACACAATTCAGGTCGCAGCAAAGGAAATATCCCAAATCACGATGATATCGCAAAAGCACAAAGACTTGACCCAATATGATCTAAAGTTATATACAAGTTAGAAAGTGGAGATGACATACAATTACCCAAACTGCATGTACCACTCGAACAATTCACAATGGTCAATAATACATTATACAAGATTAACTCTAAACAACCAAAACGCCAAAGAAATACTAACCAGTTGGTAGTACCTAATGACATGATACCCCAAGTATTACGAACGATACACGATAGCCCACATGCAGGACATCCTGGATAGGATAAGACATTCAAACAAGCCCAGCTGTTATATTACTGGCCTTCATTACGAAAAGATATAAACAATCATATAGACAGATGCGAATCATGTGCAAAACACAAAGGATACCCAATCACACCTGCACCGATGGGTAGTTACCCTGTACCACATCAACCATGGGACGTTGTCGCTGTTGATTTACTCAAGATGCCATTATCATACAATAATAACATATACCTATTCGTAGCAACGGATCATTTTTCCCGTTATGTCATTTTAGCTCCAATTAAAGATAAGACAGCAGAGACAGTAGCAAAGGCAATAACAGATAATGTAATATGTCGCTTTACTACCCCAAAAGTACTAATAAGTGATAATGGAGGAGAATTTAATTCTGAGATCTTACAAGAAATATGTAAACAATACAACATCAAAAAGGTTAACGTTTTAGCCTATCACCCAGCATCTAATGGGTTAGTAGAGAGACAAAACAAAAAAGTATTAGATATGTTACGACACATTCTCAGTGAAAATTATGCAAGCTGGGATGATTGGATTCCCAGAGTAGAAGCCTCAATTAATGGATCTATAAATAAATCCATAGGTGACACACCAAATTTCATTATATATGGGACATAAAAAACTACCATATGAGCTCCTAGAAGGTGACAGTCTGCCCATATACAATTACGATGATTACTCTAAACTCCGTTTACGTGAATTCCAGGACATACACAAAAGAGTCAAAAAACAATTAACGATGTTCAAAGAAGAAATGATGGAGGCATTTAACAAGAAGGCAAGAGATTCACCTGTCAGCTTAGGAGACATTGTTTATGGTATCATTCATACGAGAGACAGTAAATTATCCCCAAAATTTGAGGGCCTATACAGAGTAATTAACATAAAAGCAAACAAAGTTTTAATTAAGTCACTGTCAAGTGGTAAAGAGAAACAAGTTCATATTGACCATTTAAAACGAGTTTCAAGGGAATTATCCAATAATTATTCAGCATCGGATACAACCGAACAGGCGAACGTACCTCAAGAAACCAAGCAAGAAAACAATAATGATTACAAAAAGAAATTAAGGTCATATACCAAACAATCAAACATAGGTGCAACTGTTCCAATAAAATCTACAGTACATCATTTACGAGAATTAAATATCGATTTAAACTCCTTCTATAAATGAAATAACAATCAACCGTAACGCACATCATCACTATCATCGACCACAGCATGACCATATTAGGATATTAATAGATTTTTTTTTCGGTAGGTAGCGATGAAGGGACTTATGCTATGGATTCTCCTCTACATAGCAAGAGGATATGCGCACTTAGACCCCCAACACATAGTACGACAAGGATGCCTCATAGCTCCAACGGCCACGACTTCAATCGTAAAAGACGTCATGAGTACTGAAATAAGTCTAGATTACTTGTATGAATTACCTTCTTATCTAGAAAATATCGTGAAACCAATGCAAACCCTGGGCTTCATGATTGGAAGCTATGTTTCACAAGCACATAACACAAAGGAAGTGAATGAAACAGTGAAGTTAGAGAAACGGAAAATAGAACAGGCAAAGTCAACTATGCTCATCATGATCGAAGATCTCCCATCTTATGGAACGGAGGTATTGAGCGACAGGAACAACATCACACGTACTCGCCAAAAGTGCGGTTTGTTCGACCTGGGTGGCGCAGTTCTTGGGAACATCCTTGAATTGGCTAGAGAGGATGACCTTAAAGAAATAAACAATAAATTTAATAAAATAGCTCAGGTACGAAGATAAATTCATCACAGGACATAACTCAGCAATGAAGACAATTGTGAAAATATCTGAAAAAGGCAAAAAACATAGCTCTCGAAAGTGTAGATAAAATAAATGAAATGGAAGGTAACATAACCCTTTTATAACACTTCCCCATCATCACAGAACATATTGACACGATTCTACTACAATTAAACGACACTAGAGTTCGTTACAGGGCACATTATGCAAGGAATTTCGAATGCTGGTGATGGCAAGATCACAATTGACTTACTCCCAGTTCATGAGCTACGTCAGATAATTAGTCTAGGCATACATAAACATAAATTTAAGCCTTTGTTCCGAAGTAGGGAATTCATGTAATATTATCCATATTTAGAAGCAACACTAACACCAACATCAGTAGCAGTTCATGTACCATTCATAACTGAAGACCTGTTCACAGTATACCAAATACACCCCTTCCCCTCTAAAAATAACAACACTTTGGTCATCATCAACATCAACATAGACACCGAACTCATCATGGTCTCCAAAAGACGGAACACTGTCACTTTCGCAAGTGAATCAATGATTGAACGAAAGTGCCGCACATCCTTACATGCTGTTCATCTTTGTCCTGCGTACATTTTCACGTTTCAGCTTACTGATACAATCCCTTCTGAAATGGCTATCATCAGAAATAACAATATTCATAATCATTGCAACTTCACTTTTGCTCTAGATAAGCTTGTACACCATCAACGCATCGGACACTCACAGTTTTTTTTTATTTCACTCATAACACATCAGTGTACATAGTCTGTCCAGATATACCACCATCTCATACTTCAGCCTCAGGATTATACATAGCACCAGACTACTGTGCGGTATTTACACCAACCATGTCCACTTTATCCACCATCAATCACTACGCCATCCTCAATCATACACACAAACATTTCTACCCACTGCCTGATATGGACTTAAACATGAGCACAAGTATTAAGTTGACTTCACCTAAGTTTGAAACTATGCAACTGATCAATGAAACAATGAAGCCCTGGGAAGATTTGAGTTTGAGTATGTTCAACCCATATTATGTGTATAGCCCGGCACCTACTGTCTTTATAATCTTCTGCTTTGTATTTGCAGTACTGCTTTTCGCAGTACTGTTTGAGAGGAATGAAGTCACAGAGTGTGCAGTGAGGTTGGATGGTGAGGATATGGAGAATGTGAGTGCATTCAAGTACTTGGGTAGTGTGATGAGTAAGGATGGAACTTTGGGGGATGAAGTACGTGAAAGGGTACAGCAGGGAAGAAAGGTTGTTGGTACACTGAAAGCAGTGATGAGAAATAGGGAGGTGAGTATGGAAGTTAAGAAGTCACTGCATGTTGGTATTGTGATCCCTACCCTGACGTATGGAAGCGAGGCGTGGACCTTGCAAGAGGGGAACAAGTCAAGAGTGAGAGCAGTGGAAATGAGTTACTTGAGAGGAGAATGTGGAGTGACGTGGAGGGACAGGTTGACGAATGAAGAAGTGAAGGAACGTTGTGGGGTAGATGTGGATGTGGTTGAAATGATTAGGAGAAATATACTGAGGTGGTTTGGACATGTGGAGAGAATGGAGACTGAAAGACTGACTAAGAGGGTGTATGTAGGTGAGGTGGAGGGAGGGAGAGGGAGAGGTAGACCGAGGATGAGGTGAAGGGATGGAGTTGAGAGGTATATGAGGGAGGGGGGGGTGAGTTGGGGGGAGGGGAGTCAAATGGTGGGTGACAGAGTGACTTGGAGGCGTTTTGTCTGTGGCCACCCTTTGCGGGATTAGGGCGTCGGGCTATAGATAGATAGATAGGCTTTTCGCAATGCACAGAATGCATGCAAGAATTGCAAATTTGGAGTCAGTATTTAGTGGGGGGAGAGTTAACATCCAAGTTAACCCCCCTGAATGAAGTGTACATATTTTGTATATAGTATTAACTATATATATATATATATATATATATATATATATATATATATATATATATATATATATATATATATATATATATAAACAAAGAAGAATGACCCATGATATAGAAGTATGGCATACCAGTACCATTATCTTTAAATGAAATATTATAACTCAGACCATAATTTTAATTTTAAACTTTTTTTTTCTTGCATGTATGCATTTCACTACAATAACCCATGTACATACTGTATTACAGTTAAATGGTTTACCTTTAGTGCATTTATTCAAATATGTATACAACTTTTTTAAAATGTAATATTACTGAATCATTGCAATTTACTGTGAATATTATATGTATACAATATTATAATCAATATTATGTACTAATAGATTAGCATATGTCAATAATGATTGCTGTCGGAGGACCTTCAGAGGCGTGGCCGAGCAATGTTAGGATTCCGTATTATAATTAAAATCATAGTAGATAGATAAATTAATAGATGGATGGACGGAGCTCCAGGCAAGCCTGGGAAAGGGAAATGATCTTGCAAGTTAACTGAGGAAATGTTGACAATACACAGGAAGTAGCAAGTCAGGGGATGATATAGGTAGTGTGTCAGCGAGATAGCATACGAACAAAGCCTAGTGACCATACACACACATACACACATACTCACACACAGGTTTCTGGAACTTTCCAACCACAGTGTAACACACGTGAAACGACCCCTGCTTCACCAGAATTTAGGAAGCAGAGCTCAGAAGGAGGCTAGCATCAGAATCGACAGGTACTAGAGAGAGTGAACAAGAAGAGGGGCCCAACTAGACTTACTTATTATATTGTCTCTGTAAGACATACCCTGATCAACCTAGATTTTCTCTGAAGATAATAAATTAAGATCAACTCACTCTATTCATCTTTAATTCCTACTACAAGAATTAAGAGTGACAAGTAAATAATGAAATGATGGGGAAAAAGAAAAATGCTAGAGGAACAACATGCAAAAGCAAAGAGTAGGAGAGAAAGGGATGAAGAAAGAATAGGAAAAAGTAAGAGGCAAACGGTAAAAAAAAATATGGGAGACAGCTGAAGATGAGGTGAGGAAAAGAGAGGAGGGAAAAAGGGTGATGAAAATGTGAGAAAAAAGGCAGGGGGGAAGACAGAATAGAACTGGGACAAAAAGGAAAGGAGAGAGTGGACGATGGAGAAAAATAAAAGTTAAATTTGCTGCAACAGCTCCAGTTCGCTTAGTACTGAATGCCCAGGTTTTCCCGCTCGATTTTGGTGTGGTTCGAACTTGATATAGTTTCCTTCGTACATACCTTTGTTTTGAACTAAACCATCTCCAACGGTGACAGAGTTAATCCCCTCCTAATGCATGAAGGGATTTGAAGATCAGAAGAAGAGGGGGTTATATACATAAATATGTTTCAGAATTAAGAATTCATGAAAACCGTATATCGCAGCCCAATTTCAAGATGTTAGGAACACTTCAGAACGAGAAAGGTACGTTCTTCAGCCGTAACATTCGCATTTATCGGTCCTAAACTTTGTCCTGTTCATTTATGGGTAATACACAAGTCAAACTTCATAGAACCAAACCAAAGCTCAAGAGAACATTCCTTTGATTTTTACCTAATATATTTATGAAAGCTACAATTTCAGTCCTAACCTGGGCATTCTTCTCTCCTAATTTCAGCACTATGATGAAATTTATAATATTTATCATTTTTGTCCTTTTTCTGCAGATTTTGAACGTTCCGCTTCCATACCAGTAACGTGGCTTTGAAGTTTCCTTCTTATTTTATTCCATACAATCAGTTTGCAACGGAAGTGTAACTAAAAAACGATGTATAAAAGGAAATGAAACTGTAACACGCATGAAAACTGACGAGAGAGAGAGAGAGAGAGAGAGAGAGAGAGAGAGAGAGAGAGAGAGAGAGATGGGGGGAAATATAGGAGCTTGGAAACTGAGAAAGGATACTGGAGAAGAAGTGATTGAGATAAGAAGAGAAAGATGGAGAGAGGGATTTCTGGGATGGGGGAGAAGGAAGATTGGAATAAAAGGGTAGAGAGAGAGAGAGAGAGAGAGAGAGAGAGAGAGAGAGAGACTGTATCACGGGTCACTAAGGAGAGTGTTTGCGAGATCCATCAAAACTCCATAGTCGTATCCCAGATATCATAATGACAGGCACAACTGGCTGGGTTTTACTGTGCTTCCACTCTGAAATCCTATACTGAAAACTCCACAACACAACCAAACCACTTATCACGACAACAACTATGGACAATGTAGCAATCAAATTTAGTTACACCGATTTTAACACCTGTTCACTCATTTTCTTTCGTGTGTGTGTGTGTGTGTGTGTGCGTTTGAGGAAGTCCCTGCAACAGAGAAAGTGGCCTCTAGTAAGAAACTTTGTGTCGATAAAAATGTGGATGTTGCTGCGTGGGTAACAGGAGCCAGGCCTTTGTGTTACCTGACGATTCTCCTAACTGCACACAGCGTCACATTTTTCTTCTCTCTTCCTTTCCCTTCTTTCCTTCCTCTCCTCTCTCCCTCCTTGTCTTCCTCCCTTTGTGTTATCCATCCTCGTAATTCTAGGCACACAAACACACACACACACACACACACACACACACACACACACACACACACACACACACACACACACACACATTTATCTTATCCTTACTTTCTTCCTTCACTCCTTCCTGTGTTTTCTCCCGCATTGCTCCTCAGACTCTTTTTCTTTTTTCTTAGTGTCTGTTATTTTTCTTTCTCTTTTTCCTAAGTTTAAGATTATTTTTATTTTTTTATCTTTTCCTTTTCCCAATCTATTCTTCTGCAGTACACGTTGTTCTTCTGCCTTCTCTCCTGCCCTCTGTCCTTCCGTTTAGCATATATTCTCTCTCTCCCTGTTTCTCCTCCCTTTTCCTTAAGTATCACGTTACACCTACAGTTTCTATTTTTTTAACCCTCACTCTCTCTCTCTCTTCCTTCCTTTCTAGGATGTGATTGTTGGTGTGAGGATCGCAGGAGCTCGTTTTACATGCCAGCCCTCCTAAGTTCTCACATACGAGTATACACGCACACTTTTCTTTTCTCCCATCTTTCATTCCTTCCTGTTTTCTTTGTTTTCCTTGTTTTCTTGTTGTCACTTTCTTTTCTTCTTCCCTGTTACTTCTCTATTTTTAATTCTTTCTACCTGGGTAGCCATCTACATTTACATTTTTTCCTCTCTTCTTTTTTTTCTTTCTTTCTCGATTCTTGTTCAGTCTCCTTGTTTTTTTCCTCCCTCTCTTTCCTTCTCTCCTTTTTTCCACTCATCCATCTTTCCTTCCTTCCTCCCTTCCTGTCTTCTTTCCTGGTATGATGAGTAACAAGCCATGACATCAAAAATAGATCCTTTGAAAATGGGCTTTGTAGATCTGCTGGTAGTCGAGGCAGCCATTATTCATATTTACCATATAGAAACAGAAACTAGAGAGTTGGGTGGAAAGGAATAGGCACGTCGGGCTCTGGTTCGGCGGACAGTAGGACATGTCGAGGGGAGAATATACTGTGATTGGTACTGCAAGTAGACCAGTATGGTAAATTTCAAAGGTGATATCTTTAATAAGGATAGGGTGTGCAAATGGAAGTGGGCGAGGTGAGAAGGATGGGCTAAGATTGTGGTCTGTGGTGGGTTATGGTGGGATGACTACACTCTGTGTAAATGGGCTTCGTATGAGATGCAATGTTGGCAGGGGAAAAAGTTTCAAAAGTTTAATGAGGACACGGAGCTCTGGTTTTAAGGTGGGGTGGGTAGCAAGGAGTTAGCAGGACGGGCGGCAATGGTGGTGTTGCACGGCAAGGAAAATACACACTAAGAAGACAGGCACTGCAGAATTTTTATGGGCGTGGCATTTGTTTAAGTAATCAATTTCTGCATTCAACGTAACAAGAACGAAAGGAAATGTCCTTACATATCGGGGGCCTACTCAGGAAGGGAAGAACTGAATAACAGCTCTGTGCCGAAAAAGGTCAAGTGAATTCACTTTTTGTTTCATTAGTAAGTAGCCGGAAAAGCTGAAATATACACTTGCGCAAATGTAAACCCAGAGCCCACCTCGGGACTCTGAGGATGAAGACACGGAGCCGTGATTGTAAACTTTTCTACATTTATGCTGACTGCAAAATTGCTTGTTTATATATTTTTCTTTCACGCATCACTAAACACCTTGTAATCAAATCAGCGTGAGTATTAAAGCGGCAAAATTCGAAAAAAAAAAAGATAAAAACTAACTGCTTTGGAGACTCATCTTTAAATCTGTTTGGGATCATTTGTATATACGGCAGTGAAACTGTTCCCAGAAATTTACATATCATCGCTTCTGCTCCGAGACGAATTTATGAGCTACCGAAACATTATGCTGGTTTTATTTGCTTGTTCTCGCTACCTTCTCACGGTTTAATGTAACTCGGGTAATTACTGAACAGGTTAATGAAGCCTGTATTTAATCCATCCTGTACGATCTCTGAATATGGCAAGATTATATTAAGAAAGAAGAAACCGAAGTAAAGTGGCTAAAAGAAATGTTAACCCCTTGAGCGCTATGACTTTTTTTTTCTTTGTCCTTGCTTCCACCAAGCTCTTTCACCAAGTCAAGGAGTTCCTCCTCTAGTGACGGGAATTCATATCTCATGGTCTGTCCCAAGAGGGTGGCGTCTTTTCATGGTTGGTTCTTACCATCTCCAAACAATTTAATTCAACCTGGGAGAGGCTTCTCAGATTCGATGGGTTAGCTATAAGCTTTCATGACCTGTTCAAAACGAGAGGTAACATACGATGGGTAATATCGACAAATGAAAACAAATTTTTCATAATTTTTTGGTTGCCACCACTACAAATCCAACATGTCTGTGATGGGAAAGGCATATATTGAAACTACATACTATATTATAAAGCTATATGCCCCAAAGTTCCCATCTTCAAATTACAATTAATTTTGGGCAATATTTGAAAACCTCTGCCGATTTTACACAACGAATGGGATGACATGTTTTTTTTTTTTTTTTTTTTGTAAATCGGGTACACCAGTGTCATAAAGAGACTTTGTAGTTACTTGTAGCTGAAGTTATCTATTAGGCTTGTGGACGAGCGGTTGTTATACTTGAGTTGTTTGTAAGTAGATAATCTTGGTTCCCATTTGTCATGCAATGACAGGAGAGGTAAAGAAGAGTATGGGACTATTTTTATTTGTCTTGGAAATATTAAAAGAGTCTCTCACACACGAGTGAGTATAAGTAGAGTCTCGCTAGCTATCTCCCTGTCTCGCTCTCTCTCTCTCTTCCAAGTTGCTAAGCCTTTCTCCCTACTACCTGCCGATTCTATGGCCTCTCTCCTTCTGAGCTCTCTTTCCTAAATTCTGGTGAAACAGGGGTCGTGTCACGTGTGTTCACTGTGGTTGGAAAGTTCTAGAAGCCTGTGTGTGAGTATGTGTGTATGTGTGTGTATGGTCCCTAGGCTTTGTTCTCCTGTTGTTTCGCTGACAAACTAACTGCATCATCTCCTGACTTGCTGCTTCCTAATCTGTCGTCAGCTTTTCCTCAGTTTAACTTGCAAGATCATTTCCCATTCCCAGGCTCGCATAGAGCTGTCTATCTGTCTATTTATCTATCTATCTATTATGATTTGTAAATATAATATGGACTCATTGCTCGGCCCACGCAGCTGAAGGTCCTCCGACAGCAATTATTATTGACATATGCTAATCTATTAGTACATAATATTTATTATAATATTGTATACATATAAAATTCATAGTAAATAGTAATTATCCAGTAATATTACATTTTAAACAAGTTGAATACATATTTGAATAAACGCATTAAAGTAAACTATTTAACTGTAATACAGTATGTACTTGGGTTATTGTAGTGAAATGCATACATGCAAGAAAAAAAAATAGTTTAAAATTAAGATTATGGTAAGAGTTATTGATATTTCATTTAAAGATAATGGTATTGGTATGCCATACATGGGTTCATTCTTCTTTGTATTATATATATATATATATATATATATATATATATATATATATATATATATATATATATATATATATATATAATACTATATACAAAATACGTACACTTCATTCAGGGGGGTTAACTTGGATGTTAACTCTCCCCCCACTAAATACTGACTCCAAATTAGCAATTGTTGCATGCATTCTGTGCATTGCGAACAGCAGTACTGCAAATACAATGCAGAAGATTATAAAGACAGTAGGTGCTGGACTATACACATAATATGGGTTGAACATACTCAAACTCAAATCTTCCCAGGGCTTCATTGTTTCATTGATCAGTTGCATAGTTTCAAACGTAGGTGAAATCAACTTAATACTTGTGCTCATGTTTAAGTCCATATCAGGCAGTGGGTGGAAATGTTTGTGTGTATGATTGAGAATGGCGTAGTGATTGATGGTGGATAAAGTAGACATGGCTGGTGTAAATACCGCACAGTAGTCTGGTGCTATGTATAATCCTGAGGCTGAAGTATGAGATGGTGGTATATCTGGACAGACTATGTAAACTGATGTGTTATGAGTGAAATAAAAAAAACTGTGAGTGTCCGATGTGTTGATGGTGTACAAGTTTATCTGGAGCAAATGTGAAGTTGCAATGATTATGAATATTGTCATTTCTGATGATAGCCATTTCACATGGGACTGTATCAGTAGGCTGAAACGTGAAAATGTACGCAGGACAAAGATGAACAGCATGTAAGGATGTGCGGCACTTTCGTTCAATCGTTGATTCACTTGCGAAAGTGACAGTGTCCCGTCTCTTGTATGAGTTCGGTGTCTGTGTTGATGTTGATGATGACCAAAGTGTTGTTATTTTTATAGGGGAAGGGATGTATTTGGTATACTGTGAACAGGTCTTCAGTTATGAATGGTACATGAACTACTACTGATGTTGGTGTTAGTGTTGCTTCTAAATATGGATAATATTGCATGAATTCCCTACTGCGGAACAACGGCTTCAATTTATGTTTATGTATGCCTTGACTAATTATCTGACGTAGCTCATGAACTGGGAGTAAGTCAATTGTGATCTTGCCATCACCAGCATTCGAAATTCCTTGCATAAGTGCCCTGAAACGATCTCTAGTGTTCACTAATTGTAGTAGAATCGTGTCAGTTGGTTCTGTGATGATGGAGAAGTGTTGGAAAAGTGTAATGTTTCCTTCCATTTCATTTATTTTATCTACACTCTCGAGAGCTATGTTTTCTGCCTTTTTCAGATTTTTCACAATTGTCTTCATTGCTGAGTTCTGTCCTGTGATGAATTTATCTTGGTATGTTAGTATCTTAGCTATATTATTAAATTTGTTGTTCATTTCTTTAAGGTCATCCTCTGTAGCCAATCAAAAGATGTTCCCAAGAACTGAGCCACCCAGGTCGAAAAAACCGCGCTTTTGGCGAGTACATGTGATGTTGTTCCTGTCGCTCAGTACCTCCGTTCCATAAGATGGGAGATCTTGGATCATGATGAGCGTAGTTGACTTTGGCTGTTCTAGTTTCCATTTTGCTAACTTTACCATTTCATTCACTTCCTTTGTGTTATGTGCTTGTGAAACATAATTTCCTATCATGAAGTCCAGAGTTCGCATCGGCGTCGCAAGGCTGTCTAGATAAGTAGGTAATTCATATAAGTAATCTAGACTTATTTCAGTACTCATGACGTCCTTAACGATTGCAGTCGTGGCCGTTGGAGCTGTGAGGCATCCTTGTCGTACTATGTGTTGGGGGTCTAAGTGCGCATATCCTCTTGCTATGTAGAGGAGAATCCATAGCATAAGTTCCTTCATCGTAACCTACCGAAAAAAAAAAATCTATTCCTAATATGGTCATGCTGTGGTCGATGATAGTGATGATGTGCGCTACGGTTGATTGTTATTTCATTTATAGAAGGAGTTTAAATCGATATTTAATTCTCGTAAATGATGTACTGTAGATTTGATTGGAATAGTTGCACCTATGTTCGATTGTTTGGTATATGACCTTAATTTCTTTTTGTAATCAATGTTGTTTTCTTGCTTGGTTTCTTGAGGTATGTTCGTCTGTTCGGTTGTATCCGAGGCTGAATAATTATTGGATAATTCCCTTGAAACTCGTTTTAAATGGTCAATATGAACTTGTTTCTCTTCGCCACTTCACAGTGACTTAATTAAAACTTTGTTTGCTTTTATGTTAATTACTCTGTATGGGCCCTCAAATTTTAGGGATAATTTATTGTCTATCGTATGAATGATACCGTAAACAATGTCTCCTAAGCTGATAGGTGAATCTCTTGCCTTCTTGTTAAATGCCTCTGTCATTTCTTCCCTGGACATCGTTAATTGTTTTTTGACTCTTTTGTGTATGTCCTGGAATTCACGTAAACGGAGTTTAGAGTAATCATCGTAATTGTACATGGGCAGACTGTCACCTTCTAGGAGCTCATATGGTAGTTTTTTATGTCCCATATATAATGAAATTTGGTGTGTCACCTATGGATTTATTTATAGATCCATTAATTGAGGCTTCTGCTCTGGGAATCCAATCATCCCAGCTTGCATAATTTTCACTGAGAATGTGTCGTAGCACATTTAATACTTTTTTATTTTGTCTCTCTACCAACCCATCCGATCCTGGGTGATAGGCTAAAACGTTAACCTTTTTGATGTTGTATTGTTTACATATTTCTTGTAAGATCTCAGAATTAAATTCTCCTCCATTATCACTTATTAGTACATTTGGGGTAGTAAAGCGACATATTACATTATCTGTTATTGCCTTTGCTACTGTCTCTGCTGTCTTATCTTTAATTGGAGCTAAAATGACATAACGGGAAAAATGATCTGTTGCTACGAATAAGTATTGGTTATTATTGTATGATAATGGCATCTTGAGTAAATCAACAGCGACAACGTCCCATGGTTGATGTGGTACAGGGTAACTACCCATCGGTGCAGGTGTGATTGGGTATCCTTTGTGTTTCGCACATGATTCGCATCTGTCTATATGATTGTTTATATCTTTTCGTAATGAAGGCCAATAATATAACAGCTGGGCTGGGTTGAATGTCTTATCCTTTCCAGGATGTCCTGCATGTGGGCTGTCGTGTATCGTTCGTAATACTTGGGGTATCATGTCATTAGGTACTACCAACTGGTTAGTATTTCTTTAGCGTTTTGGTTGTTTAGAGTTAATCTTGTATAATGTATTATTGACCATTGTGAATTGTTCGAGTGGGACATGCAGTTTGGGTAATTGTATGTCATCTCCACTTTCTAACTTGTTTATAATTTTAGACCATATTGGGTCAAGTCTTTGTGCCTTTGCGATATCCTCGTGGTTTGGGATATTTCCTTTGAGATCTAATGCCGCGACCTGAATTGTGTTCGGGTTCCTACATAATGCGTCAGCTACTATGTTCATTTTACCTTGTATATAACGAATTTGTACATTGTAGTTTTCAACTGTACATTTCCATCTTGCTCTCCTCCCAGAAAGGAGTTTTTCTTTAAACATACCCACCAGTGGTTTATGGTCGGTGAATAAGTGGATTTCGTAACCATATACCAAATCTCGAAACTTTTGTAATGCAAAAACCACTGCAAGTGCCTCTAAGTCTGTGGTGCAATAATTTTTCTCTGCACCTCTTGTTTGTCTACTGGCAAATGCAATTGGTTGATTTTTTCCTCTTTTATCTTCCTGCATCAGTACAGCCCCTAATCGTTTAACTGATGCGTCTGTACAAATAAGAAATGATTTTGTGTAATCTGGATATGCTAAACAAGGTGCATTTGTTAGTTTAATTTGTAGATTGTTAAATGCCCTTTTTTGTTCTTCTTCCCATTGGAATACAGCATCTTTTTTGAGTAGTTGGAATAGACGAAAGGCTATATGAGAGAACTGTGGTACGAATGACCTATAGTAGCCAGCCAGACCTAAAAATTGTCTAACTTCGTCAGTCGTAGTGGGTTCAGGAAAATCTCTCACTGCCTGTATTTTGTCATCAGTGGTGTGAATAACATCAGAACTTAATTTGTGGCCTAAGAAATTTATTTCCTTAAAGCAAAATTTGCATTTGGAAAGTTTAATTTTTAAACCAACATCACTAAGCTTTTGTAAGAGTAAGTCTAATTTCCTGAGATGATCCTTAATATTCTTCGTTGCGATTATAATATCATCAACAGACAAATATTCCTTGTCCTAAAATTCTGGACAATACGTAATTCATAAGACGCTGGAATGTGCCTGGGGCTGTCCTCAGTCCCATTGGCATTCTTGTATATTGATAATGGCCTCTGTTTGTTGAAAAGGCACTGTATTTACGTGACTCCTTCGATACCGGAATCTGATAATAGTCGTTTAGGAGATCGATGGTCGAGAATATATTATTCTTAGGACAAATATTCTGTAGAACGTCGCTTAGCAATGGCAAGGGAAGTCTGTCTGGGATTGTGTTATTATTTAGTTTACGGTAATCTACTACCGCACGCATTTCTCCATTTCGTTTGGGCACGAAGAATAATGGGGCATTCCACGGGGAGACTGAAGGCTGAATAATTCCAAGTTTTAACATTTCATCGACATACTGATTTGCAAGTGTACGTTGGGAGTGTGGTATGCGGTAAGCTGGTACGAAAATTGGTGGTGTTTCTGGGTGCACATTATTCATGTGATTAATGAAGTTAGTACACCCTAATTGTTCTCCAGGCAATGCTACGGTGTCCCTGTGTGTTTCCAGCAGAGTTAACAAATCATTTTCTTCATCAAATTCACCTAAGTGAATTAAGTTCTCTTTTATTCTTTCTCTATCCGTAGATTTTATCTCACTTGTCACTCCAGCTATAACTATTTCCTTCACAGGGGCAGGACATTTTTCAGTATTAACTATGCAAGTTCCCTTTTTCAACTGAACTTCCCCATTCATGTGATTAATTATGAATATCTGAGTTTGCCCTTCGTCATTCATCTGATATAATGCGTTTTCTACTGACATTCCCTTTACATAATTCTTCTAAGACAAGAAAAGTACTATTCCGTAATTTGCTCTTAATGGTAACTTTCATGTAGGAATTAGGTGGTATAACTAAATCATTAGTGAGATGGGCTGGAAAAATTGATAAATCAGTACTGTTATCTGGGTCACTAATTCTGGAGGATGGGGTTGGTGGTGGGAGTGGATCTATACACTCATCTGTTTGTGTATGTTTGTTTAAGCCTTTAAAATTACCAATTCTTTTTGGCTCTCTTTTACCAATCGGTCATGTCTCTGAAGGTATTTCCTCTATGAATTCATTGTCAAAGTCTATTCCATTCATTTGTGGGACTATGGTTATGTTCTCAGCTCTCATGGATCTTAAGCCCAGTAACATATGAGCTTTAACGAGGATGGGAGTTCACCGAGGACCACCACCACACCTTGACATCGCCACCTCCATCGTGTTTGAGCTCTCACGAAAACACCGAAGACGGAAAAACCAACTAACTATGGCAGCCAAGGTAGTAGGGCGGATTAAGTGGTTCCACGTCCGGAGGGGCTACGGCTTCGTAACTCGCCGGGATACGGGGGAGGATGTGTTCCTTCATCGCTCCTCCATCGTGGCCCCAAACCCTGCCCACCCTGTGCCCTCTGTTGCTGCTGGCGAGGAGGTGCAGTTTGTTGTGAGAGAGGATGCCAGGGGCCCTGCAACTACCTCCGTCACTGGCCATGCAGGCCAGGCAGTGCGGGGCTCTCCCCATGCCCTCCCACGTCACCGGCGCCATCCTCGCCCTCAGTCTGCCTCTGCTGCCTCCTTCCCTGCCTCCTCTGTCTCCACCGTTGTCACCATGTGTGTGGAGGTCGCTAAGGCTTTCTCGGGGGGGGATATGGCAGTCCTTGCCTGGCGCCTGCCTGCCATCTTCCAGGCCAATAGGCTCCCTGCCATATTAATCCCGGAGTCGTTTGCCTCCTTACCCATGGTGCGGAAGAGGCATGGGAGAAAGGCCCGTTCTCGTCGTCCCGGGCCCCCCGCGACCCCCACCACCTTGGTCCCGAGGGTGCTGCAGTTGGAGCCTTCAACCCCTCCAACTAGGATCCAGCTGTTGGGCCGGGCTATTTCCCGCCGGTCTGCCTCCCGACCTCTTCCTGAGGTTCCTATGGAGGTTGGGGATGCTGCGCCCTCATCACCACCTACGGCTGCATCTGATGCCCCTGTGTCTCCTGTGGTGCCTGCTGCCATGGCTCCTATTCCTTCTGTGTGGCAGGCATTGGAGGGTCCCAAGCCATCTGGCTCAGCCCGGCAACTCACCTGGGGTGACTTTGTATCGTTATCCCAGGCTGGCCTCGACCAGTTCCAGACACAGTTACAGCATTATATGGACTCTGCACCTCTGGGACCCAGCAAGAAAGAGTTCAGCAAGAGGGACTTCCGGACGGCTATGCTCTCCTTCACCGAGCTGCGCCGGGGGTCCCTCCAGGCTATCACCGACCCTGATGTATACAAGATCCTTTCATACACCCTTGAGGTTGTACAGTCATATCTCTCTACCGATCATGACTCAGACTCTGCCTCCAGTTCCACCACCGTTTGAGCCAGCCTTCGACCATCAGTTCTGCCACTGTTTGTGTCTGCCATCTGTTTCCTGTCTCGTAATATAGGGACATGATTTATATTCATTTATCTTTTTTTATGGATTCTTTGGCTTAATGGCCACAATATGGCCGATAGCCATAAAACACCAACCAAACAAACAAAAAAGAGCTTTAACTGCTAAGTTTTCAACGATATAGAAAAATGCAGAGAATGGTCTTGTAGTCTCTGTGAAACTGATATTTAATCTTATCATACCTTTCACTGTAATTTGTTGTCCATCTACCGTGTATAAATCTAAATCAGCTTCATCCAGAAAAGTTACTTTCTCTTTATTTTTAAGAATTCTATTTATTTCTTCATGTGTTATTAAGTTCACTGGAGAGCCTGTATCTAAAAATAAGGAAACGTTTTGATCCTCACATACAGCTGGTATCAAGATACACTCATTTCCCAACATGCCTCCTATGTGAATTTAGACTTGTTTTTCTTTACGTTTGTTCATTTTTTGTCATGACTTGGTCTTCCCCCGATTTGAACATAGACACACTTTTTTCTACTGTTTTGCAATCACTGGTCCAGTGCCCTTGGTATCTATGATGCCTACAGTAAGGACCAAATCCTTGTGTCTTTTGTTTGTTCTCTTTTGCTTTGATAAAGCATTAATACCTTGTGTGTCCTGGTTTTGCACAATAATGACATAGAATGGACCTATCCCTTGACTGTGACCTATGATGTGATTTCCCATAAGTAGTGTTGTTTATGGCGCAAGACCTGCTCGGGCTGTGCAAAAACTTATAAAACTGCCTGTAGCACGGCGTCTGTGATCGAGGCCTTGTCATGTTTGGTTGTTTGGTCTGCCTGCTTTCGGGTCGCGATCGATTTTGTTCTCTGTTTGCGGTCGGTGTAGATGTTTTCACAGCTGATACTGTCTCAGGTACCCTCATTCTACTAGAATGTGCAGGTGTGTCGACCATATCTGCTTTACTTCACTGCATCTCTACCTCGCTCATTAAGTCTAGTAAGCACATTCCTGGGGTGTACGCGATCGTCTTGGCGATCTTAAGTGTCCTATCAGGTAATTTACACAAGGCAGCTACATAACCAATGATGTCCACGACGAGGTCTGGGGACATCTTTCCATCATCTGTTATCCAATTTGAGTTTTCCAAAGTAACTAACAATGTTCTTTTGACTGTGGAGAAATCAGCAGCTATTTCACTGAGCACATGGTTTGTAGTGTGCTCCCTTACAAGATCTACAATTTTATGTAATTCTGGAATTATAGCTGGCAAGAAGTTCTTACCTCCAGAAAATGTCTTCAAAAATTCAGTTTTAAATTCATCATATGTCCTAGCCTTATGGAGCTTATCTGAGCGCAATAAATTGCTTGCTGGACATCTTTCCTTTTTTTTTTTTTTTTTTTTTTATGTGTCCGACTCTGGGCAAAGGCTCAGGGCCTATTTCTTGGGGGCAGTTGCCTATCCCAAGGCCCAGTAGTCCTCCTACACCTCCACATCCTGGCTTATGCAAGATGAAAAAATAGCAATTTTCTCTTGTTCATCTAGTATGTGGCGCTTGATGAACATTTGTTTGCACTGACTGACTAATGAAATGACATCAATGCGATCTTTGTCTGTGCCAGAGAATTTTGGGGCAGTTTTATCCTTGTGATACACAAACACTTGGGGTGTGGTTGTTAGATCAGCGGTATTTGTTTCTTGATTCATTTTCACAGTTTGCTCTGTTAATTCAACTTGGACTTGTTTATCGTTGTGTGAGGGAATGGTGGAATATGTACGACCGGACCGGTGAACCCTGTTAAGCATATTGAAATACGTGTGCAAGTCAGTGACAAAGTCCTCACTTGCTGCTTCAGAGGAGGTTTCCCACTCATCATCAGAAACTGCCGTATTTGTTTCTTGGTCTTTAGTTTGTGGTGAGGTTTGTACAAGGGGTGGGTTGCCTTGGTGCTCTCTTAATTATGAGTCTGTTGTTGTGGCTAATTGTGTGTCATCTGGTATTAACGTGGGTGGTGGCGAAAATATTCCTGTCATTAAGATATGGTTTTATGAAATACGCCTTTTGTTTATTTATGTCCTAACAAAATAGATGAGTAAATAAGTTGAAATAAATGATAGATAGTGAGTGTATAAGTGTATATATGGAAATAAGTAAAAAAGTTGAATATAGCTAATTTTAGCACTGAGAAGAAATGAGTAAGTATAATTTTACCCACTTGATACAGATCATAGAGGTGTGTCGATACAAAAGTCGATCTCGGAAGAAAAATGCAGGGTAGACTGAAGATCTCTTGATAATTCTAGTGCTGTGTTGATGGACGATATTACTCAGGAAATTCCATAGCCTGGTGCTTGTGGTGGTTAACAGCTGTCCCAGGCAAACCTCAGCATAGAACATCGAATTTCCAACTCAATACTGTGGAAATAAATGAGTATGAGTAGGAGCTATGTGAATAATGAGTAATGAGTAATGGTAGAGAAGTGCCTGGTGTCAGTCACACGTTGCTTGGCGTGGCAGACTCGCAATGTGATGTCATCTCAGCACATGGTGACATCGGCTTCCCACACTGGTAGCTGTGGTGAACACTGAATAGTGATCCTTAAGCTGGGTGAAGAAAGGTGAGTATGTCGCGATATAAATGTGGCTCTGGTGTTTTGCTGCGTGTCTTGACCTCTTCACTTCTGCGTCAGCGGTGGAGGTTGGGTGGGTGTAGCAGAGAGAGGAGGGTGAGGTCTGGTTGTTGTGAGTTGTGAGTCGTATCTCACTCTTCGTTTTTTTTTTTTTTCTTTCTTTCTTGATGTATTCTCGGTTCTTTTATCTTGTGATTTACTCGTTGTAGGATGAAGACTGCCGCTACTTGTATGTGCGTGTAGAAGATTATACAGATGACTCGTAGAGTTGTTACTTGTAGTTGATAGTAGATGGTTGTAGTTCGTTGGTTCGTCGTAGAAATTTCAAGATTGTTTGTATCAGTACTTTGTGAAACTACTTGCAAGGCGACCTGTGACCTCTTCACCTCTACATCAGAGTGATGATTGGGGAGATGGAGGGGGCTGGTTGGAGAGAATACTGTCAGGAGCTGGTTGTGAGCTGTTCGTTGTGAGAGGTATTTTTGGTTTTCAGTCTTGATATTTTGTAGGAATTGACTGTTGATTAGTAGACGAGGTTCGTATACGTTTGCTGCTACTAAATGTCCTAAAAAGACTTTGTAGTTACTTGTAGCTGATGTTATCTATTAGACTTGTGGACGAGCAGTTGTTATACTTGAGTTGTTTGTAAGTAGATAATCTTGGTTCCCATTTGTCATGCAATGACAGGAGAGGTAAAGAAGAGTATGGGACTAATTTTATTTGTCTTGGAAATATTAACAAAGTCTCTCACACACGACTGATTATAAGCAAAGTCCCGCTAGCTATCTCCCTGTCTCGCTCTCTCTCTCTCTTCCAAGTTGCTAAGCCTTTCTCCCTACTACCTGCCGATTCTATGGCCTCTCTCCTTCTGAGCTCTCTTTCCTAAATTCTGGTGAAATAGGGGTCGTGTCACGTGTGTTCACTGTGGTTGGAAAGTTCTAGAAACCTGTGTGTGAGTATGTGTGTATGTGTGTGTATGGTCCCTAGGCTTTGTTCTCCTGCTGTTTCGCTGACAAACTAACTGCATCATCTCCTGACTTGCTACTTCCTAATCTGTCGTCAGTTTTTCCTCAGTTTAACTTGCAAGATCATTTCCCATTCCCAGGCTCGCATAGAGCTGTCTATCTGTCTATGTATCTATCCATGTATTATGATTTGTAAATATAATATGGACTCATAACACCAGCATATTAACATGATTGTTACGAAAAGTCTTCCTAGATATTCTAGCAAAAAATATAATTTCAGGTACTCCATAATATCTTTAAAGAATATAATTACGATCTTGTAGAAAAAATAAGAAAAAGAAAAGGAAACTAGTCCCAGTTCACTGCACAAACTTCAGAATGCTCGTCTTTATGCATAGAAAATGGGAAAGTAATGAATACAAGTGATTTTTTGGCTCAGAAAACAGACTTTATCAGTAAGTACAGTAGTACCGTAAATCACCGTGAACTTGTATATACAGTAAGAAACTGACTACTCAGAAAATTCACAGGTTCAGTGTTTTAAATCAGCCTTTTACTTTATAACTAAACACTTTCGCTAACTATAATCAGCACATGAATTGGAAGTATATCATTTGACACTATCGTTTTTATTTATTTATTTGTTTTTTGCTCCATTCCTTTACCAAGTTTTCAGTGATCCAAAGTCATTCTTAAACAACAATATCCTATACTTACTGAAAGAATACAACCTCAGTTTTCTCTCAGTACAGTTTTTGTCAGTGGGGTCACGGTGACTCCTTAAGTGAAAGAGACCTTCCTATTTACTATTGGTCTCTGTAATTCTGTATTAATTCACCAGGTACTTGGCATCTTCCTCGTTGGTCTTCTTCAGAATCCGCCCTTCAGTATCTGCCCTACAGTATTCAACTACAGCAAGCGCCTCCGGCGCTCGCTGTAGTTGAATACTGTCAGCACATGGTCCCCTAAATTTCACAAGAAATTTGTGGTCATATTACAGTTTTCACTCTCTGTTGTCCCTGTTTTATCCTTTCTGTTACTGATTTCACGTCTATCATCTTGGTTTTGGACCTCAGATACTGCTACTAGTAAAAGCGATTGCCTAACTGACCCTTCTGTTAACTCAGCGCTTGTCGAATCATCTTCATTATTACTCTCTGCCCTCTCCATGTGTATACATATTTACGCATTAATAACAGTTACTCATCAACACTTAATTTAGTTCCTACAGGCAGAAATATATTATTTAAATTGATGCATTTATTACCCCACCAGGTATCCTGATATTACCCAGCCTTGGAGAAAGGCTAATAAAGGCTATATGTTACAAGTTATCAGTTCACTGTTTTGGGGTAAAAGTTACCTTATTGAATCAGCAGTATGCTTGGGGTATACAGGTTTGATCCAAGTGGGTTGTCCTGGTGCAACACACACATTAATTTTTCAGTACAATTTGTACTCCCTGGAACGTCTCTCGTTTTTCTTTTCGTCAGTCAGTAATACGCAACAATACGAACTCAAAAATAACTTCATACCAAATCTATCTTCGTAAGGAACACAGTCAATATTAGGAAAAAAAAAATTTGCAAAATGTTCCTGTTTCTGTATTTTTTAAGAAAGTGCTTCTATTGCCCCACTAATATGATAATATTCTATCATGCGGTGTATATAATCGTCCTTCAGTGGCCAGAAATTATGGTAAAAAAAAAGAAAAAGAACAAGAAAAAAAATATTGAAATTACATCTCTCTCTCTCTCTCTCTCTCTCTCTGCGATGAGACACGTTTTTTGCCTTTTATTTCTACTACAAGACCTCCTTACGTATCTTACAAGTTACTCTTATAATGAAAGGGAAAACTGATTATTTCTAATCTCCCCTGTCAAAAGATGGGTATCAGAGTTGCCATAATGTCACCTTCTTTGCCATGATAAAAACAACCAGGACGATTAACACTCTCACGTTACAGTGCTGTTTCTCAGCTAAATATAAGTGTCTGACAATAGCTACAATTGAAGAGAAGAGTTGTGGTCACTTGGAAAGTTAACACAGACGGTAATGACAATCTAAATCTCCAATACTCGCTCTCTGTTCAAAAAAATCATCTGCTGTTACTTGGAGAAGAATAAAAGAGTTGTTTCGGCGGTGAGAGGTTTAAGGATGCTGTGCATTGTAGACTAGGAACGCTACTTATGGAAAGGTGAAAAACTGAAAAATCGTCTTCAGTAATATCGTTTCTTAACTGTTTGTACGATAGTATGGCAAGCTCTCCCCTGGGTATTTTAGTCTGAGCAGGCATAACAGCAGATGGCATTATTCAGATAAGGGCCAGCCCTGACCGAACACTGAATGATTCATCTACAGGCATGAAAAAGTGAGCCATATATGGAAAATTTGAAATTGTTCAAACGTGAGGAAAGAGATAAACACGAAAAAAGTTTGATTCGATTCAGCTCAAACCTTGTATGAAAGTTAAATGTAAGATAATTACGAAAGGATTCGATTTGCAGAACAATCAGTAAAAGGTCAAAGTCACGGGGAAAAGTCAAATATTTGGCCATTAGACTTCTTTGTGGGCGCAAGTGTTGCACTGTCTCCGGAGTTTCTATTTGTTTTCATTTCCTAATTTATTTATTTAGCCATTGATTATTTTTTATTTATGGATTTTTACCTGAGGTGATAGCCAGCAGGCAAATGAGTGGCCAGCGTTCTTCTTCTGCTTCTGGCGGATTTTTTAAAAGGAGGCCTTTGGTGACAAAGTGGTACCATATAAGATAATTTGATATAGCGAATCCAAATCTGCCGTCAGCTGACACCTGAAGTGGAGCCATCTAGCGCCAACTGTAGTAAAAGCGCATAACGTAAACTTCTAACCAGAGCCTTGCCGTAGGTCCAATAGCAATTCTGCTCCTGCAGATACCCAACAAGTCAGTGAGTGGCCATCTTTTCTTCTTCTTCTGGCTAATTTGTTAAAAGGAGGCCTTGGGAAACATAAAAGTGGTACCATATGGCAATTTGACACGGAAAATCCAAATTTGATATCACCTGACACCTGAGGTAGTGCCATCGGGCGACAACTTAAGTAAAAGTGCTTAATTAAGGACAGCTGAGACGAAAGTGGTCCCACATATGGTTATTCAACATAGAGCATCCAAAATTGCTATCAGCTGACACCTGTGGTGGTGCCATCTAGCAGTAACTTTATGAAAAAAATTTCATTTAAGCCCATTGAGACATAACATTAGTCATATATAGGCTAAGGTTACTGGACATGGGGAATCCAAATCTGTTAAGGCACCTCTAGAATCAGAGTAGTGGCTCTCTCTGGTAAGACTAGTTACTTATACAGCATACTTTTGAAACAAGAGCCTCTCCGCTGACTTCAGAGCAGTTCTACTCTTGATACACTCCATGTCGTCATCAACAAGCCAGAAATAGCATACAAGACAATATGAAGGTGATAAGATGCAAAGCAAATCGCTACAGAAAAATGTACAATAAAGCCTTTTAAGCAGTCAAAAAGAATGGATACTGTCAGGTGTGAACAAAGATAGAAAAAAAATCAAATACGATGAAAATAGATATGATCTTCCTGAATAATGACCACCTAGAGCCACCAATAACAAGGATACGAATATGGCAGTTGTTTCTGTTGATAATTTTGTTGTTGTTGTTAGTGTTGTTATAGTACCTTCAGGCCCATCTGTACGTGAACCCTACAGATGCCCGGAATTGTCATTTTCACTTGTACTCTGAGATGAGGTCTGTAGTATTGAAGATTAGATTAACCATCTCAGTGTCATGATTTCGCAAGGTGGACACAAGTCATCTGATGTAATCGTGAGTGAAATAGTGCACTATTAGGTGCTGGCTGACTGGAAACCAAGTTGTACCCCTTCATATTCATGAAAGAGAGAGAGAGAGAGAGAGAGAGAGAGAGAGAGAGCAAGACTAACTGAATGAACAAGCTAGTGCCAGACAGGTACAGCCATTTGGTACAAAGGCAGAAAATACGTAAGACGATCAGGTCTGGTAGTCGTTTTCAGGGAAAGAGATCAAACAGAGAGAAGCACACGAGTACTTGATTAGAAAGACACAAGATGGGTAACAGAAAAGTGGCAGGATTCACCAAGGAGACTGGACAGTGAGGGCAGGCGACCTAAATCATGAATGAAAGGGAAAGCACGACAACATTCAGCAGAGATCTGAGGACAGTCTACGCTAAGATATGCTACAGTAAGTCAAGCCTGACAAAATGAACAAAAAGGTGCCTCACCAGACATCAATTGACCATGTGCAACATGGGTATGTCCCAAATGCAAGTGCGATATCACAGTCTTCCACCGTCTGTTAGGATGGGAGGAAAAGGACCATGGAAAAATGGTAGACTTAACAGAACACAGCTTATTATCAGTGATATTAGACCATCCCATTTGCCAACTGTGCTTAAGCAAACCAGATATTGACGGAAAAAGGGCTCTCACTGGGAAATAGCTGGAGGATATCGTACAGGATGCCGTCGACAGGCACGAAACTCAACCTGCTTGTTTCCAGCAATATTAACATGACTCGGGACCCAACAAAAGGTAACTAGTTTCATCTCGGTGGCAATCCTGTACAACCAATCCTGGATTACAAGGACCAGTGGGTTGACTGCGGGAATGGTCCTTAGGGAAGATAGGGCTTTAAGGATGTCCGAGAAAACAACAAAAGATGAGGTTGGAGAAGAAAAAAATTTTGAACAATAACCAAAAGAGCATACAATGCTGCAGTGGAAACACTGGCAGCGTCAAGGAGATGTGACTGCCATGAACTGTTGGCAAATAAAAAAGTAAAACTAAAGCCAGTAGAGGACTTTGAATTATCAGTATAGATGGGAGCAGCCAAAAAATTATGAGATATATGACTAGAGAATAGGGAGCAAAAAATGTATGGGGAGGTGATGGACTTAGTGGCAAGAAGGACAGATAAATAAATAATAGGAGGGGAGAGAGGAATGAACCACAGAGGGAACATACAAAGACGGGACATGAGACACCCACATTCTTGCTGCAGCCTCCACAAACCCACAACATCCACTACACTACATGGCAGCACATCCACACACACCAAGGAATATCAAAACAACACCCAGCACCCGATATCATACACAAATACTGTCATCTCTCCCCTCTCGCCCGCCTCAGACCAGCCTCCCAGAAGCATATCCATACTCAAATCACTCGCCACTCCATTCAGTCACTTAAAGACAACACACAGCTGCATGCACGGCCTCCTGATATCCACCCTTTTGAATCCTATCTCCCTCGCGAGGACAGGATCCACCTGGCCAGGCTGAGATGTAGGCATTAACCAGCCCTCGTAAGTTACCAGAAGAGGCTGGATGACTCCGTCTCTGATGCCTGTCCAGGATGTAACACAGCACCCCATACTATTAAGCACATTATGGAAGACTGCATTGCACACAATCACCTACGCCAACAACACAACATACACTCCTTGAGAGCTCTTTGGGAAAGCCCGGTCTCGGCCATGGCCTTCCTTAGGGACTCGGGGCTGTTCAGCCAGACTGCCTTGGGAACAACTACTACTACTACTACAAGGACGGGATGGAAGTGCCTGAGGAGAAGTAAGGGACTCTAAGCAGGACGAACTATTAGAAAAAGAGTACTGCTGATAAGCAGGGGTTAAGGATGAAAATGGTGGGAGGGATGTAGGAAGGAAACTATGTGAGGATTGCTGATGAAGCCTACAGTATAATAATATTCAAGGGTCAATTCATCACGACGATGGGACATAGAGGGCAATCCAGATTCAGTATACAGGTTCTGAACCAGAGTGGAATGGAATGCTCCTCAAGCAAGATGAAGCCCCTCGTGATGAACAGCATCCAACCTGAGAAGAATGGCAGAGGACACAGAGGAATAAACTGTACAACCATAATCAAGATCAGAGAGAACCAGAACCACATAAACGTAGAAAAAGAGAACGATCAGAGCCGCAGGTGAGATGATTCAACGTTCATAGAAATTGAGGCCTCTTAATACTAGACGTCTTTAGGATTGTAATATGTGAAGACCAAGTCAATCAAGAGTCAAAAGATAGACCCAAGAATGTAGTAGCAGCATGGTAAGTAACAAGGGTGTCACAAAGATAAAGAGGCGGCTGTGGAATGGTACATTGTCTAGAAAACATAATGGCATGAAATTTAGATGGATAAAAACAAAATCCATGAGAAAATGACCGAGTGGGCGCAGCAGTTATCGCTGACTGAATATGACAACCGATACGAGAAGCATCATCACCAGCTAGATATACTTCAAAGTCATCAAGATTATTATAATGAGGCATGAATCCCCGAACAGAGAGGAGACAATAGCTTTGATCGCTATGTGGAAAAGAGTCATACTCAGAACACACCCCTGTGGAACGCCCTCCACCTGTGGAAAGGAGGCAGATAAACTACAGCAAACAGCACCTGAAAAGCTCAATCTCTCAAAAAATTACACTGAAAGACACTCAAATTACCATCTATCCCAAAACCAACAGGAGTATGAAAAATGTTTTTGTGCTTCCACATAGTGTCATAGGCTTTCTCAGGATCAAAAAACACTCCAAGAACTGACTGATTGAGACGAAAAGCCTGACGAATATAAGATTCCAACTTCTCCTTGGGATCCAGAGTGCTGGGCCCCTTGCAAAAACTATTTTGGAAAGCAGAAATAAGATTCTTAGATTTCCGTACCACACCAAACGAGCATTACATCAGTTACAGGAGCTTACCAAAGCAACTAAACAAGAGCAATTGGTCTGTAATCCTGGGGAGAATGACCAAGCGTGGCAGGGTTTAAAAAGGGAAGCAAATACGAGTATGCCTTCCTCCAGACAGTAGGGAACACACCTTCTGTCCATACCCGGTTATAAAGCGATGACAGAAAGAACAACGCAGGTCGAGGAAGGTGTTTTATCATATGGTAATGAACACTGTCGGGGCTCTTACAAGTGTTACAACAAGACTGGGTCACAGACATAAACTCGGACACAGAAAATGAAGTGTTGTATGAATCAACAGATGACAATGCAAAATCCACTGGAGTACCTTCAGTTTCTTGCTTATATTGGCGGAGCTCTCAGGAGAGCTGGGATCCTTTGCTAATCTCAATAAAATGGCCCACAAGAATATGAGCTACCCTAGCAGGATCTGCAACAGATGCACCATGGATTCAAAGTACTGGGGTTTGCGGAGGAGACTATTTGTCCGAAATTCTGTGAATACAATTCCATAGAACAAGAATTGGCATAGACATGAAACGGGAGGACACATACAATGACCAGCTAGACTTTTTGACAGCTCTAACTGTCCTGCACAAAATGGCATAGGTCCTTTTAAATGCAAGGAAAGCAGATTGACGGCCCGGAGTATTAAGCCTTCGACCGTAGGTTCTCCATAGAGCCCTTTTTACCTGAAGGGCTCTAGCACAATCACTGGACCACCAAGGGACACATTTGGATGCAAAGGAGTGAGCAATGTAGGGGATGGACTCCACTGATGTTGTCAGCACTAATTCCATAAAATAAGAAAGCATATCATTAATGCAAGAGAAGGTAGAGGGATCTACTGTAAAAGGGGATTAAAAAAGAAGCATATATATCCCATTATGCACGCTCAAAATACCAACGAGGAGGACGAAGTACAGGCGAATAGGATGCTGTAATGAGTCAAATGGGAAAACGATCACTAACCAAATAAACATCTATCACAGACCAATTAAAGTCAAGAGACATAGATGGTGAACAAAAAGGGAGATCTATAAAAGAATACGTACAGGTATGAGTGAAAGAATCATGATGCTTAATGCAACCAAAATTAAGAATATGGAGATCTTGATTACAGAGAAAAAAAAAATCAAGCAAACGACCTCTGGTCGAAACTATACTGTCTCCCCATAAGGTGCTACAATTAAAATAACCCAATAACAAGATGGGCTGAGGTAAATGAGACAAACAATGGGAAAGCTCGGGGATTCAATAGGGATAGAAGGCAACAAGTAGAGGGAAATTACAGTAATCCAATGATGAAGAAAAAAAACTCACCATAGTACACTTAAGTGATGAGGAAACTGACGCAAGTTCATAAGGGACTGCAGTGTGGACGTGGATGGTTGATTTAGAAATCGAAGTAGGCATACTAAGAAAAATATAACCTGGTACTGGAGCAGGGAGAGCGGAGAGATGAGTCTCCTGTAGGTACACAACCAAAGGACAATACTGGGCAAGAAGGCATCGAAGGTCGGAGCAATTCGAATGAAAACATCCAGTGTTCCACTCAAGAAAAGCCATAGTACCAAAAAATAAAAAATTATTTTTGCGATATACAATCAATAGAGATCAGTAACTACAACGACTCGTGACAGACAGAGACGAGAGAAGGATCAGAACTGGGAGAAGGTAAAACTGGGGAAGGAACATTACTGGGAACAATAGAGGGGTAGGGAGTTATCTGCAGATCAGAGAGGGGTAGGGAGTTATTGGTGGATCAGGGAGGAGGGGGAACAGGAGTAGGTGGAAGAAAATTCGGGAGTGGATGCACCTCTGCAAGTACTAGCACGTTTTTATAAACTCCCTACGAGAAAGTAGATGCAGCGAGGGAGGACACGTATCTGGAGAAGGGCCCATGATAAAGGACACACCCACATTAGACTTAGCAGGTGTAGAGACACATGTCAGTAATGAACACTGACGTTTCACACTACTAAGAGAGGGAGATGTTCAAGGGTGGGAGGAGGGGGAGGAAGTAGGTTGGTAATGAGGGATGGAAATTGCACCAAGACTATGGCCAAGACGACTTTTGCAGGTACAAGAAGCAAGGGAAAAGGGAGCACGACGAGGACGGCGGGTAGACTGTCTGCTGGATACAGACAAGGACCAACTGGGTGCATCAGGCTGAACACGGATCTTGTGGACGGACTTTGGTAATTGGCCATCAAGAGACTGAAGATGGGAGGCAAAAACTGGACGAGGCTGGAAAACAGGGGAAGGGGTCGATGACGAAGCTGTGGGGATGGAGGAAGTTGCTGGTGCCAGCTGATGGGAAGGAGCACTAGGAGAAGGTGCTGCTGAAGAGGTGGAAAGGGCCCTAACTGACCAACGGACGCTGCCTGCATACAATGAACAGTCATCAAAACCCATGCTATGAACAATCAGATGTGCCTTCCCAAGTGACATCGGTTTACAAGCATGAGTACAAGGAACTTCGCCCTCAAACATGAGGGTGGGACAGGAACGGATGTAAAAGGATGACGACCACTGTAATTAGGAAAACAGCATGGAACAACAGAGAAGTCTACTTAGTATATTAAGTCTCTGTAAGACATACCCTGCTCAACTTAGATTTTCTCTGATGATAATAAATTAAGATCAACTCCCTGTATTCATCTTTAACTCCTACTACAAGAATCGAGAGTCACATTGGAGGCAGCGAACGTACGGACCTCGTCTATGAATCTACAATGAATTTCCACAAAAGCAGGCGAGACTCTACAAGATTAGCTTCAGTTCTACAGTGAATTCCTACATAATACAGCCTACAAGCCTACAAGCCTATGAGCCTACAAGTCTACAAAACAACTCTATAATCTTCACGTAACTTTAAGCAGCAGCAAGAAGAATAAAAACAAAGCAAGTAAAGAAAAAGAAAGACCAAAGCAACAAGCACACAAAACCCCAACACTCTCTCCCGCCTACCTCCATCGCTGACGCAGAGGTCAAGACACACAGCAAAACACCGGAGCCACATTTATAACGCATCTTACTCATCTTTCTTCACCCAGGTTACACATCGCTACTCAGTTACTCACCACAGCTACCAGTGTGGGAAGCCGATGTCACCATATGTATCTACTGAGATGACATCACCATGCGAGTTTGCTGACATAAGGCCACACTAATCAACGTGTGACTGACACCAGGCACTTCTCACCCACTACTCATTACTCATTATTCACATAGCTCCTACTCATACTCATTTATTTCCACAGTATTGAGTTGGAAATTCAATGTTCTATGCTGAGGTTTGCCTGTGACTACAGCTGTTAACCACCACAAGCACCATGCCATGGAATTTCCTGAGTAATATCGTCCATCAACACAGCCCTAGAATTATCAAGAGATCTTCAATCAACCCTTCATTCTTCTTCCGAGATCGACAGTTGCATCGACACGCCTCTCCGATCTGTATCAAGTGGGTGAAATTATACTTACTCATTTCTTCTCAGTCCTAAAATTAGGTATCTTCAACTACTTTATTTCTATATATACACTTATACACTCACTATCTATCATTTATTACAACTCATTTACTCATCTATTTAGTTAGGACATAAACAAAAGGCGTATTTCATAACACCATACCTTAATGACAGGGATATTTTCGCCACCACCCACGTTAATACCAGATGAAACACAATTAGCTCCAACAACGGATTCACAATTAGGAGAGCACCAAGGCAACACACCCATTGTACAAAACTCAACACAAACTAAAGATCAAGAAACAATTACGTCAGTTCTAGATGATGAGTGGGAAACCCCCTCTGACGTCGCAAGTGAGGACTTTGTCGCTGACTTGCACAATTATGTCAATATAATTAACAGGGTTCACCGTTCCGGCCGAACCTATTCCACCATTCCCTCACACAGTGATAAACAAGTCCAAGTTAAATTAACAGAGCAAACAGTGAAAATGAATAACACAACAAATACCGCGGGTCAAACATCCCCACCTCATGTTTATGTTTACCATTAAGATAAAACTGCCCCAAAAGTATCTGGCACAGAAAAAGATCGTATTGACGTCATTTCATTGGTCAGTCAGTGTGAACAAATCTTTATCAAGCGACACATCCTCGATGAACAAGAGAAAATTGCCATTTTTTCATCTTGCATAAGTCAGAAAATATGTCCAGCAAGCAGTTTACTGAGATCAGATAAGCTCCTCAAGGCTAGGACATATGATGAATTTAAAACTGAATTTTTGAAGACATTTTCTGGAGGTATAAACTTCTTGCCAGGTATAATTCCAGAATTGCATAAGATTGTAGATCTTGTAAGGGAGCACACTACAAACCATGTGCTCAGTGAAATAACTCCTGATGTCTCCACAATCAAAAGAACATTGTTAGTTTTTTTTTTTTTCATGCAAGGAAGAAGGAACCAAAGGCCATGAGCCAGCAGTAACAGTTCCTTCCAAGAGAAAAACAAAATACAATAGAGAGCCAAATTCAAGATCCGATCATTTTGAGATGCCTGGACACACTGCGTTTGAAAGACTGGAGATCATAGGCAGCAGGAAATACAGACAGGGAGACAGTTCCAGAGCTGACCTGTTGCATAAATGAAAGACTGGGAGTAACGGTTAACTCTTCCATTAGAGAGTTGGACAGAAAAGGGATGAGAGTTTGCTGCCAGACGGGTGCTACGCGCCTGTCGTAAAGGTGGAGGAATGCAAGCAGACAGTTTAGAGGAGCAGTGACCATTAAAGTAACGATAGAAAAGAGATAAAGATGCAACAGAGCGGTGAAAAGACAGAGGTTGAAGGGAGTCAGTAAGAGGAGGAGAGTTAATGAGACGAAAAGCCTTTGACTCCACCCTATTGAGAAGAGCTGTATGTGGGGAGCCTCCCCACACATGAGAGTTGTACTCCACACAGGGGCGGATAAAAACCCTGTATAGAGTCAAAAATTGTGCAGGGGTAAAGAAAGAGCGGAGTCGGCTTAGCACACCCAATCTCTTGGAAGCAGATTTTACAAGAGATGTAATATGATTTTTCCAAGATAAGTCCCGAGTAAATGAAACCCCAAGCATGTTCAAGGATGATGCAGGATGAAGCTGAATATTATTTAACATTAGTGGGTATACCTGTGGAAGATTTTGTCGGGTTGATAGGTGTAAGAACTGAGTCTTAGATGAATTAAAGACAACCATATTATTTTTACCCCAGTCAGAGATACGAGCCAAGTCAGACATTAGGTGTGCCATAGCCTCGTCCCTTGTTTGTTGAAGTAACTGTTGAGATGGGCGTTGCGGGAACCGAATGGAAAGGTGAAGGGTGGAGTCATCAGCGTATTAGTGGATAGGGTTAGATGTACAGCTTAGAAGATGATTGATGAATAAAAGGAAGAGAGTTGGTGATAGGACAGAGCCCTGAGGAACACCACTGTTGATAGATCTAGGAGAAGAACGATGACCATCTACAACAGCGGCTATACAACGACCAAAAAGGAAACTAGCGATGAAGGCACAGATAGAAGGATAGAAACCGTAGGAGGGCAGTTTGGAAATTAAAGATTTATGCCAAACTCGATCGAAAGCCTTTGAGATGTCAAGTGCAATGGCAAAGCTTTCGCCAAAGTCCCGAAAGGAGGATGACCAGGAGTCTGAAAGGTAGGTGAGAAGATCGCCAGTGGAGCGTCCCTGACGGAACCCATACTGACGATCGGAAAGAAGGTTGTGATATGAAAGATGCCTTAAAATTTTTCTATTAAGAATTGACTCGAAAACTATTGAAATACAGGACGTTAAAGCAATTGGACGATAGTTAAAGGGCTGGGAGTGGTCACCCTCCTTTGGGACTGGCTGAATGAGAGCAAACTTCCAGCAAGAAGGAAAGGTACAAGTTGACAGACAAAGGCGAAAGAGTTTGCCTAGGCAAGGTGTAAGCACAGAAGCACAGTTCTTGAGAACAATAGGAGCGACCCCATCAGGCCCATATGCCTTGTTAGTACTGAGGCCAGTGATGGCAGAAAATACATCAACTGAAGAAATTTTAATGTCAGCCATGAGGAAGTCAGAGGGGGGAAGTGATGGAGGAACAGCACCGGAATCGTCTAAGGTGGAATTGGAGGAGAAAGTCTGTGCGAAGAGATCTGCTTTATCAGTAGAAGAAATAGCTAAAGAACCATCAGAGTAGAAAAGAGGAGGGAAGGATGATGAGGTAAAGTTGTTAGAAAGATTTTTGGGAAGGTGCCAGAATGAGCGGGAAGAATTCGAGTTGGAGAGTTGAGAGCATTTAGTATGGATGAAATTATTTTTAGTAGAGCGAAGAACAGACTTAGCACAATTCCGGGCAGAAACGTAAAGATGATGTGATTCAGGGGTGGGTTGGCTCCGGTACCTTTTGTAGGCCTTCTCCTTGTTGCGGACAGCATTAGAACAAGCTACACTTCCTATTCAAAATTCACCATAATGGCGTCGATTCACCAAGCCTCGGAGTCCCCAGGGGGGGGAGACCATAAATGCCCCCGCCATCTGCCCCTTTCCCGGTGACGACTCGAGGTGCCTGGAACAACTGTCTGACTCTCTTCTTTTCCATTTCTGCAACATTCGCGGCCTTTCATCTAACTTTCGCTCTGTTGAGCACCACCTCTCCTCCTCTAAACCTCACCTTCTTTTTCTAACGGAGACTCAGCTGTCTGAGGCAACTGACAGTAAACCCTTTTCTGTATCCTCCTACTTTCTCTATACTCATTTCAAAGCCAAAGGTGGCTGTTGTGTATACATACGCAACGACTTATCTTGCTCTCGTGTTCCTGAACTTGATTCTTCTGAATTCTCCACACTCTGGCTTCGGCTTTCCTGTCATTCTCTGACTAAATATATCTGTGCTGTTTACTTATCCCCTAATTCTACTGACTACCAAAAATTCTTCGACTATCTTACTTCTACGATGGAACACATTATGTCCATTTCTCCTTTCTCTGAAATCTCCATTCTTGGAGATTTCAATGTTCACCACCACCTTTGGCTCTCCTCTCCTTTCACGGATCCACCTGGTGAACAAGCCTACATCTTTTCTATCCTTAATGACCTAGAGCAGCTTGTACAGCACCCTACCCGTATCCCTGACTGCCTTGGAGAGAGCTCCAACATACTTGACCTCTTCCTCACAACTAATCCTTCTGCTTACTCTGTTAATCTTTTCTCTCCGTTGGACTCCTCCGATCACAACTTTATTACCTTAACCTGTCCTGTCACTCCGGTACGGCCTGTGGACCTTCCAGGGAAGCGTTGTCTGTGGCATTTTGGAGCCGTGGACTGGGAGGCCTTCAGGCAGTACTTCTCTGATTTTCCCTGGAATGATTATTGCTTGCATGGCCGTGAGCCATCTGAGTGTGCCTTGCGCATTACAGAGGTTATTCTCTCGGGCATGGAAGCTTACATTCCTTTCTCATATCCTTTGACTAACGCAAGAAAGCCTTGGTTTAATCACGCTTGTTCTAATATTACTTTGGAAAACTCAAATTGGATAACAGATGATGGAAAGATGTCCCCAGACCTCGACGTGGACATCATTGGTTATGTAGCTGCCTTCTGTAAATTACCTGATAGGACCCTTAAGATCGCCAAGACAATCGCATACACCCCAGGCATGTGCTTACTAGACTTAATGAACGAGGTGGAGATACAGTGCAGTAAAGCAGGTATGGTCGACACACCCATACATTCTAGTAGAATGAGAGTACCTGAGACAGTCTCAGCTGTGAAAACATCTACACCGACCCCAAACAGGGAACAAAATCGATTGCGACCCGAAAGCAGGCAAAACAAACAACTAAACGTGTCAAGGGTTCGATCATAAATACCAGGCTACAGGCAGTTTCATAAGTTTACATGCAGCCCGAGCAGATCTCACGCCACAAACAACACTACATATGGGAAGTCACCTCGTAGGTCACAGTCAAGAGATAGGTCCATTCTATGTCATTATTGTGCAAAACCAGGATACACAAGGAATTAATGCTTTATCAAAACAAAAGAGGATAGACAAAAGACACAAGGATTTGGTCCTTACTGTAGGCATCATAGATGCCAAGGGCATTTGACCAGTAACTGCAAAACAGTAGAAAAAATTGTGTCCATGTTCAAATCGGGGGAAGACCAAGTCACGACAAAAAATGAACAAACGTAAAGAAAACCAAGTCTAAAACTCACATAGGAGGCATGTTGGGAAATGAGTGTATCTTGATGCCAGCTGTATGTGAGGATCAAATCGTTTTTTTATTTTTAGACACAGGCTCTCCAGTGAACTTCATAACACAAGAAGAAATAAATAGAATTCTTAAAAATAAGAATAAAGTAACTTTTCTGGAAGAAGCTGATTTAGATTTATATACGGTAGATGGAAAAAAAATTACAGTAAAAGGTATGATAAGGTTAAATATCAGTTTCACAGAGACTACAAAACCATTTTCTGCATTTTTCTATATCGTTGAAAACTTAGCAATTAAAGCTCAAATGTTAGTGGGCTTAAGATGCATGAGAGCAGAGAACATAACTTTACTCCCACAAATGAATGGAATAGACTTTGACAATGAATTCATAGAGGAAATACCATCAGAGCCCTCACCGATTAGTAAAAGAGAACCAAAAAGAATTGGTAATATTAAAAGCTTAAACAAACATACACAAACAGATGAGTGTATAGATCCACTCCCACCACCGCCCCAGCCTCCAGAATTAGAGACCCAGATAACAGTACTAATTTATCAGTTTTTCCCACCCATCTCACCAATGAGTTAGTTATACCACCTATTTCCTATATGAAAGTTACCATAAAGAGCAAATTACGGAATAGTACTGTTCTTGTCTTAGATGAATTATGTAAAGTAAAGGGAATGTCAGTAGAAAACGCATTGTCAGATGAACGACGAAGGGCAAACTCAGATATTCATAATTAATCACATGAATGGGGAAGTTCAGTTGAAAAAAGGGACTTGCACAGTTAATACTGAAAAATGTCCCGCCCCTGTGAAGGAAATAGTTATAGCTGGAGTGACAAGTGAGACAAATTCTATGGATAGAGAAAGCATAAAAGAGCATTTAATTCACTCAGGTGAATTTGACGAAGAAAATGATTTGTTAACCCTGCTGGAAACACAGGGACACTGTAGCATTACCCGGAGAACAATTAGGGTGTACTAATCTGATTAATCACAAGATTAATGTGCACCCAGAAACACCACCAATTTTCCTGCCAGCCTACCGCATCCCACACTCCCACCGTACACTTGCAAATCAGTATGTCGATGAAATGTTAAAACTTGGAATTATTGAACCTTCAGTCTCCCCGTGGAATGCCCCATTACTCTTCATGCCCAAACAAAATGGAGAAATGCGTGCGGTAGTAGATTACCGTAAACTAAATCACACAATCCAAGACCGATTACCCATGAAATTGCTAAGCGTCGTTCTATAGAAAATTGGACAGGAAAATAATATATTTTCAACAATCGATCTACTAAATGGCTATTATCAAATACCGGTTGAAGAGGAGTCACGTAAATACACTGCCTTTTCCACAAATAGAGGACACTACCAATATACAAGGATGCCGATGGGACTGAGGACAGCCCCAGGCACATTCCAGCGTCTTATGAATTACGTATTGTCCAGAATTTTAGGACAAGGAATATTTGTTTATCTTGACGATATTATAACCGGAACGAAAAATATTACGGATCATCTCAAGAAAATAGACTTACTCTTACAAAAGCTTAGTGATGCTGGTTTAAAAATTAAGCTTTCTAAATGCAAATTTTGCTTTAAGGAAATAAATTTCTTAGGCCACAAATTAAGTTCTAATGGTATTCAGACCACTGATGACAAAATACAGGCTGTGAGAGATTTTCCTGAACCCACTACGACTGACGAAGTTAGACAATTTTTAGGTCTACTGTAGCTGGGTACTACAGGTCATTCGTACCACAATTCTCTCATATAGCCTATCCTCTATTCCAGCTACTAAAAAAAGATGCTATATTCCAGTGGGAAGAAGAACAAAAAAAGGCATTTAACAATCTAAAAATTAAACTAACAAATGCACCTTGTTTAGCATATCCGAATTACACAAAATCATTTCTTATCTGTACAGACGCATCTGTTAAAGGATTAGGGGCTGTACTGATGCAGGAAGATAAAAGAGGAAAGAATCAACCAATTGCATTTGCCAGTAGACAAACAAAAGGTGCAGAGAAAAATTATTGCACTACAGACTTAGAGGCACTTACAGTGGTTTTTGCAATACAAAAGTTTCGTGATTTGGTATATGGTTACGAAATCCACTTATTCACCGACCATAAACCACTAGTGGGTATGTTTAAAGAAAAACTCCTCTCTGGGAGGAGAGCAAGATCGAAATGTACAGTTGAAAACTACAATGCACAAATTCATTATATACAGGGTAAAATGGACATAGTAGCTGACGCATTATCTAGGAACCCGAACACAATTCAGGTCGTGGCATTAGATCTCAAACGAAATATCCCAAACCACGATGATATCACAAAAGCACAAAAACTTGACCCAATATGGTCTAAAGTTATATGCAAGTTAGAAAGTGGAGATGACATACAATTACCCAAACTGCATGTACCACTCGAACGATTCACAATGGTCAGTAATACATTGTACAAGATCAACCCGAAACAACCAAAACGCCAAAGAAATACTAACCAGTTGGTAGTACCTAATGACATGATACCCCAAGCATTACGAACGATACACGGTAGCCAATATGAAGGACATCCTGGAAAGGAGAAGACATTGAAACAGGCCCAGCTGTTATATTACTGGCCTTCATTACGAAAAGATATAAGCAATCATATAGACAGATGCGAATCATGTGCAAAACACAAAGGATAACCAATCACACTAGCACCGATGGGTAATTACCCTGTACCACATCAACAATGGGACGTTGTCGCTGTTGATTTACTCAAGATGCCATTATCATACAATAATAACCAATACTTATTCGTAGCAACGGATAATTTTTCCCGTTATGTCATTTTAGATTCAATTAAAGATAAAACAGCAGAGACAGTAGCAAATGCAATAACAGATAATGTAATATGTCGCTTTACTACCCCAAAAGGTACTAATAAGTGATAATGGAGGATAATTTATCTTGGTATGTTAGTACCTTAGCTATTTTATTAAATTTGTTGTTTATTTCTTTAAGGTCATCCTCTGTAGCCAATCCAAAGATGTTCCCAAGAACTGTGCCACGCAGGTCGAACAAACTGCGCTTTTGGCGAGTACGTGTGATGTTGTTCTTGTCGCTCAATACCTCCGTTCCATAAGATGGGAGATCTTGGATCATGATGAGCTTAGTTGACTTTGCCTGTTCTATTTTCCATTTCGCTAACTCACTATTTCATTCACTTCCTTTGTGTTATGTGCTTGTGAAACATAGCCTCCAATCATGAAGTCCAGGGTTCCCATTGGTTTCGCGATATTTTCTAGATAAGAAGGTAATTCATACAAGTAATCCAAACTTATTTCAGTACTCATGACGTCTTTTACGACTGAAGTCGTGGCCGTTGGAGCTATGAGGCATCCTTGCCCTACTATGTGTTGGGGGTCTAAGTGCGCATATCCTCTTGCTATGTAGAGGAGAATCCATAGCATAAGTCCCTTCATTGCTACCTACCGAAAAAAAAAAATCTATTAATTTCCTAATATGGTCATGCTGTGGTCGATGATAGTGATGATGTGCGTTAAGGTTGATTGTTATTTCATTTATAGAAAGAGTTTAAATCGATATTTAATTCTCGTAAATGATGTACTGTAGATTTTATTGGAACAGTTGCACCTATGTTTGACTGTTTGGTAAATGACCTTAATTTTTGTAACTATTGTTGTTTTCTTGCTTGGTTTCTTGAGTTACGTTCGCCTGTTCGGTTGTATCCGATGCTGAATAATTATTGGATAATTCCTTTGAAACTCGTTTTAAATGGTCAATATGAAATTGTTTCTCTTCGCCACTTGACAGTGACGTAATTAAAACTTTGTTTGCTTTTATGTTAATTACTCTGTATGGGCCCTCAAATTTTGGGGATAATTTATTGTCTATCGTATGAATGATACCATAAACAATGTCTCCTAAGCTGATAGGTGAATCTCTTGCCTTCTTGTTAAATGCCTCCGTCATTTCTTCCCTGGACATCGTTAATTGTTTTTTTGACTCTTTTGTGTATGTCCTGGAATTCACGTAAACGGAGTTTAGAGTAATCATCATAATTGTATATGGGCAGACTGTCACCTTCTAGGAGCTCATATTGTAGTTTTTTATCTGTCCCATATATAATGAAATGTGGTGTGTCACCTATGGATTTATTTATAGATCCATTAATTGAGGCTTCTACTCTGGGAATCCAATCATCCCAACTTGCATAATTTTCATTGAGAATGTGTCGTAGCACATCTAATAGTTTTTTGTTTTGTCTCTCTACTAACCCATTAGATGCTGGGTGATAGGCTAAAACGTTAACCTTTTTGATGTTGTATTGTTTACATATTTCTTGTAAGATATCAGAATTAAATTCTCCTCCATTATCACTTATTAGTACCTTTGGGGTAGTAAAGCGACATATTACATTATCTGTTATTGCATTTGCTACTGTCTCTGGTGTTTTATCTTTAATTGGAGCTAAAATGACTTAACGGGAAAAATGATCCGTTACTACGAATAGGTATTGGTTATTATTGTATGGTAATGGCATCTTGATTCGCATCTGTCTATATGATTGTTTATATCTTTTCGTAAAGAAGGCCAGTAATTTAACAGCTGGGCTTGGTTGAATGTCTTATCCTTTCCAGGATATCCTGCATGTGGGCTATCGTGTATCGTTCGTAATACTTGGGGTATTATGTCATTAGGTACTACCAACTGGTTAGTAATTCTTTGGCGTTTTGGTTGTTTCGGGTTGATTTTGTATAATGTATTATTGACCATTGTGAGTTGTTCGAGTGGTACATGCGGTTTGGTTAATTGTATCCCATCTCCACTTTCTAACTTGTATATAACTTTAGACCATGTTGGGTCAAGTCTTTATGCTTTTGCGATATCCTCGTGGTTTGGGATATTTCCTTTGAGATCTAATGCCACGACCTGAATTGTGTTCGGGTTCCTAGATAATGCGTCAGCTACTATGTTCATTTTACCCTGTATATAATGAATTTGTACATTGTAGTTTTCAACTGTACATTTCGATCTTGCTCTCCTCCCAGAGAGGAGTTTTTTTTTAAACATACCCACTAGTGGTTTATGGTCGGTGAGTAAGTGGATTTCGTAACTATATACCAAATCTCGAAACTTCTGTAATGCAAAAACCACTGCAAGTGCCTCTAAGTCTGTAGTACAATAATTTTTCTCTGCACCTTTTGTTTGTCTGCTGGCATGTGCAATTGGTTGATTCTTTCCTCTTTTATCTTCCTGCATCAGTACAGCCCCTAATCCTTTAACTGATGCGTCTGTACAGATAAGAAATGATTTTGTGTAATCTGCATATACCAAACAAGGTGCATTTGTTACTTTAATTTTTAGATTGTTAAATGCCTTTATTTTGTTCTTCTTCCCATTGGAATATAGCATCTTTTTTTAGTAGTTGGAATAGAGGAAAGGCTATATGAGAGAATTATGGTACGAATGACCTATAGTACCCAGCTTGACCTAAAAATTGTCTAATTTCGTCAGTCGTAGTGGGTTCAGGAAAATCTCTCACTGCCTGTATTTTGTCATTAGTGGTCTGAATACCATTAGAACTTAATTTGTGGCCTAAGAAATTTATTTCCTTAAAGCAAAATTTGCATTTAGAATGCTTAATTTTAAAACCAGCATCACTAAGCTTTTGTAAGAGTAAGTCTAATTTCCTGAGATGTTCCTTAATATTCTTCGTTGCGATTATAATATCGTCAAGATAAACAAATATTCCTTGTCCTAAAATTCCGGACAATACGTAATTCATAAGACGCTGGAATGTGCCTAGGGCTGTCCTCAGTCCCATCGGCATTCTTGTATATTGGTAGTGTCCTCTATTTGTGGAAAAGGCAGTGTATTTACGTGACTCCTCTTCAACCGGTATTTGATAATAGCCATTTAGTAGATCGATTGTTGAAAATATATTATTTTCCGGTCCAATATTCTGTAGAACGACACTTAGCTATTTCATGGGAAATCGGTCTTGGATTGTGTGATTTAGTTTACGGTAATCTACTATCACATGCATTTCTCCATTTCGTTTGGCCACGAAGAATATTGGGGCATTCCACGGGGAGACTGAAGGTTCAATAATTCCAAGTTTTAACATTTCATCAACATACTGATTTGCAAGTGTACGGTGGGAGTGTGGGATGCAGTAGGCTGGTAGGAAAATTGGTGGTGTTTCTGGGTGCACATTAATCTTGTGATTAATCAGGTTAGTACACCCTAATTGTTCTCCAGGTAATGCTACAGTGTCCCTGTGTGTTTCCAGCTGGGTTAACAAATCATTTTCTTCATCAATGCTTTCTCTATCCATAGATTTTATCTCACTTGTCACTCCAGCTATAACTATTTCCTTCACAGGGGCGGGTCATTTTTCAGTATTAACTATGCAAGTCCCTTTTTCAACTGAACTTCCCCATTCATGTGATTAATTATGAATATTTGAGTTTGCCCTTCGTCGTTCATCTGACATAATGCGTTTTCTACTGACAATCCCTTTACTTTACATAATTCTTCTAAGACAAGAACAGTACTATTCCGTAATTTGCTCTTTATGGTAACTTTCATATAGGAAATAGGTGGTATAACTAAAGCATTGGTGAGATGGGTTGGAAAAACTGATAAATCAGTACTGTTATCTGGGTCTCTAATTCTGGAGGCTGGGGCTAGTGATGGGAGTGGATCTATATACTCATCTGTTTGTGTATGTTTGTTTAAGCTTTTAATATTATCAATTCTTTTTGGTTCTCTTTTACTAATCGGTGAGGGCTCTGATGGTATTTCCTCTATGAATTCATTGTCAAAGTCTATTCCATTCATTTGTGGGAGTAAAGTTATATTCTCTGCTCTCATGCATCTTAAGCCCAGTAACATATGAGCTTTAATTGCTAAGTTTTTAACGATATAGAAAAATGCAGAGAATGATCTTGTAGTCTCTGTGAAACTGATATTTAACCTTATCATACCTTTTACTGTAATTTTTTTTCCATCTACCGTATATAAATCTAAATCAGCTTCTTCTAGAAAAGTTACTTTCTTCTTATTTTTAAGAATTCTATTTATTTCTTCTTGTGTTATTTTCACTGGAGAGCCTGTTTCTAAAAATAAGGAAACGTTTTGATCCTCACATACAGCTTGTATCAAGATACGCTCATTTCCCAACATGCTGTTATGAGTTCATATTATAATTACAAATTATAATAGATAAATAAATAAATAGATAGATAGAGAGACAGATAGAAGCAGCAAGTCAGATGATGAGAAGGTATTGTGTCTGCGAGAATCGAGCAATGCTAAACGTGCTTACACACTCTTAACTCAAGGAATGCTTTATAGGCACACGACAGCGCCTCGTGACCATACACACACATACACACATACTCACACACAGGTTTCTAGAACTTTCCAACAACAGTGTAACACACGTGACACGACCCCTGCTACACCAGAATTTAGGAAGCAGAGCTCAGAAGGAGACAGGCCATAGAACCGGCAGGTAGTAGGGAGAACGAGCCTAGCAACATGGGCGAGAGGAGAGAGAGTGAGAGAGAGAGAGAGAGAGAGAGCGAGACAGGAAGGTAGCTCGCGGGACTCTACTTAACTTCACTCGTGTGTGAGAGACTTTGTTAATATTTCCAAGACAAACAAAAATAGTCCCATACTCATCTTTACCTCTCCTGTCATTGCATGACAAAAGGGAACGAAGATTATCTACTTACAAAGCAACTCACGTATAACAACCGCTCGTCCACAAGTCTAATATATATATAACTAATCTACAAAACATCATACAAGAAGTTAATACAAAGTCTTTTATGACATTTGGTGGGATGAACCTTGTCTACTAATCTACAGTGAATTCCTACAAAATATCAAGATTGAAAACAAAAAATACCTCTCACAACCAACAACTCACAACCAGCTCCTGACAGTATTCTCTCCAACCAGCCCCCTCCGTCTCCCCGATCATCATGCTGATATAGAGGTGAAGAGGTCACAGGACGCCTTGCCAGTAGTTTAACAAAATACTGATACAATCTTGCAATTTCTAAGACGAACCAACGAACTACAACCATCTACAATCAACTACAAGTAACAACTCCACGAGTCGTCTCTATAATCTTCTACACGCTCCTACAAGTAGTGGCAGTCTTCATCCCACAACGAGTAAATCACAAGAAAAAAGGACCGAGAATACATCAAGAAAGAAAAAACAAAACAAACAAACGAAAAGTGAGTTACAACTCACAACTCACAACCACCAGACCTCACCCTCCTTTCTCTCTGCTACATCCACCCAACCTCCACCACTGATGCAGGAGTGAAGAGGTCAAGACAACGAACCAAATACCAAGCCCATATTCACAACTCATCATACTCACTCATCTTCACTCAAGTTTCTCATCGTTACTCATTTACTCACCACAGCTACAAGTGTGGGAAGTCGACGTCACCATACGTGTGCTGAGACGACGACAAGCCGTGTGTCTGACACCCCACAACACGTCAATCAACCCGTGAAGAACAACGCTATCACCACATGCAACACCACTCACACCATTTCCACCACGGTAAAAATTAGTGAGTTACTTCATGTATACAATACACAGTGATAGACAAAAAACTTCTGCACAAACATATAAAACGTTCTGTATAGTTACATCTTAAATACATATACCTACTTCAATTATCTTCATAATTCAATCATTAAATACTTGCACCAACAATAAATATTCTGCACTGTATATATTCATTCATTAATTATAGCATTTATTTACTACCAACGAGTGTTACCATTTATACCTACATAAAATACGTGTTTCATACATACAACTATACATTATTACATCTACAAAGTGATAAAGAAAATATACCATCACAGTTACTCAGTGAGCGATTAAAAGAACTGTATTAAACATTTATTAACTAAAGCTACCTAGTGGAAACAGATAAATTAAGTCACAAGGAAAACCAGAAAAAAAAGATGGGCAACACAAATGACATTAGCAAGAATGAACATCTTCTACACAGTCGTGAAGACAAAGATTTCCACACAGTGCTGACGTACATATTGCCCACGATAGGTACAAGTGAACAAGTCAGTGTATATAGTTAATACTGTATATAGTGTATATATTTTTTATATAAAATAACAAAATATGGGGCTATGTAATATCATTTTCAGTAATATCTGTGCAATATAGACTAAACCTTAAAAAAGGGTCCCAAGGGAATTAACCAGCAATTATGCAACATCGAACAACACAGAAAAAGCGTAGACAAACGAAGAAAAACAAACTATAGAAAATCAATACATACAAAAAAAAAGAAAAAGAAAGAAAAAAGAAAGAAATAGAGTAAGATTACATAACAAACAAATGAAAATAAACGTAAGTGTTACTACAAATGCCAAAATACCACATAAACTCCTTCTATAAATGAAACAAAAAGCAAACTGTTGTCTCCACAAGCAAGTGGCATGGCACATCATCACAAAAACTCCTTCTATAAGTGAAATAAAAAGCAAATTGTTGTCTCCACAAGCAAGTGGCATGTCACATCATCACTATCATCGACCGCAGCATGACCGGATTCAATGTCAGGACTGCAATTATTACAATTATGTAACTACAAACTATATGTAACAATTATGTAACGACAAACGATTGCATTATGTTACACTTGCTACAATTATGTAACTACAAACAATATGTGACAATTATGTAACAGTTGCATTAACAAGATTTAACTTTTATATAACTTTAACTACAATTATGTAACTACAAACAATATGTAACAATTATGTAATAGTTGCATTAAGAAGATGTAACTTTTATGTAACTTTAACTACAATTATAAAGCCAACACAATTATGCATTACCACAATATTATGTAACAGTTCATAAAATGTTACAATTATGTATTACTACAATGTTACTACAATGTAACAATTACAATATAATTATGTAACAATTCACAATATTACAATTATGTATTACCACAATGTTACTACAATATTATAAGTCATACAATTATACCACAATTCTGTATTACCAGAATCATCTTACAAGTTAGGTGAAATATTAGACATTACTAAAGGGATAACTCAATATGTAATGTAATAACCTAGCAGTATTCCCATTGCACAATTATATGCGTATGTCTGTTATACTTACACCTCTTACAAAATGTCATACAACAACCATTGCATTTATTCAAATATGTATAAACTTGTTTAAAATGTAATATTACTGGATCATTGCAATTTACTATGAATATTATATGTATACAATATTATAATCCATATTATGTACTAATAGATTAGCATATGTCAATGATAATTGCTGTCGGAGGACCTTCAGCGGCGTGGCCGAGCAATGTTATGAGTCCATATTATAATTACAAATCATAATAGATAAATAGATAAATAGATAGATAGAGAGACAGATAGAAGCAGCAAGTCAGATGATGAGAAGATATTGTGTCTGCGAGAATCAAGCAATGCTAAACATGCTTACACACTCTTAACTCAAGGAATGCTTTATAGGCATACGACAGTGCCTCGTGACCATACACACACAGCTAGAAGCAGCAAGTCAGATGATGAGAAGGTATTGTGTCTGCGAGAATCAAGCAATGCTAAACATGCTTACACACTCTTAACTCAAGGAATGCTTTATAGGCATACGACAGTGCCTCGTGACCATACACACACATACACACATACTCACACACAGGTTTCTAGAACTTTCCAACAACAGTGTAACACACGTGACACAACCCCTGCTACACCAAAATTTAGGAAGCAGAGCTCAGAAGGAGACAGGCCATAGAACCGGCAGGTAGTAGGGAGAACGAGCCTAGCAACATGGGCGAGAGGAGAGAGAGAGAGTGAGAGAGAGAGAGAGAGAGCGAGACAGGGAGGTAGCTCGCGGGACTCTACTTATCTTCATTCGTGTGTGAGAGACTTTGTTAATATTTCCAAGACAAATAAAAATAGTCCCATACTCACCTTTACCTCTCCTGTCATTGCATGACCAAAGGGAATGAAGATTATCTACTTACAAAGCAACTCACGTATAACAACCACTCGTCCACAAGTTCAATATATATATAACTAATCTACAAAACTCCACTACAAGAATATACAAAGTCTTTTGTGAGAATGCCTCCTATGTAAATTTTAGACTTGCTTTTATTTATGTTTGTTCGTTTTTTGTCATGACTTGGTCTTCCCCCGATTTGAACATAGACACAATTTTTTCTACTGTTTTGCAGTTACCGGTCCAATGCCCTTGGCATCTATGATGCATACAGTAAGGACCAAATCCTTGCGTCTTTTGTCTATCATCTTTTGTTTTGATAAAGCATTCATTCCTTGTGTGTCCCGGTTTTGCACAATAATGACATAGACCTATCCCTTGACTGTGACCTACGAGGTGACTTCCCATATGTAGTGTTGTTTGTGGCGCGAGATCTGCTCAGGCTGCGCGTAAACTTATGAAACTGCCTGTAGCCTGGTGTTTATGATCGAACCCTCGACACGTTTAGTTGTTTGCTCTGCCTGCTTTCGTGTCGCGATCGATTTTGTTCTCTGTTTGGGGTCGGTGTAGATGTTTTCACAGCTGATACTGTCTCAGGTACTCTCATTCTACTAGAATGTGCGGGTGTGTCGACCATACCTGCTTTACTGCACTGCATCTCTACCTCGTTCATTAAGTCTGGTAAGCACATGCCTGGGGTGTATGCGATCGTCTTGGCGATCTTAAGGGTCCTATCAGGTAATTTACACAAGGCAGCTACATAACCAATGATGTCCACGACGAGGTCTGGGGACATCTTTCCATCATCTGTTATCCAATTTGAATTTTCCAAAGTAACTAACAATGTTCTTTTGATTGTGGAGACATCAGCAGTTATTTCACTGAGCACATGGTTTGTAGTGTGCTCCCTTACAAGATCTACAATCTTATGTAATTCTGGAATTATACCTGGCAAGAAGTTCATACCTCCAGAAAATTTCTTCAAAAATTCAGTTTTAAATTCATCATATGTCCTAGCCTTGAGGAGCTTATCTGATCTCAGTAAATTGCTTGCTGGACATCTTTTGTAGCTTATGCAAAATAAAAAAATGGCAATTTTCTCTTGTTCATTGAGGATGTGTCGCTTGATAAAGATTTGTTCGCACTGACTGACCAATGAAATGACGTCAATAAGATCTTTTTCTGTGCCAGAGAATTTTGGGGCAGTTTTATCTTCATGGTAAACATAAACATGAGGTGGGGATGTTTGATCCGCGGTATTTGTTGTGTTATTCATTTTCACTGTTTGATCTGTTAATTTAACTTGGACTTGTTTATCGTTGTGTGAGGGAATGGTGGAATAGGTTCGGCCGGAACGGTTAACCCTATTAAGTATATTGACATACGTGTGCAAGTCAGCGACAAAGTCCTCACTTGCTACGTCAGAGGGGGTTTCCCACTCATCATCTAGAACTGATGTATTTGTTTCTTGATCTTTAGTTTGTGTTGAGTTTTGTACAATGGGTGTGTTACCTTGGTGCTCTCCTAATTGTGAATCCGTTGTTGGATCTAATTGTGTTTCATTTGGTATTAACGTGGGTGGTGGTGAAAATATCCCTGTCATTAAGGTATGGTGTTATGAAATACGCCTTTTGTTAATGTCCTAACTAAATAGATGAGTAAATGAGTTGTAATAAATGATAGATAGTGAGTGTATAAGTGTATATATAGAAATAAGTAAAGGAGTTGAATATACCTAATTTTAGCACTGAGAAGAAATGAGTATATAAGTATAATTTCACCCACTTGATACAGATCGGAGAGGCGTGTCGATGCAACTGTCGATCTCGGAAGAAAAATGCAGGGTTGATTGAAGATCTCTTGATAATTCTAGGGCTGTGTTGATGGACGATATTACTCAGGAAATTCCATGGCCTGGTGCTTGTGGTGGTTAACAGCTGTAGTCACAGGGAAACCTCAGCATAGAACGTCGAATTTCCAACTCAATACTGTGGAATTAAATGAGTATGAGTAGTTGCTATGTGAATAATGAGTAATGAGTAGTGGGTGAGAAGTGCCTGGTGTCAGTCACACGTTGACTGGCGTGGCCTTATGTCAGCAAACTCGCATGGTGATGTCATCTCAGTAGATACATATGGTGACATCGGCTTCCCACACTGGTAGCTGTGGTGAGTAACTGAGTAGCGATGCATAACCTGGGTGAAGAAAGGTGAGTAAGATGCGTTATAAATGTGGCTCCGGTGTTTTGCTGTGTGTCTTGACCTCTGCGTCAGCGATGGAGGTAGGCGGGAGAGAGTGTTGGGGTTTTGTGTGCTTGTTGCTTTGGTCTTTCTTTTTCTTTACTTGCTTTGTTTTTATTCTTCTTGCTGCTACTTGAAGTTACGTGAAGATTATAGAGTTGTTTTGTAGACTTGTAGGCTCATAGGCTTGTAGGCTCGTAGGCTGTATTTTGTAGGAATTCACTGTAGAACTGAAGCTAATTTTGTAGAGTCTCGCCTGCTTTTGTGGAAATTCACTGTAGATTCGTAGACGAGGTCCGTACATTCGCTGCCTCCAATGTGACTCTCGATTCTAGTAGTAGGAGATAAAGATGAATACAGGGAGTTGATCTTAATTTATTATCATCAGAGAAAATCTAAGTCGAGCAGGGTATGTCTTACAGAGACTTAATATACTAAGTAAGTCTAGTTGGACCCCTCTTCTTGTTCACTCTCTCCACTACCTGTCGGTTCTATAGCTAGCCTCCTTCTAAGCTCTGCTTCCTATATTCTGGTGTAGCAGGGGTGGTGTCACGTGTGTTACACTGTTGTTGAAATGTTCTAGAAACCTGTGTTTGAGTATGTGTGTGTATGGTCACTAGGCATTGTTCGTATGCTATCTCGCTGACACACTACCTATATCATCCGCTGACTTGCTGCTTCCAGTGTATTGTCAACATTTCCTCAGTTACACTTGCAAGCTCATTTCCCGTTCCCAGGCTTGCCTGGTGCTCTGTCTATCTATCTATTTATCTATCTATCTATCATGTATTCTATAATAAATTGTATTTATAATATGGAGTCCTAATATATATATATATATATATATATATATATATATATATATATATATATATTATATTCACCTTGTCAACTTAGCTGCAGGTACGGCACACATTTTTTGTTTCATTGCTGTTATCTCCAGACAGTTTTCTCTCTCTCTCTCTCTCTCTCTCTCTCTCTCTCTCTCTCTCTCTCTCTCTCTGTAATTAACACAATCCATCACAGTGAAGGGGTTAGTGGAGACTACAACTTACATCCAACCTTTCGATAATTCTCTGCTATAATGAATAAACCGTCAGCAGCTAGCCAGGATGAAGTATAAATGACATCTTCCGTTAAGGAAGTTATACTCTGTACAGACATAAGGAAAGAGGCAAATAATAGATCTTAAAAAAGGCAGTTGCTGTTAGTCATTATCTTACATTTAGTACAAATGTTTTTTTAATGTAGACTTACTACCGTCAGACGTGTTCTATCACTCAAAGGAAAATCTTTCGTGACGAAGGGGTAAGAAACAATATCCATCATCGTCTTCATTACAGCTGCCGATGTGTCTTCAGGTTGTATTCTTGCTGCTGCCATTAGATTCTATTAACTGTAAGGAGTAGCTCACGTAATAAAGATCTAGTTAACTGAATATCGTCAAACATACTCTACCTACTCTTCATTCTACATACTCTTCCACAAGACCCACCACTCGTCATAGCATTACCCACGCTCATACCACACACCAGTTTTCAGTGAGACAGTCCTGGCATGTATTCACTGTGCATGGTGGGTAATAGCTCCAAGACGATGACATGTGATGGTGTGTAGCATTTCAGAAGTCCACTGAGCCCCAGGAAACTGACTGCCAAATTTATGTCAAGACTATAAAACACACACACACACACACACACACACACACACACACACACACACACACGAGGCAATATCATCATGAACTTTCTGTTGATAATGACAGGGAAAAATCATATATGAAAATATACACCTTACGCGTAACACTAGCACATTAATTCACAGATGTCAATCACAATCATTGTTTCATACACGGATGTCCTTATTATCATCCTCTTAACACCACCACAAATTGTTTGTCCAACTTACGAAATACCTATAGGAGTGAAGGGATTAGTGAAGACAATAACCAACTCCCTCAATTGAAAATGTCCACATAACCTGAATAAAATCGTTAGGAGACGGTTGAAAAATAATGAAAATAATATAATCATACTGGTCATCGCACTGAAGGATTGAAGTCAGTAAAGTAAATAGGTACGGGTACCATCTTGCCTTTAGCATATTATTTCACAGATATTAATGGTTCCTTCAAACGTCAGGTCGTGTATTGGACTGACTGCAGTCAACTTTGACATCGCTGAAAGTTAGGCTTGTAAATATTTTTCCAAGAGTTCTTTCAGCGCTAATGAGTTGTCCAAAGAGGAGCAAGAAACCTTTTAAGAAATTACACTTTGATGAGAAACTTAGAAAAATCTTTTCAAAAAGGGAGAGGAAAGGTAAGGAAAAAAAAAAAAAGAAAAGCAAAATCCTTCCAAGTTGGCATTTTGCGATTTTTCGGCAAGTTAGTAAGTGCTATGACGCCTTAACCCTTCAGTGCATTTTATGCTTTTTACATGCAACAGTGTTTAGCTATGGAGAGAAAACTTTCGGTTTAGAAAGGTTAGACAGCCTTCATTAACTCCTTCACTGCTAGGGTGCTCTATTAATTTGAGTGAAATTATATGGCGGCAGCAATATCAAAATGAAAATGACGTCTTGCTTCTGCATTGGTCGATCTTTAACTTTAATTACCACTAGACTCATTTATTCAGCTTAGGACGTTTCGTGGAGAAAGAGGTTTTGGTAATATCTCCAGTAACGTAACCACTACTACCACGTCTCTTACTACAACCAGATAACTTTATTCAGCAAATGACTCGAATACTTCAAGATTCATACGCCAGCATACTGAAAAACTGAAGTGTGTATTGGCGCCGAGGTGGTGACATGTGAATGTGTGGCAAGTAGGATTGCTTGGCCTCAGAGAAGAGACAGTTAATCTTATACCCTGAATCAGACATATTATTAAATAAATGTACATCAAACCAAATTTATTCCCCGCACTCCGATTACATTTTTTTTTTTTTTTATTTACAGTAGCCTATATTCTTGATACCCTTAGACGATTTTATTTCACTTAGGAAAAGTCTCTCGTACTGCAGACGTTAACAAAAGCTGTTCAAAAGATCCTTTCTAAATCCTAACAACCCCTAAAACGCGGGGCGTTTAATAAAAAAAAAAAAAAAAAAAAAACTGTCATATAAATGAACTGTTTTAAGAAAACTCTAAATGTACAGTGTCGCCAAAACACTAATCATCTACCATGTGCCAGGCAGCCTTTATCGTTGTTTGACCTGTGTACTAATGAAGGTGAATGCGTGACTGTGTACAGTTGATGCATTTACACAGTGAACTACCCTTTACTTTAATGCCACTGTCATGTCGTTATTCAACATATCGTATCCCACCGTTGGAGCAGTGCGAGAAAAGCACAACAGATCACAAGCAACTTCAACGACAGGGGAACGACGGGACAGAAAGGATGCCAAAAAAATAGAACGAAACAGAGTCAAAATATTACTTGCGTAGCTAAGGTTAAGTTTGGTGTTCAACACAGGGTTTTTAGGTATCTCAACCAAATACCAACTTTTCATTTTTGGGCTTTCAACATACACTTCCCAGTGCTCAACTAAAAGCGGAAGTATACCACTAAAAATTAAAGACACTATAATACTAGTCGAACAGGGCAGTACTCCCAAGGTGGTTGGAAAACTGGTGATATGGAGAGCGGGAGCCCCTGATTCATCAGCTCTCCGACTTGCTTCTGACCTTCCTTCCCTTTGGTGAACCTTCTCAGTGTTTCAGTAACACAAAGACAAACCCAGCTTACTCTCCTGTACAATTTTCTCCTACTGCCAACACCAAACATCGTGCACAATACACACCATACTTCTAAATTTCAAAAAATGGCACCTCAACACCCACCCTTGGAGACCACAGGAAGGTGGGACCATAAAAGCCATCACCATCCAACCCTCTCTCGACGACGGCCAAGAGAGATGTTTGGAACCACTGTCTAACTCACTTTTTCAGTTCGGCAATATTCACGGCCTTTCCTCCAATCTTCTCTCTGAAGAACACCACCTCTCTTCTAAACCTTACCTTCTCTTCCTTAGTGAGACTCAGCTGTCTGAGACGACTGATAGCAAGCCCTTCTCATTATCCTCCTACTTTCTCTGTTTATGTACGGCAACATATATTTCCCTCGTGTTCTTAAACTTAAATTCTCTATGATCTGGCTTTGGCTATCCTGTCCTTCTCTTACTAAATATATCTGTACTGTTTCCTCGTCCCCTGATTCTACTATGAAATATCCTTTGATTATCTTACTTCCAAGAGGGAACACATCCTAACAATGTCTCCTTTCTCTGAAATCCACATTCTAGGTGACTTCAGTTTTCACCACAATCTTTGACCCTCCTCTCATATCACTGATCCACGTGGTGAACAGGCCTGTATCTTTTCTGCCCTTTAAAACCTAGGACAGCTTGCACAGCACCCTATCCATATCTCTGACCTCTTTGGAGGAAGTTTCAACATACTTGACCTTTTCCTTACAACTACTCATTTAGCTTATTATGTTCATCATTTATCTCCGTTAGGCTCCTCAGATTACAACCTTGCCACCTTAAACCTGTCATATTGCTCCAGTAAGGCCTATAAACCCTTCCAAGAAACGGAAGTTGTCGCACTTTGAAGCTGCTGATTGGGAGGCCCTTAGGCAGTACTTTTTTTATTTTCCCTGGCATAATTATTGTTTCATTGACCATGAGCCACCTGAGTGTGTCTCGTGCAATACAGAGGTTATTCTTTCGGGCACGGAAGTATACATTCCTTTCTCTTATCCTGTGACTAATGAAAAAAAATGGGTTTAATCACGCTTGTTCTAATGGTGTCCACAAGAAGCAGGGGGCTTTCAAAACATAACGGAGCCAACCCACCCTTGTATCTTACCTCTTTTATGTTTCTGCCCGGAATCGTGCTAAGTCTGCCCATCACTTTGGTAAAAATAATTCCACTCGTACTAAATACTCTGAACTCTCCAACTCAACTTCTTCCCGCTCTTTCTAGCACCGTGCCAAAAACTTTATTAACAGCTTTACTTCATCATTCTTTCCCCTTCCTTTTCGCTTCGATAATTCTGCAGTTATTTCCTCCAGTGATAAACAGAACTCTTTGCTCAGACTTTCTTCTCCAGTTACACCTTAGACGATTCCAGTGCTGTTCCTCTTTCATTTCCCTCCTCCGATTTCCTCACGGTACACATTAAAATTTCTTCAACAGATGTGCTTTCTGCCATCACTGACCTCAGCATCAACAAGACATATGGGCCTGATGATGCTTCTCCTGGTGTCCTCAAGAAATGCGTCTCTGGGCAAATCCTTTCACTTTTGTCTGCCAACTTGTACCATTCCTTCTTGCTGGAAGTTTGTTATCATTCAGCCGGTCACAGTGAAGGGTGACCACCCATTTTAGGCCTAAGAAATAAACTTCCCAATTGCTTTAACATCCTGTATTTCTAAAGTGTTTGATCATATTCTAAATAAAAAAAAAATAAGCACCTTTCCTATCATTACCTTCTTGCCATTCATCCGCATGGTTTCTGCTAAGGGACGCTTCACTGGCAGTCTTCTCACCTTTCTTTCAGACCCCTGGTCATCCTCTTTTCGGAACCTTGGCAAAAACTTTGCCATTGCCTTTGTCATCTCAAGGGCTTTCGATCGAGTCTGACAAATCTTTGATTTTCAAACTGCCCTCTTATGGTTTCTGTCCTATCAGAGCATTAATTTCTAACTTCCTTTCTTATCGTTCTATAGCTGCTGTTGTGGACGGCCACCGTTCTTCTCCTAGGGCTATCAATAGCGGTTTTCCTCAGGGCTCTGTCCTATCACCAACTATTTTCCTCCTATTCATCAGTGACCTAAGTTGTACAGCTAACACTGTTCATTCATTTGCTAATGACTCCACCCTTCACCTTTCTATCCACATCCAACAGTGTCCATCTCAGCAGTTACTCAACAAACAAAGGATAAGGCTATGACACACTTAATCCCTGACTTAGTTCATATCTCTGTCTCTGACTGGGATAAAAGTTATCTTGCGATTATTAATGCATCAAAACGTTAGTTCTTACATCTGTCGACCAATGAAAATGTAGCACAGGAATATCCTTTAATTTTTAACGATAGTCAACTCAACCCTGGATCATCTCTGAATATACTTTGGCTTTCATTCTTTCCGGATTTATCTTGGAAAGATCATATTAGCTCTCTTGAAAAATCTGCTTCCAAGAGATTAGGTGTGCTGAGGTGACTCTGTGCCTTGTTAACCACCGCACAGTTTTGACTTTATACATGAGCTTTATTGTCACATGTGTAGAGTACAACTCTCATGTGAGGGGAGGCTCCCCACATTTAGCTCATTTCAACAAGGTGGAGTCAAAGGCTTTTCATCTCATGAGCACCTCTCCTCCTATTGGTTCGCTTCAAACTCTATCTCTTCACTGAACTGTTGCATCTTTACCCGTGTTCTATTGTTCCTTCAATGGGCCCTGCTCCTCTGAGTTTGCTTGCATCCCTCCACTACTACAGCGGGTGCGTAGCACAGGTCTAGCAGCAAACTCACATCCTTTTTCTGTCCAATTCTCTAATCAAGAGTTAACCTTTACTCCCAGTCCTTCATGTACTCAACAGGTCAGCTCTAGAACGATCATCCTGTGTCTGTATTTCCTACTGCCTATGACCTCCAGTCTTTTTAATGCAGTTAGTCCAACCAATTCAAAATGTCCGGATCTTGAATTTAGCGCTCTATTATCTTGCTTTTATTTATTTTCTTTGAGGAACAATTTTTAGGATCCTGCCCTTTGGTCCCTTCCTCCTTGCATAACACACACACACACACACACACACACACACACACACACACACACACACACAATGAACGTGTTGACTAAGAATTCAGAACAGCATTTTATTTGAACTTGCAATGGAATATTTCATTTGGCTCGTACCTGCATACATACTGTAGCCTAAGAGTTATAAAGACTGCAGGACGATTTTTTTTTTTCTTTTTTGCATTATTGATATTCCCAAATGAATTTACACAGCCTAGAAAATGCCTCTTCAATCCGATAACGTATTTTAATCCTACCAGGATGGTAATGCGCAATATACCGTGGAAATATACTGTATGTGTGTGTGTGTGTGTGTGTGTTATAACTCCTTCTAAGCTATTGATGGATCTGAATGAAACTTGTATGCGAGTTCTTTGGGTTCCTGAAAAAAATCTTCCACTATATAAAATTTTTCAAACACGATTTCTAGGGGGTATAACCCTCCTACCCTAACTTAAAATTCACTGAAATAATGAAAGGAAGGTAGACAAGGCTTTAATGTCATAATAAATGTTTTATGGTGGACTCTTATCCTTAGGGCGAAATTTGGGAGTGCCCCCCCCCCTCCCCCGATGGTTCATAGGGGATCAGGCTCTCTCCCAAAAATGAAAATGATCAAAAAGAAGGAAAAGTGAGCAGACGGATTTCAACGAGGCTTCTCAAGTCAGTTTGCCTTCTTATTAAGAATGTTCTCCACTCTATAAAAATTTTCACTCTTATATTTAGAGAGGTAAGCCCCCTTCAAAGCCCATAAAGGGTACAATATAGGTGAAGGAGAGTAGATATGACTTTGATATCTTAGTGCATTTTGTACAATAGACTAATCAGTAATGCAATAGTTGGGGAGCATGACCCCCCTCCCAAGGATTCCTGGGGGAAAATGAAAACGATCGGGAATGGGGCAAATATTTGAATAAAACTTCCAAACTGAGTTCGTTTGGTTACTAGAAGGTTTTCCGCTATATACAACTTCTCATCGCTGACTTTAAAGTGGGTCACCTCCCTTTCTTAATTAAAAATTCTCAGAAACAGTGAAAGGGGGGTTGATATGGTTCTATATATTAGTACATATTGGACAATGGACTCTCATCCGTAATACAGTACTTGGAAAGCGTGAACCCTAAACAATTCTCGGAGGGGTCAATCCCGTCCCAGGAATAAAAACGATTAGATATAGGAGAAACTGAGCACAAGGATTTCAATGAAATTCAACATACAGTTCACAGGATTAGTTATACCGTTTCCTGATTATCTTTGAATCCACAAGAAGAAACTGCACATGATATTTATGGAGGGTGACCCCTCCCCAGTCGTTTTGGGGGGGAGGTCAGCCCCCTCCCAAAAAAAAAATCCGAAACAGGAGGAAGATATCTTGAGGTCGCCTGAAATAAATACAAAGATTTAAACAAGGCTTTCGAAGTGAGTTCGTCTGGTCACTGCAAGGTCTTCCACTATATGCAAGTTACCATCCTTTATTTTTAGGGGGTCAGTCCACTCACCAAGTAAAATATTTTCAGAAATAGTGAAAGGAGGGCAGGTGCGGTTTTAATATCTTAATGGATGTTGTACACTGGACTTTCTGTAGTGCAGTATAAATTAATTTGGATTGATAAATGTGGAAACATTTTGATAAACATTTCCCGGGTGAGTTCGTTTAGTTACTGGGAAGGTCTTCCACTATCTACAGTTTTACATCCATGATTTTTAGCAAGGTCAGCCCTTATCAGGAAATTAAGAACTCTAAGAATTTGTGAAAGCATTGCAGAGATGACACTGATATCTTAATTAATGTTATGGAATGGACTTTCATATATAACGCGATATTTGGGGAGCATGGCCCACTCTGTAGTTCTTGTGGGAACAGCCCTCCTTCCAAAGATAAAGACGACCAGAAATAGAGGAAAGTGGGTGCATGGATTTCAAAGAAATCGGAATACATATCGCAGGATTGGGTACTGGTATGCATTTTCAGTGTTATGCCTGAATGCACAGGAAAAAACTGAACATCTATTTTATTCATTCTTTTTACCTCCACACCAGTATTATCATTAACATTACCTCCATACAACCGTATTCGGCTTTGGAAATATTCTTCGAGCTAGAGGAGCTAGATGTAGCTCTGAGTAGCCTCTTAGCCAATATACGTGTGTGTCCTTAGGCGAGTAAACTGTCTGGTGATTACAAGAATAAAAAGAAAAAATGAAAAGCACCAGACTGAATGGGTTACCAGTGAAAGGGTCACCAATAATAACATTACCGGTAACTGCTATTATAAAAAGACCTCGTTAGTTTTTTTCTGTACCTTCAGACGATTTTATTGCACAGTAGGAACCCCTCGTCGTAACGGGATTAATGTGCATGAAGTGAACTCCTTATTAAATGCCATCGTTCATTTTATTCCTGCTGCTGTCAGACGATTTATTAAATATTAAGGGAACATTTTAAATCCTCTGGGGAAAGATACCCACCGGTGAACAAAATCCTCTGGAGTCAGTAAGAATGTAATGCCAAAAGTCTGTCGCACTAGGATTCAAATTGTCTCGAGGGAGCAAACAACAAATATGAAACCTGTCACCGAATTAAAGGGCTGAGAAGTTCTGAGTAACACTCTATTCAGCATCAGTGTTATAACTGGACGTGTGTTGAAGTCAGTGTACTGAACCGAAAATGTAGCCCATGTCATATATAGTAATGCACTGTATATAAAATATGAGTGCCATATACAGTATTGCGTAAGAATTATAAATAAGTGTATGTACTGTTGGGAATACAAGTCCGTATAATATTTCTCCACCTCTAGTTCTCGCTTTTCACTGCCCGAATATATTCCTAAGCTAACAGGGGCTTGGTATGTGTCTGTGCCAACAGATAAATCTCACTGATATTGCGCGTCCGGGAGGAAAGTGAAGGACTTACCCTAAGTTCGAAATTGAGGCATTGGACTGGTGGGCAGAATTTTGTCCCTGACTATACCACACGCATAGATAAGGTGAGAGTTTCTAGAAAGTCTCCCAAGGCCCATGGAGAGCAAGGTAAGAATATGGATCGTACTGTAAGCAACCTTGGATGTTTCATAATACACCTCCCTTAGCTTTTCTTCTGCACATTGCTCCTCAGTGCCCTCTTGTATGATATCTGTGTTAATTATATCATTATTAAAATGACATAAATAACATACAAGAGAATGTTCAGGCATAATGAGAAAAATATATCCCTAGAAAAGAGAATCTACTAATATTCCAATGACACCCCGAATACGGCTACATCCTTTATATTTAATGCTTACTGCGGCCAGACGAGTATATGCTATTTAAGAGATCCCTGTAATGAAGAAGGTGGTTTGTATAAACTTTATTATTCATATCACCATACTTCCACTAAAATGTCAGTTATTTCTTCTAAGTTTCTTAAGGCACTCAGAACTAGTAGTCCTCAGCATCTGAATACGGAAAACGTTATGATATGGAAAATACCTTAGATCTAAAATATTCCAGTTGGTTTATATGGCATGCATATTGTAAAGCCAGAAAAGACTTTTTTATATCTAGACCAACAACACAAAGTCAACAAAATAAGCCATACATCACATTACAATATGTGTCAAATCTTAGCTTGGTGAAGTCTATGAATAAGGAGGTGGACGTAAACACTGCATTAACATATATATCCAATTTAAGATCACCGTTAGTAAAGAATAAACCCATTAGTAACTAAACCGCAGGGGTTGTACAAAATTCCACTGAGAGACTATGATTTAGTTTATATTGGTGAAACTGTAAGGGATTTGGACACTCACATTAAGGAGCACATGTATGCTTGCAAGATAGGCAACATAAAGAACACAGTGCATGTTCACTTTTCAGAAAATGTCCATAGAATCGACTGGAATTCTAGCAAAATTTTGTACAAATGTAGTAATGATAAGAAACGTATGTATAGAGAGATATAATAATTTTAACCATTATGAAGGAATGTACAAATTATACACATTAATGAGAAGATTAGTGACCACGTCCTTGTCGCCCCTAGTAATCCCTCACTGAGGTCGTGGACCGTGTAGAGGGAGTGTCAGGTGAAGTCGCATCCGATGCAGTTGGATAAAAAAACAGGTGTGGTTACCTTGCATTAAAGCAGCTTCTCGGTAATTGTACAGTATGTACCACTCTTGGTCTGCAGATCCACTGAAGTGGGGGACAGCTGCCGCCAAAACTGTTTCAAAGGACATCTTTTTCTTCTGCCATTTTTTTTTTTTTTTTACTCTTCAGCCGTAAAGATGGTACTTACAATTTTCATTTGCCAATCAGTACAATGGTACCTTATGTTTCTTTGTACCACTAAACGATGTCTAATCGGTTTATACGAGACACACCAAGAGGTGAGGTGGTAATGACCGGAATGAGGGGTGGCGAGGTGTTGAAGGGGAAAGAAACGATAAGAGGAAGAAGGGAGATATGAGGGGCAAGGAAAGTAAGGGAAACCAAATGGAAGAAGAAGGAACGGTGAGTGGGAACCTATCTATCTATCTATTGCCAGACCCCTCAATCTCGTAGGGGGTGGCCACAAACAAATCGCCTTCACGTCGCCCTGTCCCCCGCCATTTCACTGCCCTGGTCCCAACTCACACACCCCTCTCCCATATACCTCTCCACCCCATCCTTCCATTTCATCCTCGGCCTCCAATGATAGAAATTAAAAGGGAATGAAAGGGAAAACAAATGGAAATGGAATGGAAGGAAAAATGGGACGCAAGGAAAAAGAAATAAGAAGGGGAAGAAAGGAAGAGCTGCAAAGGGGAAACAGTTAATAGTAGTTGGGAATGAGCGGGACGAAACTGAATATGAGAAGGGGAAGGTGGGTGAAGCAGGATGGTTTAGGAATCTGGAAGGGGAAGGAAAAATATAGAAAATGGAAGGGAAAGCAAGAAGATGAAAGAGGAAGAAGAATAAAGGAGTATACAAGAGCACGAGAGACAGCAAATAGCAAGATGCCTAATGCTCTGAAGAAATACGTGGTGAAGGGAAGAAAACGAAATTGGAAAGAGGGAGAGGAATGAGAAATGGAAAGGGGAAGGAGGAAAAGGAAATTCGAATAGGAAGGAGGAATTGGAAAGGTAAGGAAGAAGAGGAAGTGGAAGGAGAAATGAAAAGGAGCAGGAAGAAGACAGGAAATATGGGAATGGGAAGGAAGAAGGCAGAAAAGGGAAGGAACAGGAAGAGAAGGAAAAGATAAAAAGAACGTGAAATGGGATAGGGAAGAAAGATGAAGGAGTAGGAAGAGGAACGAGAAATAGGTACGTGAAGGGAAAAAATGACAGAGGAAGCAGAAGAAATGAAAAGGAGAGGATGATGGAAAAAATGGAAAAGAGAAAGAAGAATGGGGATGGAGAGGTAAGAAAAAGATGAAAAGGAAAGGAGCAGCACGATGGAAATGGAGATGAGAATTGGAAGGAAGGAGAGAAGAGAAGTGGGATGGGCAAGGGAAAAATGGGAAATGAGAAGGGGAAGGAATGAGAGGAAGGACAATTTGCAAGGGGTAGGAAAAGGGAATGGAAAGAAAGAATGAGGTAAACTGAAGGGAAAAAGGGAGATAAATGAAGAAAGTAGCTATGAAGATGGTATAGTAGAAGGAAAATAGAAATGGGATGAGGAAGAGGTGGGAAATGTATGTAGTTCTGAAGGAGAGGACAATGAAAAGGAAGAAGGAAGCATAGATAAGAAGGAAGGAAATCGTTACGAATGGTGAAAAGGGAGTAAGAAAAAGAGAGGGATGAAAAAGGGAAGATAGGGAGTTTGGGAGAAAGAAACAAAGGACAGAAGAAAAAACGAACAAGAAGCGGTGCCAAGGCACTGCAAACCCGTCCCCGGCAATCATTTTAGTGCAGACGTATAAACACAACAGGATATCTAGTTAAGGATGTCAAATATCTAACCTGGAGTAAATCGGGTGAAAATTGACGATTTTATGCCCATTTGGAATTTTTTACCCGACCTACCTGATATTGACCCCCCCTACCGCTAACTGGGATATGTTATAGGATGCAGATTTGAAAGATGCACCATTAGGTTTTGCTTTCATGTCGATATGAAGAAACTGAAAAGAGTTATGGCAAAAAAAAAAAAAATGATTTTTACCTGTCCTCATATTTTCAAATTTTTGGGTTCTACAGCCTGGGCCTTAGCCTAGTTTGGCCCCAATATTAATCAGGTGATCAGAAGGTCTGTCTCATCAATCCTGTAATTCTAGTCAAAATCGCACCAGTATTTTTTTACGTAAAGTTGTTAACAGACAAACAAACGAACAGACAGACAGACAAACCGAGTGAAAACAATACCTGTCCCCAAGCCCCTCCGGGACGGGGACTGGTAATACATGAGAGAGAGAGAGAGAGAGAGAGAGAGAGAGAGAGAGAGAGAGAGAGAGAGAGAGAGAGAGAGAGAGCTAATGGGAACCGACAAATTGCTTATTGATATCGTGCTCACGAAGGTAATGGAGTAGGAATGGGGGGTGACAGGGCGAGAAGAGAGGGAGGCAGGGGAGGGTAAGGAAGAAGGATAGCTGGGAGGGGAAAGAAGGAAATGAGGGAGAGGGAAAGTATGGTAAAAAGATAGTACTGACAGGTGAAGAGAGATGGGTGATCAGGTGAGGAAAGAGGGGTGGTGGCAGGGTGAGGGAAGAAAGCTGGTGGCAGGGTGAGAGGAGAGGAATGGCAGGGTGAAGAAAGGCAAAGTGCTTGTGGCAAGGTGAGTGGTGGTAGGAAAAGGGGTGGCAGGGTGAAGGGTGACAGGGAGAGGGGTGGCGTGGTAGAGGGGAGACGGGGTGGTTAGGTGGCAAGGAGAGGCGTGGAAGGTGGCAGGATGAGGGATGACAGGGTGGCAGGAATGTGACGTATTGACGAGCGCAACGAATTTGTGTGGCAGTAATTACGTGAAGAAAGATTAGAGATATTTGGACAGACAGGAGTTCCAAGGAGAACGGAGGGTGGGGAGTAAGATGCTGAGAGGAGGTGAAAGACGGAATAAAAGAGGTGAGATGAGTGGGGAAGTGGAATGGGTGGTAAGGGGGAGGGTAATGAAAAGGGAAGGCGAGATGGGTAAATAGGCATTGGAGGAGTGAATGGCACCGGGAATGAGGTGGAAGAAATGCCGACTGAGATGCTGACAAGAAATTACAACGTGATAAAGAGGTAAGAAATGAATGGGAAAATGGAATTAAGAACGAAGGGGGAGAGGAAAGAAAAAAGAATGAGATATAAAAAAAGATGAGGGGCTAAAGCAGTGAATGGAGTGGGGGAAAAAGTGGGAATAGTGAGTAAGATCCTGATAGGAGGTAGACGACAGGTTAATAGAGGTAAGAAGGGACTGGGGATTAGAAATGGGGAATAAAGAAGGCGTATGAAATGGGGTTGCGAAAAATAGAAAGTGAATATATGAAAACCCGAATAATGGAGATGCAGAAATGGAGGGAGAGATTGAAAAGACGAAGAGATTCAGGAAGTAAATGAGGGAAATAGAAAAACGAAAGGGAAAGGGATGTACGCAATGTAGACAAAGTTAACGAAAAGAGTATGGGGTGGGGGAGACAGGAAGGAGGAAAAGAGAATGTGAAGAGAGACTGAGGAATTAAACAAAGGAAATGGGGGAGGGAGCGAGATGGGAAGGAGAGATAAAGAACGTGACGAAACAAGGGAGGTGAATAGAAAGGAGAGCAAACCAGGAATAAGAAAGAGGGAGAAATAAGGAAGGTGAAGGGCAACTGAAGAGGTGAACACAATGGGAAGGACATGCGAGACGAGAGAAAGGGGAAAAGAATAGTAGGTGAAAGGGAACTTAACATTAAGAAAGGAGGTAAATGGAATCGGAAGTAAGGACACAATTTAGAGAGAGAGAGAGAGAGAGAGAGAGAGAGAGAGAGAGAGAGAGAGAGATTGAAGAAGAGGAGTTATTGGCGAAGGGTGATGCTGAGGAGAGCTGATCTGAGGTAGGGGAGAAATAAAGTGAACTGAAGAGACACGAAATTACGTGCAGATATGAAGTTTGGCAAAGGAGTGATGAAAATATGAGACAGCGGACAGAAAAGGAAGAGACGGAGGCGAGAAGACGAGAAGGTAGAGAAGAGAACTGGATAGATATGAGAGAAGACAAGGAGGCAGAGGATAGATGAAGTGAACTGGAGAAGAGATACGGAGGTAGGAGGAAAAGGTGAAGGTTAAGGAGTGAAAAAGTATAAGTCAGAGAAGTGTAGATAAAGATGAGAAGTCGAGGCAGAGGAGAGAAGTGGAAGTAGAGTAAACGAAGAAATGGAGGCAGAGGTAAGTAGAGGTTGATGAGAGAAGTTAAGGAGGCAGAGGAGAGAAAAGTGGAGTGTGAGAATAGTGGTAGCTGTGCATGACGTGGAGACAGAGGGAAGTAAAATAATTAAAGAGAAAAGAAGAGGAAAAAGGATTACGATAGTACTTATCGGCTGGAAAAAACTGTTAATCATAGTCAGTCTTTATTATGTTCTAATCTTCCCATTCAGTATGGTATCCGGCAGCCGATATTATCGATAATGATTGCGAAGAAAAGTGAAGGGAATCAGTTTTGCGAATAAAACTTATATGAAGGAGAAAAGTTTATAGGATCTTTCAAAAGCCAAGCAAAAGATTACGTACAGGGATTGCAAAAATGGAGATGAATAGGTTTTCAAATGTATGTTAAAGGACAAAACATGGGCATCCAGGTCAAATATATGAAAGGGGATGGTATGTGTGGAGCGAGAGGGAGAAGGGAAGAAGCAGAAGGGATGCCTTTGTCAAAGAGAGAGAAAAGAAGACAAAGGGAAGGGAATGATGACTTGTGAAGAAGAAAAACTGAGAGAGATAAGGAAGGGCGGAGGAGGAGGAGGAGGAGGAGGACGAGGAGGACGAGGAGGACGACGAGGAGAGGAAGTGGGAAGATGGGAGAGGAAGAGAAGAAGGAGGAGGTGAAGAAAAAAGAAGACAAGACGAAGAGAGTAGAAAGAGGAGTAGGAGGAGGAAGGGAGGAAGAGGGCGATGGAGGGGGAGGGTAGGTAAGTGCTGGTGGGGCAATGGAAGGGGAGGGTAGGTAAGTGCTGGTGGGGCAATGGAGGGGGAGGGTAGGTAAGTGCATGTGGGGCAATGGAGAGGGAGGGTAGGTAAGTGTTTGTGGGGCAATGGAGGGGGAGGGTAGGTAAGTGCTTGTGGGGCAATGGAGAGGGAGGGTAGGTAAGTGCTTGTGGGGCAATGGAGGGGGAGGGTAGGTAAGTGCTGGTGGGGCGATGGAGGGGGGGGTAGGTAAGTGCTTGTGGGGCAATGGAGGGGGAGGGTAGGTAAGTGCTGGTGGGGCAATGATACAGTAGAGGGGAGAGGGAGAAGACAAAGGAAGAGTGACTCAGCATATGGGAAGCACAATTTAGGGTACAGGGAGCTGAAGAGTGGCAGGAGGCTGGGGAAGTAAAACAAGGGTGGCCAGGCAGGGTAGGTGAGATAGGGGAGGTGTAATATGGTTGGTTGACTGGGGAGGTGAAGTACTGTTAGTGAGACAGGGTACGAATAGATATTAGGATGACAGAGTAACAGGGTATTTGTAGGGCGGCTTGAAGTTAAGACAACAGGGCGTCTGTGAGATCAAGCTAGCAGGGAAGGAGACGTAGACTGATAGGTAGGGTGGCATGAGAGGGGGCAGGGTAGTTTGTTGGGAAGCTTAGAGTTAAGGTGACATTGACGTAGGGAGGTGTGGCTGGAGGTGAAGTGGTTTATGGTTTAAAGAATGAGTAGAAGAGAGCGCGGTATGGAGACATGGACGGAGGTGACATGGACGGAGGTACTGTTGTTAACTGCTTACAGGCACACTGGAAGGTAAAATAGAATGAGGGAAGGCAGGGTTCTATTATGAAGTGAGGCATGATGATATGAAGGGAAGTGGGATGGTATAATAGGAGGTAGGGTAGTCTGAAGGGACAGAGAGTGGTTTAAGGGAGTGACAGGGCCGTTAATGTTTTACAGGATGATTATGAGATTAGGTGGGATGAAGGGTGGTAGGCCGGTTAGTGCTTTACAGAATGACTGTTGGATAAGATGGTATGAAGGGAGGTGGGGTCGCAGGAAGGGATACGTGGTGAAATGGTGGGACTGGCAAGGTCGTTAACGGTTTACAGTGAGACGGAAATTAAATCTACTTTGTAAACCATTAACCAAGTCTCTTCTTTCTGATATTTTTATAAGGAGAACATGCTATAACTCTGAATTCTCCGTTACCTTCCAGCACAAACAAATCATATGTATGAAGGGGGATTTAATGCAAAGTTGGCATCTCAATGCCCCGGAGGAGAGATGACAAAACAGTAAACGGTAAAAAACAGGGAGAAAAGATTTTAGCTTCATCAGGGGATGAAAAAGGTGACAGGGGTAGAGTGATGGTGGCATGGGAAGACGAGAAGGAAATACGGTGAGACAGTCGGCGAGAGGTGAGGAAGATTGAAGGAAGGAATATCTCACGAAACCAAGAGAAGAGCATTCAGCACTTTGAGGAAACAGCAAGTGAGAAGAGGAACCACTCGATATGCCTAAAATAAATAAGTAAATATTTTATATATGTACTCGTATACTTATATATATATATATATATATATATATATATATATATATATATATATATATATATATATATATATATATATATATATATATATATATTATATATATATATATATATATATATATATATATATATATATATATATATATTGTTACGGAACAGAGAAAGATAATGTACACTTTAAGTGAGAATATTAAAAATCACTACTGTCCCGTAAAGTTCCAGGTTCAAAACAAAAGAGTTAGGTAAAATTACAAGTTAAAGTTTAATGCTCAAACTAACAACAAAACATTCAGGACTCATAAGGATAATGTAATGGCAAAAAACAGGTTAAATATATGGTTAACTGCAATAGCCTCTATTAACATGAAATTAGCAAGAGTAAATTTACCTAAGTCAGCCCTGATAAAATGAAAATACACTGGGTAACGCTCAGTTAATGCAAGATAAATTATTACAGATACAAAATAGTATTAAAACTGGCTAACAAAATGAATCCTACATAAATTACAAAAAAACCTCACTAGGCCTAAGAATTAACCCTATGCTACACAGCACAAGAAAAAAATGCAGCAACAGTTATACTCAAATTACACACAGCTGCTAGATGGTTGGAGACTTCCTGAGCACTCAATAATAACTGTACAGGGGAGGACAGAGATGTGAACAAAATGAGGACCAGATCTAAGTGGCAATGATGCAGAGACTGAGCTCATTATATAGGGGCCAGCAGAGCTTGATACAACTTGTAAGAAGGACGCGCAAATGAAGCCATGGGGACAAAGAGTTGACAAGCCCGCTCTGAACAACAGAAAGGACGACTTACTCTACTATAATGGTAGAAGGGGGGAACTGAGGCAGAACACGCTCGTAATCAAACATGCAGCATACTGTGCGTTAAAAATTACACAAAGGATGATGAAATCATAGGCTATGTAACACCTCCCCACAAAGAAAAAAAAATTTACAAAGGAAATTTCTTATTACTCTAAAACAATCTGTCTAAAGTCTAGATAAGCAATCTGCAATAACATTTTCTTTCCTAGTGTTACAAAACATGAGATCTCCCTAGCACGTTCAGTCATAGGTACTTGCCAGTATCCCTTTAACAAATCAAACTTACTTATGTACCTAGCCTTTCCGATCTTGTCTATGCAATCTTCCACACGAGGGAGAGGGTAAGTGTCTGTTTTACTTATCTGATTAACACGTCTGTAGTCGATGCAAAGCCGCTGTGACCCACCTGGCTTAGGGACTAGAGTGACAGGAGAACTCCACTCGCTCTGACAGGGCTCAATCATCTTGTGGTCCAACAGGTAGCCAAGCTCCTTCTCGATGAGAGGAACTTTCACTGGGTTCACACGGTAAGGAGGCAATTTAATTGGCTTTGCGTCTCGAACATCGACATCATGCTTCAACACAGTAGTTCTTCCTGGAGTGGCACGGAACACTTGCGGGTACTCCTGCAGTAATGCCGAACACTCCTGCCTTTCCTCGGGAGGTAGATGAGAAAGCTTAGTCTGGAGATCATTCATGATATCAGGATTCTTCCCCAAACTATCACTCAGGCTCATACTGCATGGGAGAGCTTCACTTGCAGACTCGGGTGGAACAGCTACAGTGCAGACTGGGTTATTTTCGTCCCGCCTGTGATATAACTTTAGCATGTTGATGTGACAAAGTTGCTTCTTCTTTCTACGATCTGGTGTGGCGATGACATAGTTGACATCACTGAGTTTCTTCTCCACGAAATAAGGACCACTAAACTTGGCTTGAAGAGGTTGCCCATGCACTGGTAGCAGAATCAAAACCTGATCTCCTGGCTGAAAGTGGCGTAACCTGGACTTCTTATCATACCAAGTTTTCATCTTCTCCTGAGCAGCTCCTAAATTCTCTCTCGCCAGCTGTAAAGCAGTGGACAGCCGTTCTTTGAACTTCATCACATACTCCAGCAGGTTGACGTCATCTTCCTCCGACAGCCAGCATTCCTTGAGTAGCTTAAGGGGTCCTCTTACTTCATGGCCAAACAGTAGTTCAAAAGGTGAGAAGCCCAGTGATTCATTTGGAGATTCTCTTGCAGCAAATACAACGAATGGAAGACCTTTATCCCAGTCTTTCTGATGTTCCAAACAGTATTTCTTGAGCATCGATTTGAGTGTTTGATGATATCTCTCCAACGCTCCTTGGGTCTGGGGATGGTAAGCTGAAGACGTGATGTGGGTGATGCCCAACTCTTTCAGAGACTGCTTGAAAACATTCGACATGAAATTACTTCCCCGGTCTGACTGTACCTCCTTGGGCAGACCAAACTTGGTGAAGAACCCTAGCATTTCCTTAACCACGTTCTTTGCTGAGATATTTCTAAGTGGAATGGCTTCAGGATAACGAGTAGCCATATCAATCAGGGTCAACACATAAGAAAATCCTGAAGAAGTCTTAGGAAGAGGGCCCACAATATCCACCAACACACGGGTGAATGGCGCCTCAAAAGGAGGAATGGGAACTAGAGGTGCAACCTTTTCGGTCTGATTACACTTCCCCACAACTTGACAGGTGTGACAAGACTTACAATATCAGGAAACATCCCTGAAGATACCTGGCCAGTAAAAGTGTTTCAAAATGCGTGCCACAGTCTTCCTCACTCCAAGGTGTCCTGCCAAACTGGAATCATGAGCCACTCTAATGATATCCTGCCTACAAACACGAGGGATGACAACTTGATGTACAACCTCCCATTCACAGTCGGCTGATGCTGTTGGGGGTCTCCACTTCCTCATAAGTACTCCTGACTTTATATAATAACAAGTAAAAGCACCGGCTGACTCTTCCTCACTGCAAGCAGAGTTAGCTAGACCTTTCAACTCAGGGTCAGCAACCTGCAACTCAACCAACTCTTGACGAGACAAATTATCAACACTACGGGGTACTGCCTCATCTGGTGAGTGGTCCAAATTAGCAAGAGTAGTGTCAGCTATGATAACATCATCATCATCATTATCCTCTAAATCACCAGTAACTTTAGACTTAGCCCTAGTGACAGCACATGCAGGGAACACATCAGGGACATCACAATCCTGGGCCGCAGCCACTGGCTCACTAGACAACTGAGGAGCTGGACACACTTGACTTCCACCAATATCATTTCCAAGTAAGAAAGTTACACCTGACATTGGGAGTGTCTCAACCAACCCAACCATAACGGAACCATTAACAAAACCAGACTCTAAATTCACTCTGCACAGAGGGACAGAGAAGTAATTATTCCCTACACCTTGTAAGATTACAGTTTCATCAGAGGAATTAACATTAGAGCCTAGAACACTGGTCAGCATAAGGGATTGGCAAGCACCTGTATCACGATATATTTTAACTGATTTCCTGTCATTACTGTCCAGAGGACTGACAAAACCATCAGACAGGAAATTAGCACATGAACTCTTGAGAGTGTCACCCACGTTACTGCTCAAAAGAGGAGCTCCATCATGAGAATTTAAGTTACCCCTCAAAGCAGGTTCAGTTAACTCAGTTAAAGAATTCTGGGAACTCTCAAGGGTGGACACTAGACCAATTGACTGAATATTTAAAGACTCCTTTTTGTTCACATCACGCTGTCTCCTGAAACATCTCTCCGTAGTATGACCAAGCTTACTACAATAAGTACATTTACTTTTCTGAAATCTAGAGGTGAAGCTGGTATTTACTTCCTGAGAAACATCATCTTTATTCTCTTTCCTGTTACCTGTACTCTGAGTAGAGGCAACGTACTTACTCTCAGCTTTCCCTTTTTCTTTAGAATATCTCGTGAGTGAGAACATATTCATCAGCTAAAACTGCAGCATCAGACAAATTATCTATTCTTCTCTCATCAAGATATAGGCTTACATCTTTATAAATACACCTCTTAAAGTCCTCCAGCAAAATCATCTGCTTAAATTTACCAAAATCAGAATCCACATTCTTAGAATTTAGCCACTGCTCTAACAGATCTTCTTTGATTTTTGCATACTCAACATGGGATTGCTTATCTTGCTTGTAAGTTGTCCTAAATTTTACTCTATAGGCTTCAGGAACAAGCTCATAGGCCTTAAGAATCAAGCTCTTAACTACATCATAATTATCAGATTGATCCTGAGGCAAAGATGCATAAGTTACTTGAGCTTTACCGGTGAGAACAGTTTGAAGGAGTACTGGCCAATACCTTTTGGGCCAATTAAAACCTGTAGCTACCCTCTCAAACAACTGAAAATACTTTGTTAAATCAGATTCATTAAAAGGAGGGACAAGTTTAACATTTTTAGCCACATCAAAATCATCAGAGCTAGATGATCCAGTTCCACCTTGTTTCATGCGATACTCATGGTCTGCCTGAATCCTAGCAAGTTCAACTTGTGCGTGAAACTCAGCCTCCTTAACATCAGCCTCCTTAGCACGTGCTTGAAATTCAGCTTCCTTCACACGAGCCTCCTGCAGTTCTAGCTGTAACTTAGCTAATTCAATCTGCGTTTGCTCATTTGGAGGAGTTACATTAAACAAGCTTTCATTAATCATGTCAACAATTTGATCTATAGAATGATGAGAGCGAACAGCAATTCCCAATTGTTGAGCAACAAGCTTAAGTTCATTCTTTGTTCTGTTTTCTACATCCAATTGTTGAGCAACAAGCTTAAGTTCATTCTTTGTTCTGTTTTCTACATCACACACTGTTTGCACATTTGACAAAAAATCTTTGGCTTCATCAAGTGTAGTAATAGTAGACATCATGAATAAGTAACAATCACAAAATATCAAGCAATATCCTTATGATAATATCCTGAATATCCTGATATGAGAGGTCGCCAAATTTATGTTACGGAACAGAGAAAGATAATGTACACTTTAAGTGAGAATATTAAAAATCACTACTGTCCCGTAAAGTTCCAGGTTCAAAACAAAACAGTTAGGTAAAATTACAAGTTAAAGTTTAATGTTCAAACTAACAACAAAACATTCAGGACTCATAAGGATAATGTAATGGCAAAAAACAGGTTAAATATATGGTTAACTGCAATAGCCTCTATTAACATGAAATTAGCAAGAGTAAATTTACCTAAGTCAGCCCTGATAAAATGAAAATACACTGGGTAACGCTCAGTTAATGCAAGATAACTTATTACAGATACAAAATAGTATTAAAACTGGCTAACAAAATGAATCCTACATAAATTACAAAAAAAACTCACTAGGCCTAAGAATTAACCCTATGCTACACAGCACAAGAAAAAAATGCAACAACAGTTATACTCAAATTACACACAGCTGCTAGATGGTTGGAGACTTCCTGAGCACTCAATAATAACTGTACAGGGGAGGACAGAGATGTGAACAAAATGAGGAGCAGATCTAAGTGGCAATGATGCAGAGACTGAGCTCATTATATAGGGGCCAGCAGAGCTTGATACAACTTGTAAGAAGGACGCGCAAATGAAGCCATGGGGACAAAGAGTTGACAAGCCCGCTCTGAACAACAGAAAGGACGACTTACTCTACTATAACGGTAGAAGGGGGGAACTGAGGCAGAACACGCTCGTGATCAAACATGCAGCATACTGTGCGTTAAAAATTACACAAAGGATGATGAAATCATAGGCTATGTAACAATATATATATATATATATATATATATATATATATATATATATATATATATATATATATATATATATATATATATAAAATAGAAATTTACTAATTTCAAATGCATGAAGCACCAGATTAAATATCACCAGTAAAGTGCACTTTCTGAGCGCGTGACGAACCAGCGAGAGGTGTACGTACGCCGATCATCATAAATTCATTTTGGTGTAAACTTTCAACACTTTTGATGATGTCTTTGAGCAATAACAGAAGAATAATTGAGTTAAAATACTTACTTGCTCACGTTTTCTCTTTCACACACACACACACACACACACACACACACACACACACACACACACACACACACACACACACACACACACACACTCGCACGCGCAGGCGATATTAATATATGAAAGTGAAAAACAACCTATTCTTCGCATGTGTAACTTTCGCAGTGCTTTACATCGATTCCATAGTGGAGAATGTCAACCGAAACCCTCTTTACATTTCTTTGGAAAGCTGGGATTCCAGGGGGTTTCTTTCGTCTGATGAGTAAATATATAGATAAAAACAAAGTTTATTGACTGTATCTGCTACCTGCTGCAAGAATCTCTTCTGTATTTCGCATAGTAAAAAACGTTATTAGTCGTATAGGGCCGGGCCTGATCGTGTCAGGGAAACATAATCACTTTAAACCAGACAATTATGTAAATGAGGTGAAAGTAACTGAAAGGTCTAAGGAAATGAGGACCATTCCCACCATGCTTGAAAAAAAAAAAAATTACGTACGAGTTAAACGAAAACGAAATGGGAAAAAAAATCTTCTTTAAAAGAAAATTGTTTGAATTTAGATTTCCTGGCGTGGAAAAATGGCCTGGGAACGAAGAGAGAGCCAAGCCAGACTTTCCTGCCAAGGAGCTTAAGGTTGTCTCTCCCGAGCTGACGCGGGGAAAATTAAACCCTAAGGCGGGCCACTTCTCGCCATCACCTAATTAACTGCCTTCATTAGTGGAGAAGTTATAGAGATGCTGGTTAGAAGAGGGAAGGTGGCCTTGGTTAGCTCTTCATGGTTTCACTTCCTATAAACATCGCACTTTTTTTTTGTCAGGTCTCTCTCTCTCTCTCTCTCTCTCACACACACACACACACACACACACACACACACACACACACACACACACACACACACACACACACACACACACACACGCAACCGTTTAAGGATCATACAGTTTCTGCTCACTCGAGTATGACTCTTAGCTACCAAATTAATCCGCCTGACACCTTTATCTGAACTCTAATTCAGCCCCTGCTCTGTTTTTTTTTTTTTTTTACTCCATTGTACTCTTTCCCATAATCTCTTCCTCCGCCTCTTTTCCTCTTTCTTCCATCCCCATTTTCTCTTTTCTCATAAACTTTTTCTTCTCCTCCTTTCCTACTCTCACATCAACAAATATTTTCTTTCTTTCATCCAATTTTTTACTTTTCTAGCCTTATCTCCTCTTCCTGCCTCTACCCCTCTCTGCGGCCACAGTCTCTTTTTCCTTCACAATTTCTTTTCCTCTCCTTCATTCCTAATTTTCTCATCTCAGGGACACTTGGCATATCTTCCTCTTTCTTCAGTGCTTTGATTCATATCACCCTTTCTTCACTGTCTTCTTCTTTATGCTACAAAAACCTGTTCTTTTCTCTTCCCCTGCTTCAGCCCCAATTTTTTGTGCCTCCATCTGTTTTCTTCATCTTTGTCTTTCCTCCAAACCTTCTCTCACTGTCTTCAGTACCTCCGTCCTCCCATTTTCTCGTTTTCTTCATTCCTGATTTCTCTGTCTCTCATCTCGGTAATGATTTTATTTTCTCTCTATGTAATTTTCCCCTCTTACGCTTTCCTCCCCTCTTCCCTCACTGCATCCTCTTCGTCTGTCCTTGCCACTTATTTCCCTCTCTTCTGTCCCCATTATTCCCTCTCTCTCTCTCTCTCTCTCTCTCTCTCTCATCCTATATTCCTATCTTCCTTCCCACCCATACCATAAATTCTCCTCTCCATCTCTCATCTCTTCTTCTCTTCTTATCTCAGTCACTTATTCTCCAGTATCTTCTCCCTTCCTTTCTTCCTTCAACTCTATTTTCCCCCATCCCTCTCTCCTTATCTCCTACAGCTATTACATTTTCCCTTCCTCCAAGACATTATTCCCTCCATTGCTGTTATCTCTACTTTAAACCCCCCGCCCCACTTCCCTTACCCTCTCTTCCTCCCTCATCCTTCCTTCTTCCTCCCCTCCCTGATTTCTTCCCTCTACCTCTCCTTTCTTCCCCCACCTCTTCTTCCTCTCGCCCTTTTCAAATATCCCTCTTTCCATTTATCTCTCAATTGCCCCCTCCCTCCTCTGTTCTCTCTTCAATAATTATCATCTCTTCTCTTCTTCCCCACTCCCTTCCCTCAATGTCCTCCTCTTCTCGCTCTCTCTCATCTCTCCTTTCCTCTCTGCAACCTCCTCCCCCTCCTTGGCTGCTTCCTCCTCTTTTCCCTCTCTGATTTCCTTCTCTCTACCCGTTCTCTTCTCTTGTTCCCGTCCTTCACACACTTACTTCCTCCCTTCTCTGCCTGTTTCTCTTCCATCAATCTCCTATTCTGCTGTCCCACCTTCTCACCTCATCTTCATCCCTTCTTCCTCCCCTTCCTATTCATATTCTGCCCTTCAACCCGCTCGCATTTCTTTTTCTTTCCTCTAGCAACACCTCTCCTCTTCCTCCTTTTTTCCCTGATTTGTTTTCTCTTTCTTTACCTCACGTTTTCTCCCCTCTCTGTCCTACTCCCTTCCCTCCCCGAAAATTTTCCTCTATTTTTTATCTCCCCTTCCCCCCCCCCTTCATTCCTGTCATCCCTCTCTCCCCACCGATTCCTACACTGTCTGGTCCTCCTCCTTCTGTTTATACTCTTCTATTTACCATCCTTCTCATCCCTTGTTTCCTCCGTTTCCTCCCCTATTTTCTGCCCTATAGCTCTCCCCCTCCTCACCTCACCTTCCTCCCCTCCTTCTTCTCTCCACCCTCCCTCATAGCCTCCCGCGACCCACTTCCGACGTCATATTGGTTCTCTGAAGTGGCTGGTGAGGCCGTCATGGCTTCTTACCCCTCATCACCTCCACTCTCACCACAACAACTATCATCTACACCATCACCACCACAACCACCACCTTCACGACCATCACCACCACAGGTATTATACTGACCGCAATCGCCACCACACCTACCAGTTCTTCACCACTGTCACCAAAACATCATCTTCATCACCACCACCACTGTCATCTTCATCAACACCACCACAGCCATTATCTTCACCATCATCACCACCACAGCTTTCATATTTACTGTTACCACTACAGCTATCATTTTTCACCACTATTCATCACTGTCACCAACATCACCACCAGAAATATCATCTTCACCCTCACCACCATCTATACAGTCTTCAGTACCACTATCATCACTATCATCACCACAACTCTCATCTCTACCACCATCGCTACCACAACCAATATATTCATTACCGGTACAATAGATGTTACCTTTATCTTCACCACTATCACACCCACAACAATCATCATCAGCATCATCACCACCACAACTATCTTCACCACAACCATCATGACAACCGTTATCTTCACTACGACAACAGTTACCATCATCCTCACCACCATCAGTGTCAACACCACCAACTTCACATCCACAACAACTATCATCATCTTCATCGCCATTACTATCACAGCCATCTCTTCACCACTACACCTACCATTATTACCATCATTACTACCATTTTCACCACAACCACCATATTTACCACCACAACCACTATCTTCGTGAACATGGCTACCACAACCACAACAGTCACAACAGTAATCAAAAGTACTATATATCACCACATCTACCATCACCACCAACACTGGCAACCTGGCCTCTACCACTACTACGACAATCTATCTATCTATCTATCTACAGCCCGACGCCCTAATCCCGCAAAAGGGTGGCCGACAATCACAGTGATTACTGTCACAATAAGTGTCATCACAGTTACCACATCACCATCAACAGCACAACTACCAAAGTCAAAGGAACTATTAGCACAACTACCACAAGCACAGTCAATATCACAACTACCACAATCAAAGGAACTATTAGCTCAACTACTACAAACACAGTCAACATCATAACTACCACAATCAGAGGAACTATTAGCACACTACCACAGTCACAACCAATACCGCAACACCTATCACAATCAGCAGTCACATTCAGTATCACCACAGCTACCATCATCCCAACCAGTACTACCACCACAACCACCACCACCACCACCATCACTGTCACAGCTTACACTACCTTCTAATTTTGCTGTTCTTGCTATTGGCTCAACGGATAGTTATCTTAGTTATAACCAATTCTGTTGGTTATACTACCGAGAACACCAATATATCTGTTGCTGACTACTTTCCTCTTCACTCATTTATACCACAACAACCACTGTAACCACTATTATCACCACCATCACAGCTACCATCTTTCACAACCTGTCGGCATCTCCCTACATCACTCTCTTTATGTAGTTCTTTTTGTTATTGCCGGGGTTGTTGTTGTTGTAGACGCTTGTGACGTGAACGAGTTTTTGCTATTGTTATTGCTGTTTTTAATATTATTGTTATCGTTGTTGTTACTGTTCATTTAACAGCCATAGTTACTGTTTTTGCTGTTTCTTTTTTTTATTGCTTTCTTGTTACTGTTGCTGTTGTAGCTTTTGTTCTTGCTGTGTTTATTGTTTTATTATTGGTATCAATTATGTGGCTTTTGTTGCTACTAGTTTTTATTGTGTTTGTAATGTTGTTGTTGCTGTTACTGTTGTTATTGATAATACCGGCTGGGTGATGAGCGACGTTAATGCCTTAAAAAGGACCATTATCTTAATTAGTGTCAGAAATAGCCAATAATAGGGACAAAAATGGAGTTCCATAAGTACACACACACACACACACACACACACACACACACACACACACACACACACACTTCCTATATTCATTGGTGGTGGGGTTGAAGTAGTCATTCCATTCCCTGATGACTGCTGAAGGAAGGGCATTCTCGTACATCAGTAAACCAGTACATAAGGCAGTGCTGGTATGCGTACGATAGCAGACTGTATGTGCATGGAGGAGGGTGTCCAAGAATTTTGCCATCTACCACAAGTACTCGTACTTCTTGTTGTGCAATAATATTTAATAATTTTCCCATTTCACTGTTGACATATTTTACACACTTCCATTTCGATTACAGGAACTCCCCAAAAGCAATGAAAATCATAAAGTATGTAGTGTATAACATATCATTGCTTCTATATATTACCGGTTGTCTCAGAGCAGTAGTAGTTGTTAACACCGGTCTATCTGGTCGAGCTGATCCATTAACCACAGGTAAGCAACGCTTCTGCAGGACCTTTCCATGAAATGAACCGATGTTCTCTTGAAGCAGATAGCGCCTTGTCACAGCGAGGCGCGGAGAAAAGATTTGGAGGTTTAGTTCCTAGGTGGACGCAGCATTTACGTTTTCATCCAGTTAACTGGAGAACTATAGTAGGCCTCACAACCCCATTGTCTCGAGGAAGTTATTGACTATATTCTTCAGCCATTTCTTACTTCAGATTGCTGTGATTGTATATACAGTAAATCTATACTTGGTTGCGTTTTCATAATAATAATAATAATAATAATAATTATTATTATTATTATTATTATTATTATTACTATTATTATTATTATTATTATTATTATTATTATTATTATTCTATTATCATTACAGATTATTCAAATAAATAAGTGCGTGGATAAATGAAACGCCGAGAACTTGGGCCCCGAGCTGTCGACGCAAAGCATCACTCAGTATGCCCCCACCAAGCTCCGTGACAGGGTTCATTGTGGGCTGAAATATGTCTAAAGATAAACTAAGTCGACTCCATATGACCTTGACCTTTGACACTTTGATCATATTGACCTAATCAGTTCATTGTCCCTTCATACTGTACCAGAAACAAAAATTTGGTGGAAATCCGTTGATGGGTTTAGGAGATTTGGCGCGCACACCAATATGGCCTTGACCCTTTGACCACCTGACCTTGCTGACCTAATCAGTTCATCGTCCCTACATATTATATCACAGACAAAAGTTTGGTCGAAATCCGTTGAGGGATTCACGAGATATCACACCCACAAGGATGAACTAAGTCGACCCCATATGACATTGACCTTTGACTCCTTGACTTTGCTACCTAATCAGATCATTGCCCTTCATACTCTACCACTGACAAAAGTTTGGTGGAAATCCGTCAATGGGTTTAGGAGATATGGCACCCACACGAATGTGACCTTGACCCTTTGACCGCTTGACCTTGCTGACCTAAACAGTTTATCGTCCCTTCATATTATATCACTGGCAAAATTTGGTCGAAATCTGTTGAGGGGTTCAGGAGATATCGCACCTATAAGGATAAACTCGGTCGACCCCATCTGACGTTGACCTTTGACCCTTTGACCTTGTTCATGATCTCATCACACTGCATCACTGCCGAAAGTTTGGTGGAAGTCCGCCGATGGATTCAGGAGATATTGCACCCACAAGTGTTACAGACGCTCGGACCCACCCACACACAGGCAGACAGACCAATTACTTAATGTCTCCTCCACCATGGGTGGGTTGAGGCATAGTTAACTAATGAAAATGGTGGAAAATCGCAATTTGAACATTTTATTTAAATAACAGAACAGAAGAAGGAAAAACAAATGAGTAAAAAAAAATAATAATCCAAACACCAGATTACTGGTGTCCTCCATTCATAAAATATCTTTTCGTAACAAAATCTAAGAGTCAGGGGATGACTGGCTTCTCTCTTGTGCGAATTTCATGGGACCATCTCGTATCTTTCGTTTTTGTGGAAAAAATGCTGAAATGATGGTAATGTGAACATCTGCTGTTTTTATTCATTCCATTGTGGTACTAAAAATGAAGGGGCAAAATAAAGGGATTGTACTTTCTATCTCGCGTCTGCATTACAACCACGTAGCCCAAAGTAATCGCTTCAGTCCCAGCATGGACATCCTTTTTATTTTGTTCTAACTAACGTCTATCCTCCATCCGTCTTTTTATTGCCTCATCAAGAACGCAGGGGCACGGGCCAAAGCCACTCAGTCCACACATTTTAGGCAAATACTACCACTCGTCCCTCAGTTTATGTTATAAGAGCAATGAGCCCCAACCAACCCATGGTCGAAGAACTTTTCTAGGACTACATCTGGTTGACGTGGCTTAACCCACTAGACCACCGGCCCTAAGATTTAGTTTTTTATAACCTTAGGAGTAAACTTTTCTCAGTGAAATATTGAAGGCCACATCTAAAGTCACTCGGAAACTGCGTGAAGGGAATATAAAACTTGTTCCTGGGCTAATTGGCTAATAGGGGAACTTGGGAAAGAATATTGGACAACTGATCTTTTACTTTACTCTGAGAAGTGCCTTTCTTTTTGTACTACCAGTATGTACTTTATCTATCTATCTATCTATAGATATATAGATACATAGATACAGATATAGATATAGACAGATAGATAGATAGATAGGTAGATAGATAAACAGATAGTTATATCCACGGTTTCAAGACTGCTTTATTTGTTTTATAGAAGTTGCGAGTCAGAGGGTTTTGAAACACATTAACCCTTTAGGCTATTACGAGAGATCCTTCTTAAGATGAGTCAGTCATCTGGTGTAGCCTGCATAAAATAATAAAAAAGTCTCCGCAGAGAAGGGGTAACGATTCATTTCATTAGTTACTCCCTTTCTCATATGTCATGGCTAACCTCACTTTCAGAACTCATTAATGAATTCATCACATGGATTCATCACATGGACGTCCATTGTAGTTCATCCCTGCCACCTCCAGATGGTTTTACTTAACATGGGGAAGACCTTGCATGCTGTGAAGGTACGTCCCATCCTCCGGTTTGAAGAGTCGTCCCAGTATTGAACGTAACTGTCTGACGGCAGCAAGAAGGAAAATATGGATGTCCCTGAGCTGAAATGGTTAAAGACCTAGAATGTAACTGTGGAGTGTAGAGTGAATGGCGACGACAGCATTTCCCCTTTCTCTTGTTTTACACTCTTCACCCTGAGGATGTCTCCTGATGATCTTGTTAAACACACGACTGCCCCAATCTGATATCCAGCACGCAACTCACAGGACCTATTTCTAACTCCATCAGCCCGTGGACTTGTTATATCATATTCTTACTGTTCAGACCAATTTATTTTGCTAAGCACTGTTTCCTTCTGGAATCCACACAAGCCCAGCAGCGCTACTATTTTAACCCCTTAAACCCGGCCATTATTTTGCCTTTCTCGCAATATGTAAAACTAAGGTGAGCAATGTGAGCTTGTCTTGTTCTTGTTGTTTGCTGGCTAAAACTTATAAATCTTCACTAATTTCAAACTGTAAATGTTACAGTATCCATTTTCAACGAGTATACTCTCATGAACTTCCCGTTCCCGCTGTATACAACAGTTCCAGCTCATCCCACTATTTCTGTGTTTGTCGTTTCCATTTCTTCCCCCCCCCCTCACCTTCGACACTTTCACGTCTGGAGGATATTTGAAATTAAGCCTTCACTGTAGTAAAACCACCCATTCTACAATATTCATTTCCAGGCGGCATTGCTTCATACCCCAACCCTACCACCAACAACATTCTAGCCAGTCCCACCCATGAAGATGCTCACCACGCTCATTTCTTTAATCTCCTTGATATCACGGCGCGACACAATCCACGATGCCGATGAACGCGCCTGCATCCTTCCTATCTCCAGACGATGTTAGTAAACAGAAGCTAGATATTTTAATTTGGACTGTTCGATGACACGGTGTCTGATTCAGCCTAGGGGATTTAAAAAAAAAAAAAAAAAAAAAAAAAAAGAGAAGTACCACCAAAAGACCTATGTTCGGTATGCAATTGTGGCTGCAACTTTCTCCAACCAAAGGCAGGGGTGGAGGATGAGCAGACATTATGGCTGGTCAAGACTTCCCTCCAGCCAAGGGCAGATATGGAGGGTGACCAGACACTACGGCTGGCAAGTGTACGATAGTTCCGCAACGCTAATACTGCACGTTGGACAGGCCATATCTCTGTATCAATGAATAAAGGCCAGCTGTTACACCCTCCACTCCCGCCCATTTTAATCCCCTTTCAGACTCTAATAACAACTGCATGAAATTCCTGGGTAATGTTCACATCCCCTCTCCTTAGGGAGGGTATGAAACTGGCAAGGAGGAGGAGGAGAAGGAGGCTTAGAGTAATGGGTATCGACCACACGGTGCTTAGTAAAGTAGACACAGTTATTACTGTTCCATTCTTCCTCCGGACTATGATACGCATCCGTCGAATTTACAGTCGGTGCCTTGTTTCACTTCTAAGTACGAACAGACTGGGATAAAGAGTACCCTGTTGAAAGGTCATGAAGAGTACTCGGGATCTCCAACCGCGTAAGCTTTTGATTATACCATTGCCATTCCCGGCCAATGGGAATGGGACTGTATATGATATGAGTAGGTTAGGGTGGGGGAGACGTATAGCTGCCATTTTAGCTCTTTTGGCACTACGGTGGGATTTTCAAACATATTTACGATTAATTCCCTGTCATAACTTAGATTTTTTTTTCCCAGGAAGTGCAGTGAGGGAAAATTCTACAATCCCCTTTTCTTATTTTTCCCGTTGTAAGAAATGCATTTGCCAAATATAACTTTCCTCTCGTTAACATTGTTATTCCTCGGAACTGACAAGTTGTGTATGTTAATCTGGTTTCACCTCTGGAGATTTTCACAATGATCTTTCGCCAAATTTCGGTTAGAGCAAGCAATATATAGACATTTTAATAAATATCATTCTAATATTCCACAAATTTCTTGCTGTCTATTTCTGAAGATGTGTGCCCTTAGCGACATTGTATCATCTTATGATCTGGCAACTGTAGAGAGTAGTAACATTTCGGCACGATACAGCAAATTTATGCAAAGTTCTGCTCTTGTAGGTTATGATAAGAAGGCATGGCAGAGGGATGAATGGTTGAGGTTGAAATAAGGGGTAGTAGATGCGAGCAAAGATGGTAGGTTTGAGGTAGTTGTGAAATTGGTTGTGGCTGGGGGATGGTGGTTGTTTGGTGTAAGTGGTAGGTATGGCGCTACGGGGTGTGATTGCTGTGTAATGGTAGTTTTATCGGTAGTTATGGTGGTACTCGGTTGCAGCTGTGAAAAGATAGTAGTTGTGGTGGTAGTTTTCATTTTTGTGATATTTGCTGGAATTGTGGAATAATGGAAATTGTGGAGGGAAGGTAGTTTTGTTGGTATAGGTTGCGACAGTGACAGTTTGGATCATAGTAGTAACTGTGACAGTTGTGAGATTTGGGTTGGGTATAACGTATGCGGTAAAGGAGTACGCACTTTTTGAGATTAGCAGTTATTTTTGAGGTTAGTGCTGTATTATGTGTGTGTGTGTGTGTGTGTGTGTGTGTGTGTGTGTGTGTGTGTGTGTGTGTGTGTGTGTGTGTGTGTGTGTGTGTTCTTACCTAATTCTTACCTAATTGTATCTTTACAGGAATTAGTCAAGCTCGTACTGTCCCGTGTCTTAAACCATATTTATCGTACATATCCTTAAATTTGTGAATTGTTTTGGCACACACTATTTCATTCGGTAGTGCATTCCATTGATCAATTGCTCTGTTTGGGAAACTGAATTTCCTTACGTCTTTATCACCTCTCTTCTTATGCAGTTATTTGCAGTGTCCTCTTGCTGATGCTTCTCCATATGTTAAGTAATCATTTATGTCTATTTTCTCCTTTCCTGATATGCATTTATAAAGCATTATCATGTCACCTCTTTTCCTTCTCTCCTGTAGTGTTGGTAGATTCAGTTCATTTAGTCTTTCTTCGTAGCTTAGGTCCCTTAAGCTTGGTATCCATCTTGTAGCGGCCCTTTGAACTTTTTCAATCTTGTCTATGTGCTTTTTGAGATGAGGACTCCAGACTACTGATGCATATTCCAGGGTTGGTCTAATGAATGATGTTATTATCCTTCTTAGCATGTCTTCATTTATGTATGTGAATGCTATTCTCATATTTGCAAGCAGTGTATACATGTTCCGTACCTTCTCGCTGATGTGGTCAGCCGGAGATAGTCTGTTATTGATAATCACACCTAGGTCTTTCTCTCTTTCTGATGTGTATAGGGTTTTATTTCCTAACTTATAATCCCAGTCAGGTCTTTTTCCACTTTTACCAAACTTGATTACATGACACTTGTCCACATTGAATTCCATTTGCCATGAACTACTCTATTCATGAAGTTTATTTAATTCTTCTTGTAGCTCTTTACAAGAGTCTGTGTTAGTAATTCTCCTTTGTATTTTTGCATCATCTGCAAACATATTCAGATAGCTCTCATTTCCAGTGTTACTGTTTATATCATGTATATTCACTAAAAACATGATTGGTGCCAGCACTGAACCCTGTGGTACTCCACTAGTCACTTCTTTCCATGATGAGTAGTTTCCTCTTAGTACTGTCCTCATTTCTCTTTTTATGAGAAAGTCTTGCATCCAACAAAACAGTTTGCCTCGAATTCCTCCTTGATGGTACAGTTTCCATAAAAGTCTTTGGTGTGGTACTGTGTCAAAAGCTTTCTTGAAATCTAAATAGATACTGTCCACCCATCCTTCCCTTTCCTGTATTGTGTTTGTTACTCTGTCATAGTAGCTCAACAGATTAGTAACACATGATTTTCCTTTTCTGAAACCAAACTGTCTTTCTGTTATCATACTGTGTTCTTCTAGATGATTTACCCAAGCTTTTCTTATAAGTTTTTCCAATACCTTGCTTAACAACACTGGTCAGTGATACTGGTCGGTAGTTGAGTGGATTTTGTCTATTTCCTTTCTTGAATAAGGGGACAATATTTGCTTTTTTCCAAATATCAGATAGTTTACCTTGACTCAAGGATTTCTTGAAAATTAAAAATAATGGTTTACATAACTCCTTTGCACATTCCCGTAATACCCAACATGAAATTTCATCAGGACCACTTGCTTTTCCTCTGTCTAATCTACAGTACTTAACTCCTCCTGTATTACTTTTTCTGCTATTTGTATATCTGGTAGTATGTGTGGACATGCGTGTTCCACATAGTCCCTCTCAAAATTTTTTTCTTCTGTAAAAACTGTGTGTGTGTGTGTGTGTTTGTGTGTGTGTGTGTGTGTGTGTGTGTGTGTGTGTGTGTGTGTGTGTGTGTGTGTGTGTGTGTGTGTGTGTGTGTGTGTGTGTGTGTAAAACCGAAAATTTAAAACAAGAACTGATTAAAACGCTGGGTTAATCACACCAGCAAAAATGCCATAGGGTACTCACATCAAGTATTATTTAATTGAAGCAGAACAATGTCAATTAACCCCTATAGCCTAGAGGAGTGTATAAAAAAGGTGAAACATTCGTCTGATGACAGGCAGAAGAATAATAAGAGACGTCCTCCGGTTGGTGTAAAAAAAAAAAAAAAAATTAAACATTTATATTTACCTACTTGTCATATCAATAGATGGATGCTGCACGTTCAAATATTGTTTTGTAAGTCGACCCCCTTTATTACTGTCATACTGTATTTTCTAGCATCTTCTAACCAATCACCGTATAATAAACTCAGGAAGGAACTCTGTGACTAATAACATTAATTTTCTCTCCGGTAATGTAACCTCTTCAACCCATGAACCTCATTTTGAATGTGTCCTTGCACTCTAGGTAAGGTGATTATTCCGCTCTAGAGAGATTCGTCGAATTGCTGGGGTTATACATTCCTTTATACAAATATAAGCTTCCAATACTAGCCTGATTAAGATAAAAAAATAATGTCATCGGATTGCTCTAGTTAGTCATTCAACGTACTATACCACCATATGATATTATCACGCCTAAGGGAGAGGTCTTGCATTGGAAGAGACAGTAAAAGCTTCCGTATGGCTATAGTATCATCGTCTTTTCGAAAAGTTCCTCCCAAGCTGATTATCAACGTCTTTGTGCATCAGGAATAAAATGCAAAATAAGTCATCGGTGTGAAAGAGCCATGAAAAAATTCAACTTATCTCCATACTGGGAAGATGATTATCCTGTGTTATGTTTTACTGTCTGCCGGGAGACGATTTATTTACCCCAAGGACGTATAGTAAAGTAGGTGTAAATGTGCCATAATTACGTAGAAATATTTTGTAGAAATATGACAATGAGAAATAGTCCAGGCCCTTAGGGAGTTATGGGGAGGGTTTTGTGCAGATTTGTCTACAAGTACCAAATTTGGCTCAGATGTAGACCAGAACATACTTATTTCATTTTTGGAGAGCGCCAAGCCCAGCGCTCACTCGGGCCGCCATGTTGGCCAAATCCAAAATGGCTGCCAGCCGATACATGATTGTATCACAACTTCGTAACCGAAAGTCGTAGAATCATGACTGAACTCACTTTTTATAGGGTTTTGACCTCAAGGATTCCAAATTTGACCTCTGTTTTGACATTCTTGGTCATTATAACCCCCCAGTGGCATATAAAACGTCAAATGAGATCAAAACTAAGCCAAGTAAACACAAAGTTTTATTTAAATCATTTAATGTTCAACTCCCGAAATACTCCAGGCCCTATATGGCAGATTTGTCTCCAGGCACTAAATCTGGGCCAGATGTAGACCAGAACAGACTGATTTCAATTTTGGAGGCCTTTGCCTTTTGATGTGAACAACATAAATGTGGGCACTTGCGAGAATGCTACCGCACAAGTGTGTTACAAGAGTGTTGACCACCAGTCACATTGGAACTATAAGAAAACATCACTACTGCAAGATCTAATTGATTCTAATCTAGGTATCGTCATTGTTCACACATCCACCTTCACACTTGCACAACCCTGTGGAGCTGACTCCAGCCCTACAGCATTTGCAGTTTCCTGTGCAAGATCTCTCACAGCCACAGTGCAGGAGAATGGAACATGCCTTACTAGCATCTGTGAGTGATGTCCAGTATGGTAACCAGATACCATTGTCATCTTTCTGCCAGCCCCAATCACTGAAGTCGGGGATTTCCTGGTAAACTGAGGTTGCTTGATTCCAATAAAAGCTTGCCTGAAGCAGTGCCCTCTTTATGTGCTCAAACAGCGCTGCTTGAGTGGGTGGTATGTTCTCCAGTGTTTTTGTACCACTTGTAAAAAGACGGTGCCTGGCTTCGTTGACACTGGCAAAACCACATCCCTTACTGTACATGACTACCACAAATCGTTCCAGCTTCTGCATGTGCAAAGACTCAAGGGTTAAAAGTTTGTTGTCATGGATGAGGGCCACCAGTGTTTCAAGAAAGATGTGGGTGGGAGGCTTGAGAACGTGCTATCCAGTAGACCCTGTGATGTTTCAGCTCTCCAACCATGTAACCACCCTGAGGCAGACACAAGGATATTCTTTCACCTGGCACATGCTGCAGCACAGGGTCACAGGACAGCCTATGTTCATACCGTTGACAGTGATGTGGTGGTTCTTGCTGTATGCTTTTTCACCACACTTGGACTTTCACAGCTGTGGGTGGGCTTTGGTAGTAGAAAAGAATTCCGTGACATTCCCATCCATTATATCTGCTCTCACCTTGGACCCTCCAAGTCTCTGGCACTGCCACGCTTCCATGCCCTCACAGGATGTGACACTACATCACAGTTCATTGGATGTGGCAAAAAGACTGCCTGGGCATCTTGGCAAAGCACCCCGGGACTTACTGAAACACTGGTGGCCCTCACCCATGACAACAAACTCTTAACCCTTGAGTCTTTGCACATGCGGAAGCTGGAACGATATGTGGTAATCATGTACAGTAAGGGATGTCGTTTGGCCAATGTCAACGATGCCAGGCACCATCTTTTTACAAGTGGTACAAAAACACTGGAGAACATACCACCCACTCAAGCAGCGCTGTTTGAGCACATAAAGAGGGCACTGCTTCAGGCAAGCTTTTATTGGAATCAAGCAACCTCAGTTTGCCAGGATATCCCCGACTTCAGTGATTGGAGCTGGCAGAAAGATGACAATGGTATCTGGTTACCATACTGGACATCACTCACAGATGCTAGTAAGGTATGTTCCATTCTCCTGCACTGTGGCTGTGAGAGATCTTGCACAGGAAACTGCAAATGCTGTAGGGCTGGAGTCCACTGCACAGGGTTGTGCAAGTGTGAAGGTGGATGTGTGAACAATGATGATACCTAGATTAGAATCAATTAGATCTTGCAGTAGTGATGTTTTCTTATAGTTCCAATGTGACTGGTGCTCAGCACCCTTGTAACACACTTGTACGGTAGCATTCTCGCAAGTGCCCACATTTATGTTGTTCACATCAAAAGGCAAAGGCCTCCAAAATTGAAATCAGTCTGTTCTGGTCTACATCTGGCCCAGATTTAGTGCCTGGAGACAAATCTGCCATATAGGGCCTGGAGTATTTCGGGAGTTGAACATTAAATGATTTAAATAAAACTTTGTGTTTACTTGGCTTAGTTTTGATATCATTTGACGTTTTATATGCCACTGGGGGGTTATAATGACCAAGAATGTCAAAACAGAGGTCAAATTTGGAATCCTTGAGGTCAAAACCCTATAAAAAGTGAGTTCAGTCATGATTCTACGACTTTTGGTTACGAAGTTGTGATACAATCATGTATCGGCTGGCAGCCATTTTGGATTTGGCCAACATGGCGGCCCGAGTGAGCGCTGGGCTTGGCGCTCTCCAAAAATGAAATAAGTATGTTCTGGTCTACATCTAAGCCAAATTTGGTACTTGTAGACAAATCTGCACAATTTAGTCCCTAAGGGCCTGGACTAAAAGAGGTACTTGGGAATCTCCTGAGCCAACGAGAACAATCCTCTCTCTCTCTCTCTCTCTCTCTCTCTCTCTCTCTCTCTCTCTCTCTCTCTCTCTCTCTCTCTCTCTCTCTCTCTCTCTCTCTCTCTCTCTCTCTCTCCAGATAGATAGACATTTGTATGTATATATACAATATATGTACAGTTGCCCCAAGAAGTGTTGGCTGAGTTTCATATTGCTTCGGTTACTCTGTACTGCCGTAGGATCAGTGAAAACTTAGTTAATTTATGGTAAAAATGTTGTGTGTTCATCACGTCATATCAGATAACATATAGAGTATATCACGCAAGAAATTATGTAAAGTCAATAACATGAGACAATGATATATTAGAAGTTAACACTTACATACGTTTCCCGATTTGAATGAATGTGTCTTGTATTACTCCACGAGCGGCGCTCAGTAAAACGTGGTTCCTGTTGTATTTGCTTCCAAGGTTTTCAAATACAGAGGCTCTAGTTCCAAAGATGAATCAAGGAAATTTATTGTAACTGTAATATACTACTATATTTTCAAATACTATGGTGATGATATAGCACAACAAGGATGCCACAACAGTGATATTATACTTAATATCCAACCCGAGGTAGCAGGTAGACTTTTCTCCCTTTTATTCCTTGGCTTCCCATTGATTATAATAATTATAATTAGCTATTTCATTCCAAACTGATGCAAAATTATTTTCAATTGTAAGGAGGCATGACAAATTTAACCCTTTTCTCTTACGGTAGGCAATTAAAAGGACCAAAACATGGGTGTTTAAACTCTTGTAATGCAAAAGCTCATACTTTTGCTGTCATTTTCATCAATAATAGTTTTCTTTTTAAATAAACGGCTGTCCTGCTTAACTGAAAATGCTGATATTCGAGTTTTGAACTGGGTGATTCGTTTATGAAACTCTGCACTTATTACTCTTACCAATCGTTTGTGCATTGATGATACTAGGCTATGATACACGTTGGCATTCTACAAGGAGCTCCAACTCTTGGCAAATTTTCAAAGTTTTCTTTATATTTCATTCACAGATAGTCCTCTTGCTTAGATTAAATCTTCCAGAGATTTTTCTACAGTAAATGAAAAACTGGGGAATGCAGTGTACTAACCATTTGAAATAGCCTACTAACCTATTACGCCGCTTTCCTGCTTTCTGTCGACGTCCATGGAGACAACAAAAACGTAAATAAATGAATTTAATTTATTTCCCAGTACTGTAATTGAAATTATTTTGTAAATTTTAATTATTGATTTAATTTATTTATTGAATCCCTTTTGTCTTCAATCGTGCCCTACTAAAAAAGTTATTGTTTTTTACTAAAATGCCGGGTTTGGGCTCTGAAAACAACACGACACTCCAAGAAAGAGCCCACGGAGATGTAAACAGCGCACGGTCCAGCTCCGTGCAAGAGGGACGTAAGTCTGCCCGGGCCACACGCCCCTATGACCCGCAACTCGCCCGCCACCACCATAGCAGGACACCGCAACTACCTTGCGGGCAACCCGACCCTCGACAACCATGGGGTGGAGCTGTTACTCCAGCTCCAGTCAGCACCTCTGAGACGGCTGGTAGCTGCTCAACCCTCCTACAGGAGACGGTCTGCAGCCGCTCTGGAGGCAAACAGGAGACGACCTGTAGCTGCTCCCACCTTCGTCAGGAGACGGCCAGAAGTGCCCCTGATGAGACGGCCTGTAGCCGCTCGACCCTCCTACAGGAGATGGCCTGCAGCTGCTCCGGAGGCCAACAGGAGACGACCTGTAGCCGCTCCCGCCTTCGTCAGGAGACGGCCAGTAGCCGCTCTGAAGGTACCCCTCAAGAGACGGCCTGTAGTCGCTTGACTCTCCTACGGGAGACAGCCTGCAGCTGCTCTGGAGCGAACCAGGAGACGGCCTGTGGGCGCTCTGAAGGTGCCCCTGAGTTGGCCTGTAGCTGCTCCCTCCCCCAGGCCACGGCCATTAGCTGCACCCCCAGAAGGCCATGGCCAGTAGCCTGGCCCTACGGCAGGAGACGGCTGGTAGCTGCTCCTCCATCAGGTGCTGACTCCTGTTCACCAACCTACCCTCCAGAGGGAGCCCCCAGCCTGGAGGAGTACTGGAAAGGCCCCGTGACTACCACCGGGCTCTTCTCCCTGCAGCAGGATCCAGAGAGAACTCGCCTGATGAATCCCAATGTAGGCCAATGCCGCAACCCCCCTCCGGACGGCGTCTCTGAACACCGGGGACCGCAGCCCTGGGGACCTCCAGACCGCCCCCAGGACCCCCAGGCAGGACCTCCCTACACCCAGACCCCAGAGATCTTCGTCCTCCGTCAGGCGCCTGAGCGAGAAGTTCAGGCAGCTATTTGGCCCCAGCCCCGAGGGCCAGACTCCTTCCCCAAGCCCCAAAAGCGAGGGACCCTTCGCCATCAGCAGCCCCGGACGAGAGAGGACGTCCCTACGTGTGATCCCATGGCCCCTGAACGGAGGGCCCAGGTGGAACCCAGCCCCATCAGTAGTGAGGCTGAGTCACATCCACCGCCCTTGTACCTGACCGCCACGACACCCAGACCCGAAAGAAGTGACAGTGAAAGCAGTGTCCGTGAGACAGTGAAGTAAAGGCAGAACAGTGAATTAACAGTATAAAGGAAGTCAGTGAAAAAAGCATCAGTGACAATATAAAAGAGTGGTGGAATAAGTAAGGTAACAGTGAAACAGTGAACATGGCAAGGCAGTGAAATACGGGTCCATCACAGTGAATACGCTACCAAATAATAACGCCACACCACAATAAGATCATAAGCAGACCCAAGTGTTAAAGTAATAATTACCCACAGTGAGATACTACCACCAGTTCCACCAATATATAAAACTTGGACTTCCTGCAATAATAGTGCATAACCCCTCTGCCCTAAGTGCTATTCACCTTACTCGACCTCGACCTGAGGAGTATCCTGCGCGATACTAACAACCCATATCTAGGCCTAGGAATTATAATTGTCCAGTATATCTGTACTTGTGACATCCACCAGTTCTGCTGTAGAACTTAATAATACACATGTAAGGTTGTTGCCTTGAGTTACTGTGTCCTGCCTCTCTCCTATTTGTCAAAGCTCCGGTCTAGAAAGAGAACCAACTACACACTAGGCGTTAGAGGGACGGGAAGCCGACCCTAAAACACTTAGCATTACAGTTACCATGCCTTATGTAAACTCCGGAACTTATCCCTGACTGTTCCTGAGCAATAGTTCTGAAATATCAATTTCTTCCATTTAGAATTTTCTATCCTCTCAAGTAACGAATTGCTTCCTACAGCTTTCAAATATGGCGGTACTTTGGCATTTACTTATTGTTTTAACAGTTTTACACAACAGGTTTCACCATGTAAAAATAAAAGGAAGAACATGTGTGTTATCGCTGACCGAAATCTGGGTACCCTACCGTCACTTCTTTGGGCGACTGTACTGTACGTACCTGCATCACTTCATCCATCAAACCGTCTATAAATTTCTGTCTACGTATTCATCTGTCCATTCATTCATCACAGTATATCTTTATCATTGTTTTTCCTCAGTCTGTCTGTCTGTCAGTATTGCTCTCTCTGTATCAGTGTGACTGTCACCCATTCATTCATTCATCTATCTAATTAACAATATGCCCATCCAGTCAAACAACTCTGTCCCGTCCATTTTTTTTTGGTCTACAAATCTATACATTTAAATATCCATCCATCTGTCCATCCATCCATATATCTGTCTGTCCATCCATCTACTGTACAGTAAATGTCTATGTTGCATCCAGTAACTCACTCTATAAATGGTGAGGTATACGCTGGCTTTTCAGTGCAATGGTAAATGAGAACAAATTACAGTTATCATCACTGCCATTAACATCGCCACTACCATTATTACTACCATCACCACCACCACTAACGTTATTATCCTTACAACTGTCATCACTACCAACACCAGCACAGGTATCATCACTATCGTCTACCATCCTGATCATCACCATCAGCACCAACGCCATAAATATCAATTACCGACATACATTCTCAACATCGCTGTCATCATCACCATTTACACCATCACTCTTGTAGCCATTACCATCACTATTACAACTACCACTGGCATAACCATTGCCATCAGTATCACCCTCATCTGTCACCTCCGTCATTCGTCATTATCACCATCGTCATCACCATTATCTCTACCACTGTCACATCTCTATCTCCATCACCATCTTCATCATCACCATTTACCTCTACCACAATCACATCTCTATCTCCATCATCACCACAATCACTGGCAAAAATCCCGCACCATACGACATTTCCATCTAATTATAACTCATCACACGGAAAAATATTTAACGGTCATAATATCTGATAATCTGAAGCAAAGTAGTCATTTCTTAATATGAGACCAGGATGGGTGGATGGAACAGAAAAAGTGGAAAGAGTCACAATGAGTGACTGTAGAGTCACTCACTGTGACTCTACAGTGAGTGACAAGCCAAATGGTTTCTTGTACACCAGGGAACCATTTACTACGCCGAGTGGTAACATATAACCAATATTTGGAGCCTGGTGGTTTAGTGGGTAATTAAGGCGCTTCAACCGGATTCAGCCTGTGTAGGTTTATCTCCAAGAGGTGGCTTGGGTTCATCGCTCACGTAATGCCACTCAGGGATAAGTGAGGCTCGTCACTCTCATCTTACCGTAAATGTCAGGACCAACTTGCCTAGCCCCGGGCTTCTATGCTTCTCATGGGACAACATAAATCGGATGATGGAGGGATGAATGGAATAGAAAAAGATGAAAGAAAAAAAAAATCCATACACCAGATAACTGATGTCCTCCATTCACAGAAAATCTGTAACAGTTGGATCTAAACAGCTGTAAGTTGAAGTTTTAGGGGAAACAACTCTGGGGAAGCGAGTTCCAAAGAGATCCAGTTCGGGGAACAAAAAAAATTCTGATAAGCAGACGTTCTGCAATATGGCTGTGTGACACTCCAACCATGAACGCTACCAGATGCCCGTGTAGCGCGGGAGAAGGCATGGAGAGATGGCACAATGGAACTTCGTCTGAGCATTTGCCATAAAAGTATCTGAATAATAATGCAAGGGAGGCAACATTCCTTCTTACCTGTAGGGAAGGTATTTTATTTGTAATAGCAGGGTTATTAGTAATTCAAACAGCTGTGTTCTGAATTTTGTTTGGGTGTTTTAATGCAACCTCTCCACATCCAGTTAATACATACCGGTGATGTTTAACTAAAAAACAATAAAAAACTGCAGCTAGTTTTACGACTACTGCTACTGAGAAGTTTTTTTTTTTTTTTATGTGAGGAAGAAGGAACCAAAGGCAATGTGCCCGCAAAACTTTTCCTTCCAAGAGAAAAACAAAATACAAGAGAGAGAAGCAAATTCAAGATCCATTCATTTCCAGATGCCTGGACACACTGCGTTTGAAAGACTGGAGATCATAGGAAGCAGGAAATACAAACAGAGGGAGACAGTTCCAGAGTTGACCTGTTGCATAAATGAAGGACTGGGCGTAACGGTTAACTCTTGCATTAAAGAGTTGGACAGAAAAGGGATGAGAGTTTGCTGCTAGACGGGTGCTATGCGTCCGTCGTAGAAGTGAGGGATGCATGCAGACAGTTCAAAGGAACAGTGATCAATGAATAGCGATAGAAAAGAGATAAAGATGCAACATTCCGGCGAAGAGACAGAGGTTGAAGGGAGTCAGTAAGAGGGGGAGAGTTAATGAGACGAAAAGCCTTTGACTCCACCCTACTGAGAAGAGCTGTATGTAGGGAGCCTCCCCACACATGAGAGTTGTACTCCACACAGGGGCGGATAAAAACCCTGCATAGAGTCAACAATTGTGCAGGGGCAAAGAAGGAACGGAGTCGGCTTAGCACACCCAATCGCTTGGAAGCAGATTTTACAAGAGCTGTAATATGATCTTTCCAAGACAAGTCCCGAGCATATGAAACCCCAAGCATGTTCAACGATGATGCAGGATTAAGTTGAGTATTATTAAACATAAGTGGGTATACCTGTGGAAGATTTTGTCGTGTTGATAGGTGCAAAAACTGAGTCATTGATGCATTAAAAACAATCAGATTATTTTTACCCCAGTCAGAGATACGAGCCAAGTCAGACATTAGGTGTGCCATAGCCTCATCCCATGCCTGTTGAAGTAACTGCTGAGATGGACGTTGTGGGAATCGAATGGAAAGGTGAAGGGTGGAGTCATCAGTGTATGAGTGGATAGGGTTAGATGTACACCTGCGGCCCATTTGATATTGTACTGTACTTGTCTGGCGATTCGTGTGCCACTAGTCTAGGGCATGGTCTAGGGTTTGAAACCAACCAGTGGCGAACAGTGGGTGCCGCTGTCGTATGATTACACATGTTCGTACACTGTCGGTTCTACCGATGGCATATACAGACTCTAGGTCAAGCACACATGGATAATAAACCGCTTCGACATTAACATGCAGCACTCCTCCTTCAGACACCGTTTCCCAGCACACCTCACCAGCATGTGAAATGGGTACTTCTGAGTGTCACTCTCCCTGCTAAGGGGGAGATAATACGATATTGTTGTTGTGTTTCGCGTGTATCGTTTCACAGAAAGCTGCAAATCATTTTTTTCTGTGGAGCTACCCAATACTGAAAACCTCTCATTGCCTTCTGTCCCAACGAACTCTGCAAAACGCCCGACACTGTGCTACAATAACCAATTTTAATCCCCGCAATATATATATATATATATATATATATATATATATATATATATATATATATATATATATATATATATATATATATATATATATACAGTATATATATATATATATATATATATATATATATATATATATATATCTATATATATATATATATATATATATATATATATATATATCTATATATATATATATATATATATATATATATATATATATATATTTGTGTGTGTGTGTGTGTGTGTGTGTGTGTGTTCTTGGTAATACTAGACGATTTTATTCAGGTTTAGAAAAGACTTTACGAACTAGTGGAGTTAGACATAACCTTCCCTAACGTCTTTTTTTTTTTTTTTTTTTTTTTTTTGGTCTCATTATCTTGAATAAAACTGCCTCGATGTACGTAAAATAAACTACTCATATAGGTTATCGTTGTGAAGGAGCCTTTCAGTGGTGATATCTTATTTCACTCTGTGTCGCTATATGTTATTCAACACTAAGGAGCCCTCTCTTAGGGAAGAGACTACGTCTGATCTTTTAAGTTCCCAATATCACTCGTAAGTATAATATCGTTTGTTGACGCCAACCTTCACATTTCCACCAGTCTCCCTCTGTGTCCAGAACGGCAGCTGCTTCAGCAATCCTTAAATCAAGCTTTGGCACATCTCATTCCGTCCTGTCAGTTATTTCCGACTTGGGTAAAAGAAACCATGTTGTTTTTTAATGCAACCCAACCCCTTCATCTTTCGAACCACGAAAATTATCCACAGGATTATTCACCTAAATATTCAACAATAAACAAATCAGTCCTTTGTCGTCTCTCAGTATCCTTGTTTTCTTTTTTTCTGGAACTAATCATGGAAAGATCACTTTACCCAAATTACAAAATCGGCTTGTATAATATCAGTGTGCTATCAGTATGCTAAACCGATTTTGTGATTCCTTTACTCATACAGGGGTTGTATTCGCCCCAGTATAGAGTACATCTTCCATGCTGTGTGTGTGTGTGTGTGTGTGTGTGTGTGTGTGTGTGTGTGTGTGTGTGTGTGTGTGTGTGTGTGTGTGTGTGTGTGTGTGTGTGTCAGAGGGCGGGAAACTCTTTCAACTCTTCTAAACAGAGTGACATCAAAGGCTTTTCTTCATTTTCCTTCTCCTTACTCCCTGTAACTTCTCTCTGTTTGCTGCATTGCTACATCGAAATTGTTTTACTATCTTTATTTCAATAGTCACTGCCCCTCTCAGCTGTCCGTTTTCATCATCCTCCATTAAGGTGGGCACGTAACACCCGTCTGGGGGCATAGACATCCCTTTTCTTTCCAGCTCTCTAATGTAAGAGTTAACAGATAGTCACTTATGTGGAGTAGACTGTAGCACCAGTCGAACAGGGCTGTACCCGCAAGGTGGATGGAAAGCTGATGACAGGGACAGCGGAGTTCCCTTTTCATTAGCCCTCGGGACTAGTTCCTGACCATCCCCCTTTGCTGAACTTTTTCAGTGTTTCAGTAACACAGACAGCAGGAGAGAATGCTCCCCAATACATGTTTCTCTAACTATCAACACCAAACTACATGCACAGTACACACTACATTTCCTTTTCAAAATTAAAAAAAAGAAATATGGCTGTAGTAAATCAGGCCTTGGAGTCCTCAGAAGGGGGGAACCCCTCACCCGGTGACGACTCAAAGTGATGCCTGGAACCACTGTCTGACTCACTTCTTCATTTCTGCAACATTCGCGGCCTTCCCTGTAACTTTCTCTCTGTCGAACACCACCTCTCCTCCTCTTAGCCTCACCTTCTCTTCTTGACAGAGGCTCGGCTGTCTGAGGCAACTGACAGCAAACCCTTTTCTGTTTCTTCCTACTTTCTTTATACTCATTTCAAAGCCAAAGGTGGCTGTTGTGTATATGTATGCAACGATTTATCTTGCTCTCGTGTTCCTGAACTTGATTCTTTTGAATTCGCTACTCTCTGGCTTTGGCTTTCTTGTCATTCTCTGACTAAATATATCTACGTTGTTTACTTATCTCCTAATTCTACTGACTATGAAAAATTCTTTGACTATCTTACTTCTATGATGGAACACATTCTATCCATTTCTCCTTTCTCTGAAATCTCCATTCTAAGAGATTTCAATGTTCACCACCACCTTTGGCTCTCCTCTCCTTTTACTGATCCACCAGGTGAACAAGCCTACATCTTTTCTATCCTGAATGACCTAGAGCAGCTTCTACAGCACCCTACCCATATCCCTGACTGCCTTGGAAGGGCTCCAACATACTTGACCTCTTCCTTACAACTACTCCTTCTGCTTACGCTGTTAATCTTTCCTCTCCGTTCGGCTCCTCTGATCACAACCTTATTACCTTAAACTGTCCTATCGCTCCTGTACGACCTGTGGACCCTCCAAAGAAACGTTGATTGTGGCACTTTAAAGGTGCAGATTTGGAGGCCCTCATGTAGTGCCATAATTTTAAGTATTAGTATAAGTTAGTATAAGCTAGTATTGTAAGTGTAATCTTAGGTAATGTTATAAATATAGTCTGTACAGTTCCTATTTTAACCGTTAAGTTCTATATTTAAGTTTAGTCTTAGTTGATAATCATAATGTGCATAGATTCTGATATTGATAGTCAAGTATTGATGTGAATATGATTAATGTTTGCATATAGCCGCGGAAATTTTAGTAGGGATTAATAATCATGAATGTCTTTCTTCGTATTCTGATCTAGAGATTTATATATTGAAGGTAATAATATTCCCCTTTTGAACTATGCAGCAGTGAATTAGATTGTCTGAAGTAAGATTGTTGAAGGTAATCATTAGTGAAGTGCGAAATTCATGTTATTGGCGTCGTGTTTACAGTCGCGAAGGCACATGAAGCTTGCACGGATAATAAAACTGTTTGAAGTCCTAATTGATTTGGCGTCGTTATGACTAAAGTTCCTGATTAAAGACCTGTACCGATTAGCCAGGCAGAGAGACAGAGCTGGGCGGGATGTGCAGCATGATAGAATGATAAAGGATGCAGATGGCAATGTACTGACAAGTGAGGAGAGTGTACTAAGAAGGTGGAAGGAGTATTTCGAAGAGTTGATGAATATAGAAAATATGAGAGAGGGAAGGTTGGAGGAGTTGGAGGTAGTGAGTCAGGAATCGCAAGAGATGAGCAGAGAGGAAGTGAGGAATGCCATGAAGAGGATGAAGGATGGCAAGGCAGTGGGTCCAGATGGTATACCAGTGGAAGCATGGAGGAGCTTAGGAGAGATGGCTGTAACGTGGTTTACCAGATTCTATAACAAAATCCTGGAGGGTGAGAGGATGCCGGAGGAGTGGAGAAAAAGTATTCTAGTTCCGATTTTCAAGAACAAGGGTGATGTGCAGTGCTGCAGCAACTACAGAGGTATAAAGCTGATCAGCCATGCAATGAAGATATGGGAAAGAGTGGTGGAAGCTAGGCTGAGATGAGAAGTGAGGATCTGCGAGGAGCAATTTGGTTTCATGCCAGGGAGAAGTACTATAGACGCAATATTTGCTTTGAGAATGGTGATGGAGAAGTACAGAGAAGTCCAGAAGGAGTTGCAGTGTGTGTTTATAGCCTTGGAGAAGACTTATGATAGGGTACCGAGAGAGGAGCTGTGGTACTGTATGAGAGAGTCAGGAGTGGCAGAGAAGTACGTAAGGGTGGTGAAGGACATGTCCGACGATAATGTAACATCAGTGAGATGTGCAGTAGGAATGACTGAGGGTTTCAAGGTGGAGGTGGGATTGCATCAAGGATCGACTTTGAGCCCCCTCTTGTTTGCAATGGTGATGGACAAATTGACAGATGAGATTAGACAGGAGCCTCCGTGGACAATGATGCTTGCAGACGACTTTGTGATATGTAGTGAGAGCCGGGAGGAAGCTAAGGCAGAGTTTGAGAGATGGAGATATGCACTGGAGAAAAGGGGAATGAAAGTAAGCAGAAGCAAGACTCAGTACATGTGTGTAAATGAGAGAGATGACAGGGGAACCGTGAGGCTGCAAGGTGTACAGGTGGCAAAGGTAGAGAAAATCAAATACCTGGGGTCAACTGTACAAAGTAACGGAGACTGTGGTAGAGAGGTAAAAAAGAGAGTGCAGGTGGGATGGAGTGGGTGGAGGAAGGTGACAGGAGTGACCTGTGACAGAAGGGTCTCTGCAGAAATGAAAGGGAAAGTTTATAAGACCGTAGTGAGGCCAGCCCTGTTGTACAGAATGGAGACAGTACCACTGACAAAAAGACAGGAGGCACAGTTGGAGGAAGCAGAATTGAAGATGTTGCATCTTTCACTAGGAGTGACGAGGTTGGGCAAAATTAGAAATGGACATATTAGAGGGACAGCACACGTAAGTCAGTTTGGGGACAAAGCTAGAGAAGCGAGACATGGATGGTTTGGACATGTGCGGAGGAGGGATGAGGAGTATGTCGGGAGGATGATGCTGGAAATGGAGTTACCAGACAGGAGAAAGAGAAGAAGACCAAAGAGAAGGTTTACGGATGTAGTGAAGGAGGACATGCAGGTGGTTGGTGTAAGAGAAGAAGATGCAGAAGACAAAGTAAGATGGAGAGTGATCCGCTGTGGCGACCCCTAAGGGGAGAACCGAAAGAAGAAGAGGAAGAAGAAGATTATTAAAGTTCTTGTACTCTTGTTACAAAAATTTTAAACATCGTAAGTCATTTATCTACGTATGTTGAGAGTAAATGTATATCTCGTATTCTTTGGAGATCTAGTAGAAACAAAATATTACAAAGTAATCAGTTAAAGTTTTAGCTGATTTCTGAACACTGTGCTGATGCTTATAAAAGGCGGGGAGAGCCGTGCCAAGCAATGAGACTCTGCATCTCTCCCCATCATTACAGGTTAGTTTCGAATTCTCATCCTCCACCCCCCCTTTTCTCCCTCGTGTAAAAAGTCCTCATATTTGTGAGTTAAATTAGTGATATTTCCCCTGATCCCTCTTGTACTGAATAATGAGATCATCGCTCCTCTTCATCATTACAGATCGTCCATTCAAGCCACTACCAAAAGCATCACACTAAATCACCCCCTCCCCCATTTTTCCTAGTTCATGTAGCTTAAGTGAAGAGTATATTGGCTTGTCCATTTTCATGACGGTCCACATAATCACTGTTCATATAATTACTGTAACTGGACTGTATAAGATTCTTGAGTTATATGAGTTTAATTCTGAAGAGAATGTGTTGGTGGTAATCAGTATTCTTTGAATCTTCCCGAGAGTCCAACTGTGACCACAGGATTAATAGATCCATGTGTATCAGTATTCTTTGAATCTTCCCAAGAGTCCAACTGTGACCACGGGATTAATATACCCATGTGTATCAGTATTCTTTGAATCTTCCCAAGAGTCCAACTGTGACCACGAGATAAATATACCCATGAGTATCAGTATTCTTTGAATCTTCCTGAGAGTCCAACCATGACCACAGGATTAATATATCCATGTGTATCAGTATTCTTTCAATATTAGCTTAGCTTGTAAAGTTTCATGTTTCTAGTGATATAGATCCTCATTATTATTTCGTTTAGGTTTACTCACAGTTTGAAGAGTAATCTGTCTCAGTTCTTAATGCTTAGTAAATCTTAGGTTAAGTTAATTCAAGTTCGAGTTTTGCTATCCTTTAAGAAGTGGTACAGATGAGATTGAGTGGCCCGCAAGGTGTGCTTGTATCTAACGGCTCACGCACTCTCCTAAAGATCACGCTACCTCATTTCCCATAAACCCTCAAGTAAGATCACGCTACCCCATTCTTCATAATCACTAAAATTCTCGGCATTACACTGGTGGTATCAAAAATTTCTTGCGTTACACTGGTGACCAAAATTCTAAGCATTCCACTCAGGCCGTTCTTCTTTGATTTTCCATGGAATGATTATTGCATCCATGGCCGGGAGCCACGCTTGTTCTAATGCTGTCCGCAACAAGGAGAGGGCCTATAAAAGGTGTCAGAGCCAACCCACCTCTGAAACACATCTTGTTTATGTTTCTCTCCGAAATCGTGCTAAGTCTGTTCTTCGCTCTGCTAAAGATAATTTCATCCGTACGAAATGCTCTCAACTCTCTAACTCGAATTCTTCCTGCTTCTTCTGGCACCTTGCCAAAAACCTTTCTAACAACTTTACCTCATCATCGTTCTCTCCTCTTTTCAATTCTGATGCCTCTGTACCTATTTATTCTGCTGATAAAGTAGATCTCTTCACTCAGACTTTCTCCTCCAAATCCACCTTGGACGATTCCCTCAGACATCCTCATGGCTGACATTAAAATTTTTCAGCTGATGTATTTTCTGCCATCACTGGCCTCAATACTAACAAGGCATATGGACCTGATGGAGTCCCTCTGTTGTCCTCAAGAACTGTGCTTCAGTGCTTCAACCCTGCCTAAGTAAACTCTTTCGCCTTTGTCTGTCAACTTGTACCTTTCCTTCTTGCTGGAAGTTTGCTCTTATTCAGCCAGTCCAAAAGAATGGTGACCATTCCCAACCCTCTAACTATCGTCCAATTGCTTTAACATCCTGTCTCAAAAGCTTTCTAGTCAATTCTTAACAGAAAAAAATTAAAGCACCTTCCTATCACAACCCTCTTTCTGATCATCAGTATGGGTTCCGTCAAGGACACTCCACTGACAATCTTCTCACCTATCTTTCAGACTCCTGGTCATCCTCCTTTCGGGACTTTGGCGAAAGCTTTGCCATTGCACTTGACATCTAAAAGGCTTTCAATCGAGTCTGGCATAAATCTTTAATTTCCAAACTGCCCTCCTACGGTTTCTATCCTTCTTTCCGAGCCTTCATCTATAGCTTCCTTTCTTGTCATTCTATAGCCGCTGTAGTAGATGGCTATCATTCTTCTCCTAGATCTAGCAACAGTGATGTTCCTCAGGGCTCCGTCCTATCACCAGCTCTCTTCCTTTTATTCATCAATGACCTTCTCAGCTGTACATTTAACTTTATCCATGCATACGCTGATGATTCCATCCTTCACCTTTCCACTCGGTTCCTGCAACTTCCATCTCAGCAGTTACCTCAACAAACAAGAGATGAGGCTATGGCACACCTAATGTCTGACTTGGCACGTATCTCTGACTTGAGTAAAAGTAATCTTGTTGTCTTTAATGCATCAGAAACTCAGTTTTTACACCTATCAACCTGACAAAATCTTCCACAGGAGTTTCCATTAATGTTTAATGATATCCAGCCCTATCCTGCATCTTCCTTGAACATGCTTGGGGTTTCTTTCACTTGGGACTTATCTTGGAAAGATCATATTGCATCTCCTGTAAAATCTGTTTCCAAGAGATTAGGTGTGCTAAGCCGACACCATACCTTCTTTACCCCAGCACGGTTGTTGACTTTATATGCGGGTTTTATTCGTCCCTGTGTAAAGTACAACTAGCATGTGTGAGAAGGCTTCCCACATATTCCTCTTCTCAATAGGGTGGAGTCAAAGGCTTTTCGTCTCATCAACTCTCCTCCTCTTACTAGCTCCCTTCAACCTCTGTCTCTTCGCTGCACTGTTGCATCTTTATCTCTTTTCTGTCACTATTTCAGTGGTCGCTGCACCTCTGAACTGTATGCTTGCATCCCTCCACCTCTTTGACAGGTGAGTAACACCAGCCTAGCAACAAACTCTCATCCCTTTTCTGTCCATCTATCTAGTGCAAGAGTTAACCGATACTTCCAGTCCTTCATTTATGCAACAGGTCAAGTCTGGAACTGTCTCCCTCTGTCAGTATTTCCTACTTCCTATGATCTCCAGTCTTTCAAAAGCAGTGTGTCCAGGCTTCTGGAAATGAACCGATCTTTGGCACCCTTTTGTATTGTTCTTTATTTTTTCTTGGAGGGAACGGATTGCAGGCTCGTGGCCTTTGGTTCCTTCTTTCTTGAAAAAAAAAAATTAGATCAACTCTGGATGTGTCTTCCTTACTCTGTATTTCCCTTGGCCTATGAACTCATGGCAGCTAGACGCATTGTGCCCAGGCATCTCAAAATCAACAGATCTTGATTCTTATACTCTTTTGTTCAGTTATCTTAGGAAATGGCTACTTTTTGTAGATACTCAACCATGATTTTTCTTTTCATTTTGCAATAAAATGTAATTGCACAAAATACTATTTCGTCTGTCCTATCTTGGCGGAGACTTCATCTTTTCATAAGCTTATTTCACGTAGTTTGACAGATCAAAACAATAATTCTTGTTCTTTGTCATTCGTAACACATCTTTGTGACTATATATCATAGTCTGGTGTTAATCTCTTGTAATAGCTCAGTGGTAAAATAAGACAATATTACGACAATGCATCCATTCACTACCACTTTTTCGTGACCATCACCACATCTTAGTGTCGATCTGATCTTACAGTAGAGCAGTGAAGCTAGAGAGCTTGCAGTTTTGGATAAAGTTAATAGTACTTAATGTGTGTTAATCCAGTGACTCTGGCCCTTTGAGTCTTATGCACTGTCCATCCCACAGCGGCCACCTCACCACAGCGATGGATATTATCCACCCACAGTTACGCCGGGTTTTATTGTCACTTCCCTACACAGCGGCATACCATGTTTGTTTTTTATACCACACTTTTACAACACACACGGTTTATTTCAAATAATCTCTCTCTCTCTCTCTCTCTCTCTCTCTCTCTCTCTCTCTCTCTCTTTATACCACACTACAACACACGTTTTATTTCAAATAATCTCTCTCTCTCTCTCTCTCTCTCTCTCTCTCTCTCTCTCTCTCTCTCTCTCTCTCTCTCTCTTTTATACCACACTACAACACATTTTATTTCAAATAATCTCTCTCTCTCTCTCTCTCTCTCTCTCTCTCTCTCTCTCTCTCTCTCTCTCTCTCTCTCTCTCTCCAAGGTTCAGGTCATTATGCCACGTATATCTTTTAATTATAATGTTCTTCATAAAAGTACCACCACTACCCACTGACGACAGCAATTGGGCTACAACTACAAAACCACAGTACCAAAACAATCACCACAACTGAAGAAAACATGGCATACTTTAAGCAGTCTTTCTTTCCTACATTTTTATAGAGTAAACGATAAAAAACATAAAATATGAAAGTAAGTCAGTGTCTTCGCCGCCCAAGATTTTTCCATTTTCACATCCTTCTTACCACTTCCCCCAAAGGGGAAAAAAATGAAAAGCTAGTCTTAACCATCACCGCTGGTTAATTTTCCATTCCCAGGTTTATTCAGAAAGTAAATAAATCACTGCCATCACCATCAAAGTAATCTCCCACTTATATCTATAATTTAATAAGCTTACCTCTCAGGAAGAAAAATACACACGCTCACAAAACAATCTCTCATTCCAAAGCTAAAAATGAAAAAAATAGCTAAATGCCCTCATTGCTAAAAACCTGGTCTTTCCACAATTTTAGGTGCCAGGTAATATTTAAAAAAATCAACTATATATAACCACATAATCCTTTTCCATTCACACAACTTTGTACAACGAAGGATAAGGTAAAAGAAAATTCCAAATATTCAAATACTGCCAGCAACATGAAATCACCTTCGTTTCCCATAGTTCATGAAGAACGTAAAAAAACAAAAACAATTGGAGGAGCATTCAGTGGAGAGCGTCTCTCTGACAAGGGTGACGAAATTCCAGATCCAGAATATGTAATATAATCTGGACCCGTCCCCAAAATTAATAGATTGTTCCCTGGGACAAGGGGCTATCTACTCTCCAAATTCGGTCCAAATCTCTCTTTTAGTTTTGAAATACTCATGCTAACGGACAAACAAACAATCAGGGGTGAAAATGTGCTCCTCCTGTTGGAGAGAAAAAATGTAAAATTCAGCCAAAACTACTACTCCTTTCCATAATTTCTAAAGCAGAATAATAGACAACCACCATGAACATCATCACATCATCATCATCTCCAAGACCATTATTCACACCTATGGATGGGATACGGAATGATGAAAGATATCCGCGACCATCACAGAATATTTTTTGTATAACTTTACGGACGTAATATATATATATATATATATATATATATATATATATATATATATATATATATATATATATATATATATATATACTGTATATGTGTGTGTGTGTGTGTGTGTGTGTGTGTGTGTGTGTGTGTGTGTGTGTGTGTGTGTGTGTGTGTTCATTTACATATTAAAAACAATAAACAAAAAACATTATTTCATGTGCACGATTTTCTATTAAAAAAAAAAAAAAAAAAAAAAAAGCGCCATCACCCCTCTCTCGCCAGTTACCACAGTCCCACGACAACTATTTTGATTATCACCAGGCACTGCCGCTAAACCCATCAGTGGCCACTATAGTCGCGGCGAGCGGCTCTGAAGTTATTATTGAGCCATGGCAACCTACCTGTCAATAGTGCGTCCTATTTCGTGTATAATATGATACGGCTGTGATTTGTATAAAATATTGTCGTGTATAATTATATTCATATATAATATATTTGTGTGTAATAATATAATTCGTGTATAATATGATACGAAATCGGACGCACTGCTTACAAGTAGGTTGCCAGGGTATGATAATAACCTCAGAGTCAAGTGCCGTGACTATAGTCATCTCCATCACAAATAACAGCATTCCCGCCACCACCACCACCACCAAAACTCCCACCACCATCACTACCACAACTACCACCACCACCACCACTGCCAGAACTACCACCACCATCACTACCACCATCCCTCCAGCAGCCACCATCCCATCGACGACCACACCTACCGCCATCCCATCCATCTTCACAGCATAAAACAACAACACCCACCGTCACAACTACAATCATCACCACCATCATCACTTCACCACCACTGAATGTACCATCATCGCCATCACCATACTTGCCATCATCGCCACCACCACAACCACCACCTTCCCAGCCACCACCACAATTACTCTCTACCATCATCTCATCGAACAATACATGAAGCACCGTCAATAGGACCACATCTACCTTCAAACTGTCTACATCTACCACCATAGTTTCCTCCTTCTTATCTAGATTTATTATTACAACTACCACTAACATCATTGCACATACCACCACAATTCCCATCACCACATCAACAATTACCTCTACCTTCGTATCCACAATGACCACTACCGTAACATCCATAATAACCAGGGCCGGATTAACACTGCTGTGGCCTGGTAGGCAACGCAGACGGATGGCCTGCAACACATAGATCTCTTTTTTCCGTTATTTCAGTGAAATTTTGGCATGACCTATAATGGCCTTTTCTGATGGCCTGATGGGTGATGGCCCTTGTTTAGACGCACAAAGCGCATATTTATTCCGCTTTGTAAGTCTGGATGGCCTGTGACGTGGCCTGGTAGGCAGTTGCCCATCTTGCCTATACCTGGTAATCCGGTCCTGACATAACCACTACCGCCGTATCGTCAGCTGATACCAGCAGAGCCACAGCTACCACCACCATACCCACAACTACTACCAACACATCCACAATTACCACCACCTCATCCACAACTACAACCATCAGCATCATTACCATCCCAGTGACTGCCACAATAACTACCATCGCTGAGGGAGGGCTGGAGTGGAGGGATGGAAGAATACTAAATGTGAGATCGACAGTGAATTGGTGTGTGAGGCTGTCATTAACCACGGCTAAGTATAGCGCTTGTGATTTTACTCTTGTTGGTTATGTCCACACCACACTACAGTGCAACAAGTGTCCCTATAACTGCCAAGTAGTGAATACTTATTTTTACTGTCACAAAGCACGGAAATCACATCGGCAGGCACAGATGAAACGGGAGAGTGGCGGGGAAGGAGGCCGGGGGAGAGAAGGGATTGGGAAGGATGGGGAGGCGGCACGGGGAAGAAATGAGGGAAGAAGGGAGGGAGGGAAGGAGGGAGGGAGGGTAGGAAAAAGGCATGGAAAGGCACGGGGAGATTAAGCGAAAGGATGAAAGGAGAAACAGGAGTAGGAGGGGGGATGCGGACACAGATAGATGAATGACAGATGCAAGCTGTGTTGAGTGAGACAGTGTGAATCAAAGCGACAGACAGTCTGAGACACAGAGCAAGAAGCAGTGTAAGTAACAGAGAGACATTGTGAGACAGAGCAAGTGACATTATGATGCAGTGTTAAACTACAGTGCAGTGCGTATGAGTGGGGTGAGGGACTGTGAGAAAGAGAAAACAAAAGCTTGAACAACGAGAGAGAGAGAGAGAGAGAGAAAGAGAGAGAGAGAGAGAATGGGGCAACTGGCAGCACGATACGGTATCGGACTAGACGTGTATGATCTAGATATACTGTAATGTTAGAAAGGACAAACAACATATGGGACTGTATGAGATAGAAGACAGTGTGAGAATAAAAGAGAGGCACTGTGAGTTAAAACAAAATGCAATGTGAAAATAAGAATGGGACACAACGTGAATCGAAGCCAGAAACAATGTAACAAAGCAAGCGTAAATGAGATAATGAAGTAGTTTAACCGTAACTCTGATAATAAGTAGCACAACGTTCAATGGTTTGGTGAGTTAGAGACAGCGTGGATGAAAGAGTGACAGCAGGAAGGACACACCACACCGGTTCCAGGAAACAGTTAAAGGAAACACAAAGATAGTGGCTGAAGAAGATACAGAAACAGTCACAAGGAGAGAGTGAAGGGAGGTGTAAAGACTGCTATTGACGGGGAAAACAAAAGTGAATGATATAGTAGGACAGACAAGCAAACAGTAAAAGAGCCACAAGGACAGTTGCTGGAAGATAAGAAAACAAGCGAAGGTGATACAAATGCAGTGATATGAAAAAGTTACAAAGAAACAAAAACACCGACTGGAGAAGAAAGAGAAAGTGACAAGAAAACATTAAAATGAAACAAAGACACTGACTGAAGGAATTACACAGACACTGACAAAGAAACAGAAAAATGAGACAAGAAGACAGTGACAAGTAAACACAGACAGCGAGAAGTGAACAGGAAAAGAGAAAACAAAGACGCATGAGTGAAGATATAAAGAACGACAAGGAACATTAAACAGGGGACATAGAGATAGGTACTAAAGGAATAACAAAGTGACGGCAGAGGATACAAAAACAATAACTCAACCAAAAGAGATGATGTAAACAAAAAAAAAACGATGACCAATGGAAATACCAAAAGATTTATAAAACAAAGTTATTTAGGATTGAAATTTAAAAGAACGAACCAAAAGGAGAGAGAGAGAGAGAGAGAGAGAGAGAGAGAGAGAGAGAGAGAGAAATCTATTTAACCACTCCAGTAAGATGTTTTGTCATCTAACGAGAAACTATTGTAACTGGGGAGATTAGAAATGGGACTCGTTAACTCCATCAATATAAGGCTTTCCTTAGTTAAAAAAAAATAAAATAAAATAAAAGGTATCAAGGAGAGAAACGATTAAGATGCCATATAATTAAACTGTAAGGGCTAATGAAAACAAATATCCATACCGATAGGTAAGGAGACTCAGTCATTATATATATATATATATATATATATATATATATATATATATATATATATATATATATATATATATATATATATATATATATATATATATGTGTTCTAACCCAATTGTTCATACCTAATTGTATCTTTACAGGAATGAGTCAAGCTCGTACTGTCCCGTGTCTTAAACCATTTTTATCGTACATATCCTTAAATTTATGAATTGTGTTGGCACACACTATTTCATTCGGTAGTGCATTTCACTGATCAATTGCTCTGTTTAGGAAACTAAATTTCCTTACGCCTTTATCGCCTCTCTTTTAATCCAGTTTTTTTGCAGTGACCTCTTGCTGATGCATCCCCTTAGGTTATGTAATCATTTATGTCTATTTTCTCCTTCCCTGATATGCATTAATATAGCATAATCATGGCTCCTCTTTTCCTTCTCTCCTGTAGTGCAGGTAGATTAAGTTTTTCTAGTCTTTCTTCGTAGCTTAGATTCCTTAAGCTTCGTACCCATCCTGTAGCGGCCCTATGAACCTTTTCAGTCTTCATCTACTGTATGTGTTTCTTTGAGATGAGGACTCCAGACTACTTACGCATACTCTAGGGTTGGTCTGATGAATGATGTTATTATCCTTCTTAGCATGTCATTATTTATGTATGTGAATGCTATTCTCATATTTGCAAGCATTGTAGACATGTTCCGTACCTAAAAACTGATGTGGTCAGCCGGAGATAGTCTGTTATTGATAATCACACCTAGGTCCTCTCTTTCTGATATGTGTAGGGTTTTACTTCCTAACTTATAATTCCAATCAGGTCTTCTTCCACTTTTACCAAACTCGATTACATGACACTTGTCCACACTGAATTCCAGTTCTCATGTATTGCTCCATTCCTGAAGTTTATTTAATTCTTCTTGTAGCTCTTTACAAGAGTCTGTGTTAGTAATTTTCCTTTGTATTTTTGCATCATCAGCAAATATATTTAGATAGCTTTCATTTCAAGTGTTACTGTCTGTATCATTTATATACACTAAAAACATAATTGGTGGCAGCACTGAGCCCTGTGGAACTCCGATAGTCACTTTCCTCCATGATGAGTAATTTCCCCTTAGTACTGTTCTCATTTCTCTGTCTTTTTTTTTTTTTTTTTAGAAAATCTTGCATCCAACAATACAGTTTTCCTCGGATTCCTCCTTGATAGTACAGTTTCCATAAGAGTCTTTGATGCGGTACTGTGTCAAATGCTTTCTTGAAATCTAAATAGATATGGTCCAACCATCCTTCTCTTTTGTGTAATGTTTCTGTTACTCTATAACAGTAGGTCAACAAATTAATAATACATGATTTTCCCTTTCTGAAACCAAACTGTCTTTCTGTTATCATACTGTGTTCTTCTAGATGATTTACCCAAACTTTTCTTATCAGCTTTTCTAAGACCTTGCTTACAGCAATGGTTAGTGATACTGGTCGGTAGTTGAGTGGATTTTGTCTACTCCCTTTCTTGAATAAGGGAACAATGTTTGCTTTCTTCAAAATATCAGGTAGTTTTCTTGTCCCAAGGATTCCTTGAAAATTAAAGATAATGGTTTACTTAACTCCTTTGCACATTCATGTAGCACCCAACATGAAATTCCATCAGGACCATTTGCTTTTCCTTTGTTTCATTTACTTAACTCCTCCTGTATTTCATTTTCTGATATTTGTATATCTGGTAGTATGTGTGGGCATGCATGTTCCATATCTTCCATCTCAAAATTATTTTCTTCTGTAAAATCTGATTGGAAATTCTTATTTAGTGATTCACAAATCTGTAATGGATTGTATTTTATCATTTACATTGGCTTTGCTTCCGATGTAGCTGTAAAGTAGCTTCGGTTGATCACTACTTTTATTTATGATATCTTCCTCAAACTGTTTTTGGGCTTCCCTCTTTATTCTTGTATAATCGTGTGTGTGTTTGTGTGTGTGTGTGTGTGTGTGTGTGTGTGTGTGAGAGAGAGAGAGAGAGTGAGAGAGAGAGAGAGAGAGACCGAGCTTTAGAAACTCACATAAAAACAAATACCGGTATCAAAAAACTACATGTAAAAAAAGGGAGGCCGCATCCCCGGAAAACTCCATATATCCAACGAGAAGTGGCGAGTGTCACCGTATTTCACCATTCCTCTCCCCGTCAACAAAAAACAATTTTACGAATCCCAAATTAATAGATCCCTGTCTCTCTTCCCCCCCCTCTCTCTCTCTCTCTCTCTCTCTCTCTCCTTCATGGAGGGAGTTAGGTGAAATTAGAAGAAAAGAAAGCTCAAGTTTACGGTTCCGCTTCAGCTTGTGAAGGGAAAACAATAAGAATACAAGCAACAACACTTATTATCAACAGCATCATCATGATCATCAATCTGCCAGTACTAAAGTATGAAGATATAACACGTTCGTATGTATAGCATAACAGTAAATGTGACACTGGGAATCCAAATTTTATAGACAATCATTACTTAACACACACACACACACACACACACACACACACACACACACACACACACACACGATTCAGTAATTATTGACATTTCCCAAGTACTCAATCGCTTCAGTGAGAGGAGTTTTTTGTTTTGTTTTGTTTTCTGCCTGACGATTATCTCATTTCAGAATGATGACTTGTAGTGAAGGTATTAGAAAACATTTCTTACACCTTCAGTACAATGAGGCACTATAATTTATTCTTGATATCTCCAAACTGTTCATTTTCAGTATACTTTAAATTGCCGAGTTATATTACCGTGTCAATGACTCCTGCGCCACTTGGGGACTCTTCTTCAGTCAAGTAAAATTGCCTGACATTAAGAAGAATAAAGCACAACCTGCGTTACTGGAATTAATGATTTAACCACCTCAGAGCAACGACGTGTGCAATGTCATGTTTGCTAATGGGACGCGATTTTGCGCAGTTCTAGAGGACCTCTCATAATGAAGAGGTGGAATGTCTTCCTTGACCCCCCAGAACCACAACGTCTTTGAAAATTTTATTGCCAACTCCAGATGTTTTTATTCAGCTCACACCTTACTGTATTTGCTTAGTTTCATTCTTTTTTATTTGCTTATCTCTTCCGAATGCCTTTCAGTTTTATTACTCGTTTCTTCAATACTTTACGTCAAACTTCGTGTTATAGTTAATGTTCCTTGAGCAAATATCCCAAGATACGATTCTCATTTTTAAGATTTATACCTTTTATAAGGTTTGGTGGGGTCAAAGGTCACACCATACAAAAATGCATACTTTGTGAAACGTGGCGACACCAATTCGTAATGTACTAACTTTTGCGAGAAGGATTGAAGACAGTCCCCTCTTTGAATTCCTGAGTTTTGCTTTTTAAATCATCCACCATTCCTCTAAGAACGTTGACAATTTATAAGTTACTGTATTTTCTTTCAACTATTTTGGATGCAGTGCTACTACAACATCATAACATGTGTTATTTGTACCAACTTCTGACACATACATTGTCGCCTCCCTCTATACCTATACCTATCAATCTTACTATCTACTGCTCACTGTACAACAAGCTATTTTTTCTATTTCATGCAGTACCTCTGCTCACTGTCTCACAATTCGTTTCACAAGTACCTGTTTCTCACACATGTACTCTCGCCTCCAACATAGCGAGGCTACACTACTCAATGAATTAGTTTCCATTTACAGTCTTTGTATTTGCCTATTTCATGCAGTGTCACTCTTATCCATCTGTCTCTTGACTTGTCGCCTGTTACCTTCCTCTGAACCATAACCTACACTCTCCCCTGTATTTGTCTCTTTCATCTTATACTGTACTCTCTCTCTCTCTCTCTCTCTCTCTCTCTCTCTCTCTCTCTCTCTCTCTCTCTCTCTCTCATACACCTCCAGGGCACTGACACTCGTTTCCTCCTCATATCCAGAGCAATCTTCTCCAACCTTATTTCTATTCGCTCTCTCCAACGGCACTCTTACCTCTATGGTCACCTCTTTATTCTTTATCTCTTTGTTCCAATTTCACTCACATTCATCTCATCCACCATCCTCACTACTTTTATTTCCTCTTCCACTTTCACTTTCATCCATCTCAGGATACCATCCTTATATCTCTCTTTTTAATTCCTCTTACAACTACATCTCCATCCATCTCATCTCCACTTCTTCCCCAACTCTTCTGTCACTCATATCCACTCTCATCTCACCAGTATTTTTCTACGATTTTGATCTTCTTTTATCTGAGATTTTCAGTATTATAACTTTCAGTATCTTCCCTGCCTCTCCTCCAAAACCTCATCCCCTTCTCACTCTCATTTCATTACTTCGTCCTAATCTTCAGCACCCCCCATCCTCACCCTTTCCTCCGAATTTCCTCTTACATTTTCATTCCATTTCATCCCATCCACCATACCTCCCTTCTTCTTTCACTCATACATTAATCCTTTCACTATGATAATGTGCTCCATACATATTGTTCTTGTTACCTCCAAGAGATTTTATTATCGTTAAGACAGACTTTTCCATCTGGAAAGGTATGAAATAACTCCTTTAAATCCCCCCACTACCGGGGACTTGCCTAAGTTCAATGGAAATCATCTAGTACCAACAATAATAAGGCAAAAGAAAGAAGATGTCCGTCAACTTCTCCGATATTTCAGCCTTCTCTGTTATCTCAAATTACTAAATCTTCCACATCTCTTCTCCATCTCTCCCACTTTTCACCTTCCTCCATGATCTCCCACTTTATTTTCCCCTATTGATCGATACTTCTGCACGTTCCTTGATCATTTCACCTACTACTCCATTATCCCTCGCACTTCTACGCATTCATATCTTTTAATACACTTCGCCTTCCTCCATTACTTCACTCATTTCTCCATTATCTCTCACTTTTATCTCCCCTCCTCCATTATTTCTTACACATCTTCACCTCTCCATTCTCTCACACTTCTAAACATTCATAATTATTTTTTATTACACTTCACCTTACCCCGTTACTTCGCTCAGTTCTCCATTGTTTCTCACTCTTTTTAACCTTCCTCTATCATTTCTTACACATCTTCACCTTTCCATCATTTCACATTAAACCTTTTTCCAACATCTCTCACACTTCAACATCTTCCTCCACTATACCTCACTTCCTCAGCATCCTCCAATACCTCTTACACTTCCACAACTGCCCTCATCTTATCTCACACTTTTCTATTATCTTCTTCATTCTTCATCTTCCTCCATCACCTTATATATCTTCACGCTCTAACATCTCTTCCATCACCCTTACCTCGCATACCCTCATGTTCCCTCCACCTACTCCATCTCCTCACCTCTCCACCTTTCTCAACTCTTCTCCACCAACCACACCTTTTCTCCTCCACCTCTTCGCCACTCGACCCTTGCATGTCATGAAATTCTTTTCCATCACGTTCCTCATTTATACGCACCGTTTTCTCACACATTTGTATTTTCCACCACCTGCACACCCTGCCTGCATCCAACATCCCTCCGAGACCTAACCACCACTCATCCTTCACACCTCTATCGCCCACATCTCATCATCTCCGCTTCTGCCACACCCACCTCTGCTGCGTTAGTAACCACAACTCTTCCTCCACCTCTCCTCATCCACATAATACTTCTCCCGGAATCTGTCTTCCACTCGCATCACTCCTCCAATATACACTGCTCCTACCACTCCTCCACCCAAATATCTTCGAAGCCTCTAGCCTCTTCATCCCCCTGATACTCCCCACTCACAATGCCTCTCCAATCATCCCATGTATTCCGCCGCACTTCACTACATCGCACATCTCAATTTATCCTTCTCCCATTCAACTTTTTCCCCAAGTACCTGACGAATACAACTTCTCCCCGACTTCCAACCCATATATCTTCTCCCCATCTCTCTTACCCACATACCGGGATCTTCTTCCACCTGCGAACTTACATATCACTACCCTGTTCACCTCTCCTCTGCCCGACCATATATTTCCCCATATCTCCATACTTATTCTTCTTCACCCACTTACTCGCCCGAACTACCCGCACCTACATACAGTACAGTACCCTCCCTCACCCACATCCTCCAACACCTCCACTCCCAACCCCTTACTCATCCACACATCTTCACTGCTTGATTGTTAATTTCTGACTGCCTGTCTCCATATGCTTGCTTATTATTTCAACCAGTCTGGGTATTACCATTTTCATGCTTATGTCCACTCACATCCGTGTTTTTTTTTTCTTTTTGCTTCTTCTCGCTTCCTTTCTTCCAGTTCATTGCATGCTTTTGCTTTACACCGCTATCTCTTCCTGGTCTCTGCTTGCTTGTTGCTTCCTGCATCAATCATTGCTCTTGCTTGTCGTTTTGTTTCTGCCTGCGTGCTTGTAGTTTATTTATTTTTTAATTTTTACTAGTTTGCCAGTTTGTGTATATCAGATTGTTTGTTTGTTTTTGTTAACTGCTTGCTTGTTTCTACATGAATATTTGAATCTTTCTTTCCCTTTTTTCTTCACGTTACTTTGTTTACATTTGTTTGCATTTTCTACCTGCTTACTTGGATCTCCAAGCTTTTGGTCTTCATTTTGTTACCTCCTGTTTGTTTGTCTCCAGTTTGTTATGCGTCCTTACTTATTAATATATGCTTGTTTAATGTTTTCTTCCCGTTTCACTCTCTGGTTGCTACCGTTTAAACCTTTCAGTACGATAACGTTGTCTTCGATTCATTTTTTGCTCACTCCAGACTACATTATTCCAGTAGTGAAAGAATTCGTAATTGGAGCGGATGTATACAGTCTTAATTAAACCCTTCAGTGTTAGGATTTTTCTTCTATTCTATATAATCGCATAGAGGCAACAATCTAAAAATGGCGTTCTCGTGGTGAATGGGTTTATTTCTCTACCACTCCCTGCCCGCCTGCCTGTCTATTTTTGCATGCCTGCCTGCTGGCTTATATACCTGCTCACCTGTTTGGCTGCCTTCATACTTGCTCTCTGCCTGCCTACTTGCCTTCATGCCTACCCGTTTACTTGTTTGCCTGCCTTTCTATTTGTCTGCCTGCCTACATAACTGCCTGCCTATTGGCAGAAAGTGCGCACTTGTGTGTGTGTGTGTGTGTGTGTGTGTGTGTGTGTGTGTGTGTGTGTGTGTGTGTGTGTGTGTGTGTGTGTGTGTGTGTGTGTGTGTGTGTGTGTGTGTGTGCGCGTGTGTGTGTGTGCTTTTGTTATTTTATCTACTTACCTTACATTATGAATCGAGTGATAAGAATTCATAGGTAATCCTGTACAGGCACCGGTACTTCTTTTCGTATGAACTTATTGTCGTCCTCAGTAATTCATATTTATATATGAACAAGAGCAATCCGAGACTGCAAACCTCCGCCAAGGTTGAGCAACCCCCATACAGTATGTCACCACTCCTGTGTGTGGTAGATCTTATGGTGATGTTATCTTGTAATTTTTCTGCAAGCATTGTAGGCATTATATAGCGACTTAGCAAAACAGATGAAATTGCCACTATCCTGCAATGGTAATGAGTCATTTACAAATATTTTTTGATCCGGATGATGACCGGATCACCACCAAAGTCTTATGGATTGTTCTTTGGGGCATTCCCTATCCCTCCCCCCCTAAAAAAAATCAGCAAAATCCGTTCGTAGCCTTTTTGAGTAATCCGGCTAACGGACAAACAGACAAACAAACCAAAGCCTGCAAAATATAACCTCCTTGGCGGAGGTCATAATTATCATGTAGACCATCATCTGGTATTGGTTAACATTATGGCGGGCAGGCAGCACACGTCTACCTTCACACTCTGGCACCTCTTCTGTCCTACTCACTAAGTGCATTATTTATCCAGTACTCAGAGTCCTCAATGCACGCAACTAGTCAACTGTGGAACAATCTTCCTCAGTCTGTCTTTCCCAGTGCCTGTAACAGATTTTTAAATAGGAATTTTCCAGGCATCTTGAAATGAACGGGCTAAGGGTTTGGTTTTCTTTGTTTTTCTTTTTTTTTTTTTTTAGATGGGAGAAGTTTTGCAGGTTCGGCGCTTTGAATCCTTTCTTATAAGCGCAGAGAAGTAGAAACATAGCCAACATTATGCTGTTGCAAGTCTCCATCTGACAAAAAACACATGCCCCCACCTCCCTGCACACCTAACCAAGTGCATAATGGCCCTCACCCCCACCATTCTGTATTACACAGAGAAAGCAGGTTGCATTGAAATCTTTTAGAAAAATTATATATATATATATATATATATATATATATATATATATATATATATATATATATATATATATATATATATATATATATATATTGCCAGAGGCCTCAATCCCGTTTGGGGTAGCCACAAACAAATCGCCTCCAAGTCGCCCTGTCCCCCGCCATTTCACTGCCCTGCTCCCAACTCACACCCCCTCTCTCATATACCTCTCCACCCCATCCCGCCATCTCATCCTCAGCCGCCCCCGCCCGCGTCCCCCCGCCACCTCACTCACATACACTCTCTTCGTCAGTCATTCACCCTCCATCCTCTCCACATGGCCAAACCACCTCAGTGTGTTTCTCATAACGCTTCCTATCACATCCACACCACAACGCTCCTTTATATCTTCATTCGTCAGCCTGTCTCTCCACGTGACTCCACAGGCTCCTCTCAACCCGCCCCGTCCCGGCCACTTTTCGACCACTGGTACCCCCCAATCCCGGGCAATTTTCGACCTTTTTTTTTTTTGCTAAAACTTTCGCTTTTGGTGAGAAACATCGAAAATTCATAGAGAAATCACTCACCTGAGGTTTAAAATACTCATTACAGGTAGGAGAGCCTCCTTACTTTACTGGGTTTTCTATCAGGCTGGCACCAAAGAAAACGAGTTCTATGGGAGGGTAACTATTTCACACCACTCATAAACGGTATTTATTTATTTACTGTTACGAATTTATATGTAGTACAAAAGTATATTGGTTTTCAAGCAGTAATATAGGCATTATAAGCATTGTTTCACTCACTAATACCTGACCTTTTTTTGCCACATTACCTGATCATCATTTCTAACTGTTTCATCCTCTAATGCTATGTAAAGTTTGTCCTCCACATTGTCATTGATTGGGGAATCACTCTGGCCCTGAATTTCGTACCGTGGCATGACATGGCTATACTGGCCAGGTCACTGATAACAGGTGAATTGCTGAGAAAAGGGCATGCAGGGGGGGGGAGGAGGTCATGCTGGGTAAGGCATTGTCTCTGCCTGGCATCTTGTTGAGCCAGGTGTCCCGTGTATACGTACCAAAAATGACTCGCGAAAATTGAAAATTGTGGAAATTATGAACCTTGCAACTGCAGGACGTTGAAGTACGTCCTCGGGATTAGCTGTGACAAAACGTGAGGACGTGGAAGTACGTCCTCGGGACGGCGCGGGTTAAATAACTCATTTCCACTGTCCTCACTCTTGACTTGTGTCCTTCCAACAACGTCCAAGCTTCACTTCCGTACGTTAGAGTTGGTATCACAATACTGTCATGTAGTAACTTTTTCACTTCCATGCTCACTTCCCTGTTTCTTATCACTGCTTTCAAAGAACCAGCAACCTTTCTTCCCTGCTGTACCCTTTCAAGCACTTCACCCTCCAAACCTCCATCCTTACTCATCACACTACCCAAGTACTTAAACGTACTCACATTTTCCAATTCCTCACCATCCAACCTCGCTGTACATTCACTAACCTCACCTCTCTCAAAGACCATCACTTTACTCTTCCCTACATTCACCTTTAGATTCCGTTTCTTACACACTCTCCCAAACTCATCCACCAAGCCTTGCAGCTCCCCTTCGTCTTCATTCAACAACACAGTATCATCTGCAAACAACAGTACAGGGAGTTTCCAAACACTATCCTCTCTCACCAGGGCCACTCCAACATCCACTACTCTACCTTGTACCTCTTTTATTACCGCATCCATGTACAGATTGAACAACCATGGAGACATGACACATCCCTGTTTCAAACCTACTTTCAAAGAGAAAAATTCATTTAGTTCACCATCCACACGCACTGCAGCCTTCGCACCATCGTACATACTCTTCACAGCATTCAACAACTTCCCATCTACTCCATATATTCTTAAAACTTTCCGCAATCCTTGTCTATCCACCCTGTCATATGCTTTCTTCAAATCCATGAAAGCCGCATACAACTTCTTTCCCTTCTCTATTGCCAGACGCCTCAATCCCGTTTGGGATATATATATATATGTGGCACAAAAGAAGAAAGCATACAATGAATGGATGAGAAATAGGGGCGTGGAAGAAGTTGAGAGGCGGAAGAGAGAGTTATATGTAGAAAGAAAGAGAGAGGTGAAAAGATTAGTAAGATAGAGTAAGAAGAGAGTGGATGAGGAATTTGGAAGGAATTTGAGTGTAAAGTGGAGGGACTGTAAGAAAATGTTCTGGAAAGAGGTGAAAAGAGTAAGACAGGGTGGAAGTGAAGTTAGCAGGGGAGTGAAAGATAAAAATGGTAGATTACTAGTGGAGAAGGGAGAAAAAGTGAACAGATGGAGAGAACACTTTAAGGAATTGTTGAACGTGGAGGATGGAAGTAATGCGAGTATAAGTGGCTGGGGAATGGCTGGGAGAAGGAGGGAGGTGAGAAGACTGGAAGAAGGAGGGAGGTGAGAAGACTGGAAGAAATCAGTAGGATAGAAGTTGTGGAAGCAATGAAGAAAGTTAAATCAGGGAAAGCCCCAGGAATTGATGGAGTGTGTGGTGAAATGCTGAAGCATGGGGGAGAGATAGTAGTCGAATGGATGTGGAAGATGTGCAGATTGGCCTGGGAGGAAGGTAGAGTCCCGGAGGATTGGAAGTCAGGTATAATTATTCCCTTGTACAAAGGAAAAGGGGAAAAAGAAGTGTGTGGTAATCATAGGGGCATTTGTCTTCTTAGTATAATAGGAAAAGTGTATGGTAGGATACTTATTGACAGAGTTAGAGAAAGAACAGAGAAATTAGTTGGAGAAGAACAGGGAGGCTTTAGGAAGGGAAGAGGTTGTGTAGATCAGATATTCATTCTCAGATCTTTAGTGGAAAAGTTTCTAGAGAAGGGAAAGAAGTTGTATGCGGCCTTCATGGATTTGGAGAAAGCATATGACAGGGTGGATAGACTAGGATTGTGGAAAGTGTTAAGAATATATGGAGTAGATGGGAAGTTGTTGAATGCTGTGAAGAGTATGTACGATGGTGCGAAGGCTGCAGTGCGTGTGGATGGTGAATTAAGTGAATTTTTCTCTTTGAAAGTTGGTTTGAAACAGGGATGTGTCATGTCTCCATGGTTGTTCAATCTGTACATGGATGCGGTAATAAATGAGGTACAAGGTAGGGTAGTGGATGTTGGAGTGGCCCTGGTGAGAGAGGATAGTGTTTGGAAACTCCCTGTACTGTTGTTTGCAGATGATACTGTGTTGTTGAGTGAAGACGAAGGGAAGCTGCAAGGCTTGGTGGATGAGTTTGAGAGAGTGTGTAAGAAACGGAATCTAAAGGTGAATGTAGGGAAGAGTAAAGTGATGGTCTTTGAGAGAGGTGAAGTCAGTGAATGTACAGCGAGGTTGGATGGTGAGGAATTGGAAAATGTGAGTATATTTAAGTACTTGGGTAGTGTGATGAGTAAGGATGGAGGTTTGGAGGGTGAATTGCTTGAAAGGGTACAGCAGGGAAGAAAGGTTGCTGGTTCTTTAAAAGCAGTGATAAGAAACAGGGAAGTGAGCATGGAAGTGAAAAAGTTACCACATGACAGTATTGTGATACCAACTCTAACGTACGGAGTTGAAGCTTGGACGTTGTTGGAAGGACACAATTCAAGAGTGAGAGCCGTGGAAATGAGTTATTTAAGAGGAGCCTGTGGAGTCACATGGAGAGACAGGCTGACGAATGAGGATATAAAGGAGCGTTGTGGTGTTGATGTGGATGTGATAGGAAGCGTTATGAGGAACACACTGAGGTGGTTTGGCCATGTGGAGAGGATGGAGGGTGAAAGACTGACGAAGAGAGTGTATGTGAGTGAGGTGGAGGGGGAAAGAGGGAGGGGGAGGCCTAGGATGAGATGGAGAGATGGGGTGGAGAGGTATATGAGAGAGGGGGGTGTGAGTTGGGAGCAGGGCAGTGAAATGGCGGAAATGGCGGGGGACAGGGCGACTTGGAGGCGATTTGTTTGTGGCCACCCCAAACGGGATTGAGGCGTCTGGAAATATATCAATATATATATATATATATATATATATATATATATATATATATATATATATATACTTTTGCCCTGTCATTATTTCCAAGAAAACTACATGGGACACAGCATTCTACTTATCAAAAGGCACTAGGTCACTATAAGACACGTAACTATGTGAAATTTCATGACTCTGTAGTGAATACTTTCTGAGTTGTGGTTTCAAATTACGTGAGTAGAGCAAACTGTAATCTGATTTTTTTTTTTCATTTTCAAAAGAAAAAAAAAAAACTCAAGACAACATTCTACCTATCAAGAGGCACCAGTTCACTATAAGAAACATAACAATATGAAATTTCATGACTCTTTGCTTAAAAATTTGAGATTTGCTCTGGAAATTAAAATCTTTATGCCACCTACGGGTACTTTGTTCATCCCAGTGATAACAATACCCTCCTCTGACTTCGTCAAGTGAAGGGTAAAAATACTGGATGCGGTGTCCGTAACGCCATATTTTGAGGGGGTGGAGCGCCTCATTTCTGGAAACGTCAGTGAGTGACTGACAGGCAGCCTAATTCCTAACGAGGCTCCCACATCTAAAAATATTTTGGAGGGTAAAGAAAAGAAAGAGATGAAATATTACCAATCTTCATTTCAAAATTCTCACAGTGCTATGATGTACATAACATTGCTACTTGATAATGACCCACTCAACTATGACACGAGTATACAAGTTCCTGTGGCAGATTGTACTTACGTGTATGTGTGGCTGAGTCAATCAAAGCAGCTATATTCACAAATGTACAATACATTATGACTTTCATAACCTGTGAGTTTGTTCCATTTAATTGAATAAAATAGTTTGGTGGTGTCAAAATATGGTATCAAGAAACGGGCGTCCACATCTCGAATGTGAAACGTGTCGGACCAAGCAAGGTTGTCTTCTGGGCCTGTTTAGGAAACTTTCTCCCTTATTTTAGGAAATGACTGGTACTAATAAATGGTAACTTTTATAACAGTTTCAAAAAGGTACGGCATGCCATCATTGACATAGTAGGTGAGGAAAACACAAAGCTTTGGTGGTCTGTTCTTATCTAACGGAAATGCGTTTGGCGTTTTTCGGCTATATAACTGGAGCTTTTGGTGAAAAATCGAATAACATTAGAGGAAGTTTTCATGACAGTATCATAATGGGAGCAATGACATACTACGATTGGTTCAATGGTTGGGAAGATAAGAGATGAGTGTTTCTCGAGTAGCTAAATTGGTAGTTCTTTACCAAACGGGAACGACGATTCCACCTATATTATAACAAACTATTTCAAGGCATGACATTTTGGTACATATGCAACACAGACAGTTAACTATATTGTGACTGGAAGAAGCGATTGGAAAAAGACAAAATATACGTATTTGGGGGTATTTAAGGAAGCGGTCAGGTCGCCCGCGGAAATATTTACAGACCTTCTCACCGACTCGCCGAGTTGTCTGCCAACCATCGCTCCGACTGCCAGTAAATCACGTGTCAAAGCCATGGGAAACTTAATGTGTTAACCATATTTAACTTAAACTAAACCTAAACCAACCAAACCTCACTTTTTTTTTTTTTATGTGAGGAAGAAGGAACCAAAGGCCATGAGCCCGCAGTAACAGTTCCCTCCAAGAGAAAAACAAAATACAATAGAAAGCCAAATTCAAGATCCGATCATTTTGAGATGCCTGGACACACTGCGTTTGAAAGACTGGAGATCATAGGCAGCAGGAAATACAGACAGAGGGAGACAGTTCCAGAGTTGACCTGTTGCATAAATGAAAGACTGGGAGTAACGGTTAACTCTTGCATTGGAGAGTTGGACAGAAAAGGGATGAGAGTTTGCTGCCAGACGGGTGCTACGCGCCCGTCGTAGAGGTGGAGGAATGCAAGCAGACAGTTCAGAGGAGCAGTGACCACTGAAGTAGCGATAGAAATGAGATAAAGATGCAACAGTGCGGCGAAGAGACAGAGGTTGAAGGGAGCCAATAAGAGGAGGAGAGTTAATGGGACGAAAAGCCTTTGACTCCACCCTATTGAGAAGAGCTGTATGTGGGGAGCTTCCCCACACATGAGAGTTGCACTCCAAACAGGGGCGGATAAAACCCCTGTATAGAGTCAACAATTGTGCAAGGGTAAAGAAAGAGCGGAGTTGGCTTAGCACACCCAATCTCTTGGAAGCAGATTTTACAAGAGATGTAATATGATCTTTCCAAGATAAGTCCCGAGTAAATGAAACCTCAAGCATGTTCAACGATAATGCAGGATTAACCTGAATATTACTAAACATTAGTGGGTATACCTGTGGAAGATATTATCGGGCTGATAGGTGTAAGAACTGAGTCTTAGATGCATTAAAAACAACCATATTATTTTTACCCCAGTCAGAGATACGAGCAGAGTCAGACATTAGGTGTGCCATAGCCTCATCCCTTGCTTGTTGAAGTAACTGCTGAGATGGGCATTGCAGGAACCGAATGGAAAGGTGAAGGGTGGAGTCATCAGCGTATGAGTGGATAGGGTTAGATGTACAGCTTAGAAGATGATTGATGAATAAAAGGAAGAGAGTTGGTGATAGGACAGAGCCCTGAGGAACACCGCTGTTGACAGATCTAGGAGAAGAACGATGGCCGTCTACAACACCGGCTATAGAACGACCAGAAAGGAAGCTATAGATGAAGGCACAGATAGAAGGATAGAAACCGTAGGAGGGCAGTTTGGAAATTAAAGATTTATGCCAGACTCGATCGAAAGCCTTTGAGATGTCAAGTGCAATGGCAAAGCTTTTGCCAAAGTCCCGAAAGGAGGATGACCAGGAGTCTGAAAAGTAGGTGAGAAGATCGCCAGTGGAGCGTCCCTGACGGAACCCGTACTGACGCTCGGAAAGAAGGTTGTGATAGGAAAGATGCCTTAAAATTTTTCTATTGAGAATTGACTCGAAAACTTGTGAAATACAGGACGTTAAAGCAATTGGACGATAGTTGGAGGGTTGGGAGTGGTCACCCTTCTTTGGGACTGGCTGAATGAGAGTAAACTTCCAGCAAGAAGGAAATGTACAAGTTGACAGACAAAGGCGAAAGAGTTTGCCTAGGCAGGGTGTAAGCACAGAAGCACAGTTCTTGAGAACAGCAGGAGGGACCCCATCAGGCCCATATGCCTTGTCAGTACTGAGGCCAGTGATGGGAGAAAATACATCAGCTGAAGAAATTTTAATGTCAGCCATGAGGAAGTCAGAGGGGGGAAGTGATGGAGGAACAGCACCGGAATCGTCTAAGGTGGAATTGGAGGAGAAACACTGTGCGAAGAGATCTGCTTTATCAGTAGAAGAAATAGCTACAGAACCATCAGAGTAGAAAAGAGGAGGGAAGGTTGATGAGGTAAAGTTGTTAGAAAGATTTTTGGCAAGGTGCCAGAAGGAGAGGGAAGAATTCGAGTTGGAGAGTTGAGAGCATTTAGTATGGATGAAATTATTTTTAGCAGAGCGAAAAACAGACTTAGCACGATTCCGGGTAGAAACGTAAAGATGATGTGATTCAGTGGTGGGTTGGCTCCGGTACCTTTTGTAGGCCCTCTCCTTGTTGCGGACAGCATTAAAACAAGCATGATTAAACCAAGGCTTTCTTGCGTTAGTCAAAGGATATGAGAAAGGAATGTATGCTTCCATGCCCGAGAGAATAACCTCCGTAATGTGCAAAGCACACTCAGATGGCTCATGGCCATGGAAGCAATAATCATTCTAGGGAAAATCAAAGAAGTACTGCCTGAGGGCCTCCCAGTCTGTGGCTCCAAAATGCCACAGATGACATTTCCCTGGAGGGTCCACAGGCCGTACCGGAGTGATAGAACAGGTTAAGGCGATAAGGTTGTGATCAGAGGAGCCCAACGGAGAGAAAAGATTAACAGAGTAAGCAGAAGGATTAGTTGTGAGGAAGAGGTCAAGTATGTTGGAGCTCACTCCAAGGCGGTCAGGGATACGGGTAGGGTGCTGTACAAGCTGCTCTAGGTCATTAAGGATAGAAAAGATGTAGGCTTGTTCACCAGGTGGATCAGTGAAAGGAGAGGAGAGCCAAAGGTGGTGATGAACATTGAAATCTCCTAGAATGGAGATTTCTGAGAAAGGAGAAATGGATAGAATGTGTTCCATCGTAGAAGTAAGATAGTCAAAGAATTTTTGATAGTCAGTAGAATTAGGGGATAAGTAAACAGCACAGATATATTTAGTCAGAGAATGACAGGAAAGCCGAAGCCAGAGTGTAGAGAATTCAGAAGAATTGAGTTCAGGAACATGAGAGTAAGATAAGTCGTTGTGTATATATACACAATAGCCACCTTTGGCTTTGAAATGAGTATAGAGAAAGTAGGAGGATACAGAAAAGAGTTTGCTGTCAGTTGCCTCAGACAGGTGAGTCTCAGTTAGAAAAAGAAGGTGAGGTTTAGAGGAGGAGAGGTGGTGCTCAACAGAGCGAAAGTTAGAGGAAAGGCCGCGAATGTTGCAGAAATGAAGAAAAAGTGATTCAGACAGTGGTTCCAGGCACCTCGAGTCGTCACCGGGAGAGGGGCGGATGGTGGGGGCATTTATGTTCCCCCCCCCTGGGGACTCCGAGGCTTGGTGAAGAGAAGCCATAATTTTTTACGTTTTGGAAAGGGAAGTGTATTGTGTACTGTGCATGTAGCTTGGTGTAGATAGTGTTACGGAACAGAGAGAGATAATGAACACTTCAAGTGAGAATACTAATATCACAACTGTCCCGCAAAGTTCCAGGTTCAAAACAAAAGAGTTAGGTAAAATTACAAGTTAAAGTTTAATGCTCAAACTAACAACTAAACATTCAGGACTCATAAGGATAATGTAATGGCAAAACAGGTTACATATATGGTTAACTGGAATAGCCTCTATTAACAAGAATTTAGCAAGAGCAAACTTATCTAAGTCTGCCCTGATAAATGAGAAAACCGGATAATGCTCAGTTAAAGCAAGATATATTATTACAGATACAAAATATTATTAATTCTGGCTGACAGCAAAAACTTTACGAATCACAAAAACTTCACCAGGCTTATGAATTAACGCCTTAGGCTATACAGTACAAGAAAAATGGTAATAACACTTATACTCAAATTATACAGCAGCTATATGATTGGAAACTTCCTGAGCACTCACAAAAATAATAATACACTATACAGGGGAGGACAGAGATGTGAACAAAATGAGGAGTAGATGTAAGTGGCAATTAATGCAGAGACTGAGCTCATTATATAGGGGCCGGCAGAGCTTGATACACCTTGTAAGAAGGACGCGCAAATGAAGCCATAGGGGACAAGGAGTTGACAGTTCTGCTCTGAACAACAGAAAGAACGACTTACTCTACTATAAGGGGGAGAAGGGGGGAGTGATGTAGAACACGCAAGCCTGGTTGCTATGGAAGTCACGAGGCGAATCATGATCAAACATGCAGCATACTGTACGTTAGAATTATACAAAGGATGATGAAATCATAGGCTATGTAACAAAGAAAAAGAAATTTATAAAGGAAATTTCTTATTACTCAAAAACAATCTGTCTAAAGTATAGATAAGCAATCTGCAATAACATTTTCTTTCCCCTTGACATGTTGTATGTCTAATGACTACTCCTGAAGAAGTAGACTCCATTTTGTCAATCTCTGATTTTATTTTTAAACTTACTAAGGAATTTCAGTGGGTTATGATCGGTATAAATGACTATGGGGTCAAAACCAGAACACAAATAAAATGAAAAATGCTGTAAACCCAAAATCAAGGCCAAAAGCTCTTTCTCAATAGTGGAGTAGTTCTTTTTGAGGTGGAGTGAACTTCTTACTGTAATAAGATACAGGATGTTCAATACCCTGATCATCCTCTTGCAGCAAAACAGCCCCAGCTCCTGTATCACTTGCGTCAACAGCCATCTTAAAAGGCTTAGCAAAATTTGGAGTAGCGAGCACTGGCTGACTTAATAGGATAGCTTTAAGTTTACTTAAAGAGGATTCACAGTTATCGGTCCAGACAAATTTAACTCCCTTTTTCACTAGGTCTGTAAGTAGTAATACAAGAATTGAAAAGTTAAGAACAAATCTCCTGTAATAACCTACCATTCCCAAAAATCTTTGTAGCTCTTTCCTACTTTTAGGTCTGGGAAGGTCACTTATAACCTGAACCTTAGCTCCTGGTGGTGCAACATGTCTATCACCAATTACGTACCCAAGGTACTGAACTTTAGCTTGACCAAACTCACACTTTGATAAATTAGCTACAAGGTTAGCCTGAACCAAACGCTCAAGAAATTTACTGACATGGCACAGGTGATCTTTCCAGTTCTCACTGAAGATTAATATATCATCAATATAAACAACACACCCTGCCAAACCCTCTGTTACAACATTCATGAGCTTCTGAAAAGTGGCTGGTGCATTCTTCATACCATATGGCATAACAGAACATGCAAAAGTCTTTCCTAGTGTTACAAAACATGAGATCTCCCTAGCACGTTCAGTCATAGGTACTTGCCAGTATCCCTTTAACAAATCAAACTTACTTATGTACCTAGCCTTTCCGATCTTCTCTATGCAATCTTCCACACGAGGGAGAGGGTAAGTGTCTGTTTTGGTTATCTGATTAACACGTCTGTAGTCGATGCAAAGCCGCTGTGACCCACCTGGCTTAGGGATTAGAGTGACAGGAGAATTCCACTCGCTCTGACAGGGCTCAATCATCTTGTGGTCCAACAGGTAGCCAAGCTCCTTCTGGATGAGAGGAACTTTCACTGGGTTCACACGGTAAGGAGGCAGTTTAATTGGCTTTGTGTCTCCAACATCGACATCATGCATCAACACAGTGGTTCTTCCTGGAGTGGCACGGAACACTTGCGGGCACTCCTGCAGTAATGCCGAAAACTCTGCCTCTCCCCGGGAGCTAGATGAGAAAGCTTAGTCTGGAGATCATTCATGATATCAGGATTCTTACCCAAACTATCACTCAGGCTCATACTGCATGGGAGAACTTCACTTGCAGACTCGGGTGGAACAGCTACAGTGCAGACTGGGTTATTTTCGTCCCACCTGTGATATAACTTTAGCATGTTGATGTGACAAAGTTGCTTGTTCTTTCTACGATCTGGTGTGGCGATGACATAGTTGACATCACTGAGTTTCTTCTCCACGAAATAAAGACCACTAAACTTGGCTTGAAGAGGTTGCCCATGCACTGGTAGCAGAATCAAAACCTGATCTCCTGGCTGAAAGTGGCGTAACCTGAACTTCTTATCATACCAAGTCTTCATCTTCTCCTGAGCAGCTCCTAAATTCTCTCTCGCCAGCTGTAAAGCAGTGGACAGCCGTTCTTTGAACTTCATCACATACTCCAGCAGGTTGACGCCATCTTCCTCCGACAGCCAGCATTCCTTGAGTAGCTTAAGGGGTCCTCTTACTTCATGGCCAAACAGTAGTTCAAAGGGTGAGAAGCCCAGTGATTCATTTGGAGATTCTCTTGCAGCAAATACAAAGAATAGAAGACCTTTATCCCAGTCTTTCTGATGTTCCAAACAGTATTTCCTGAGCATCGATTTGAGTGTTTGATGATATCTCTCCAACGCTCCTTGGGTCTGGGGATGGTAAGCTGAAGACGTGATCTGGGTGATGCCCAACTCTTTCAGAGACTGCTTGAAAACATTTGACATGAAATTACTTCCCCGGTCTGACTGTACCTCCTTAGGCAGACCAAACTTGGTGAAGAACCCCAGCAGTTCCTTAATCACGTTCTTTGCTGAGATATTTCTAAGTGGAATGGCTTCAGGATAACGAGTAGCCATATCAATCAGGGTCAACACATAAGAAAATCCTGAAGAAGTCTTAGGAAGAGGGCCCACAATATCCACCAACACACGGGTGAATGGTGCCTCAAAAGGAGGAATGGGAACTAGAGGTGCAACCTTTTCGGTCTGATTACACTTCCCCGCAACTTGACAGGTGTGACAAGACTTACAATACCAGGAAACATCTCTGAAGATACCTGGCCAGTAGAAGTGTTTCAAAATGCGTGCCACAGTCTTCCTCACTCCAAGGTGTCCTGCCAAACTGGAATCATGAGCCACTCTAATGATATCCTGTCTACAAACACGAGGGATGACAACTTGATGTACAACCTCCCATTCACAGTCGGCTGATGCTGCTGGGGGTCTCCACTTTCTCATAAGTACTCCTGACTTTATATAATAACAAGTAGAAGCACTAGCTGACTCTTCCTCACTGCAAGCAGACTTAGCTAGACCTTTCAACTCAGGGTCAGCAACCTGCAACTCAACCAACTCTTGACGAGACAAATTATCAACACTACGGGGTACTGCCTCATCTGGTGAGTGGTCCAAATTAGCAAGAAAAGTGTCAGCTAGGATAACATCATCATCATCATTATCCTCTAAGTCACCAGTAACTTTAGACTTAGCCCTAGTGACAGCACATGCAGAGAACACATCAGGGACATCACAATCCTGGGTCGCAGTCACTGGTTCACTAGACAACTGAGGAGCTGGACACACTTGACTTCCACCAATATCATTTCCAAGTAAGAAAGTTACACCTGACATTGGGAGTGTCTCAACCAACCCAACCATAACGGAACCATTAACAAAACCAGACTCTAAATTCACTCTGCACAGAGGGACAGAGAAGTAATTATTCCCTACACCTTGTAAGATTGCAGTTTCATCAGAGGAATTAACATTAGAGCCTAGAACACTGGTCAGCATAAGGGATTGGCAAGCACCTGTATCACGATATATTTTAACTGATTTCCTGTCATTATTGTCCAGAGGACTGACAAAACCATCAGACAGGAAATTAGCACATGAACTCTTGAGAGTGTCACCCACGTTACGGCTCAAAAGAGGAGCTTGATCATGAGAATTTAATTTACCCCTCAAAGCAGGTTCAATTAACTCAGTTAAAGAATTCTGAGAACTCTCAAGGGTGGACACTAGAACAATTGACTGAATATTTAAAGACACCTTTTTGTTCACATTACGCTGTCTCCTGAAACATTTCTCCGTAGTATAACCAAGCTTACAACTATAAGTACATTTACTTTTCTGAAATCTAGAGGTGGTGCTGGTATTTACTTCTTGAGAAACATCATCTCTATTCTCTTTCCTGTTACCTGTACTCTGAGTAGAGGCAACGTACTTACTCTCAACTTTCCTTTTTTCTTTAGATTATCTCTTGTGAGTGAGAACATATTCATCAGCTAAAACTGCAGTATCAGACAAATTATCTATTCTTTTCTCATCAAGATATAGGCTTACATCTTTATTAATACACCTTTTGAAGTCCTCCAACAAAATCATCTGCTTAAATTTATCAAAATCAGAATTTACATTCTTAGAATTTAACCACTGCTCTAACAGATCTTCTTTGATTTTTGCATACTCAACATGGGATTGCTTATCTTGCTTATAAGTTGTCCTAAATTTTACTCTATAGGCTTCAGGAACAAGCTCATAGGCATTAAGAATCAAGCTCTTAACTACATCATAATTATCAGATTGATCCTGAGGCAAAGATGCATAAGTTACTTGAGCTTTACCGGTGAGAACACTCTGTAGGAGTACTGGCCAATACTTTTAGGGCCAATTAAAACCTGTAGCTACCCTCTCAAACAACTGAAAATACTTTGTTAAATCAGATTCATTAAAAGGAGGGACAAGTTTAACATTTTTAGCCATATCAAAATCATCAGAGCTAGATGATCCAGTTCCACTTTGTTTCATGCGATACTCATGGTCTGCCTGAATCCTAGCAATTTCAATTTGTGCCTGTGCCTCCTGAATACGAGCCTGAGACTCAGCCTTCTCAGCACGAGCATCCTGCAGGGCTAGCTGTAACTTAGCTATTTCAATCTGCGTTTGCTCATCTGGAGGAATTACATTAAACAAGCTTTTATTAATCATGTCAACAATTTGATCTTTAGACTGATGAGAACAAACAGCAATTCCCAATTGTTGAGCAACAAGCTTAAGTTCATTCTTTGTTCTGTTTTCTACATCACACACTGTTTGCACATTTGACAAAAAAATCTTTGGCTTCATCAAGAGTAGTAATAGTAGACATCATGAATAAATCACAGTCACAAAATATCAAGCAATATCCTTATGATAATATCCTGAATATCCTGATAAGAGGTCGCCAAATTTATGTAACGGAACAGAGAGAGATAATGAACACTTCAAGTGAGAATACTAAAATCACTACTGTCCTGCAAAGTTCCAGGTTCAAAACAAAAGAGTTAGGTAAAATTACAAGTTAAAGTTTAATTCTCAAACTAACAACTAAACATTCAGGACTCATAAGGATAATGTAATGGCAAAACAGGTTACATATATGGTTAACTGCAATAGCCTCTATTAACATGAATTTAGCAAGAGCAAACTTATCTATGTCAGCCCTGATAAATGAGAAAACCGGATAATGCTCAGTTAAAGCAAGATATATTATTACAGATACAAAATATTATTAATTCTGGCTGACAGCAAAAACTTTACGAATCACAAAAACTTCACCAGGCTTACGAATTAACGTCTTAGGCTATACAGTACAAGAAAAATTGGTAATAACTCTTATATTCAAATTATACAGCAGCTAGATGATTGGAGACTTCCTGAGCACTCACAAAAATAATAATACACTATACAGGGGAGGACAGAGATGTGAACAAAATGAGGAGTAGATCTAAGTGGCAATTAATGCAGAGACTGAGCTCATTATATAGGGGCCGGCAGAGCTTGATACAACTTGTAAGAAGGACGCACAAATGAAGCCATAGGGGACAAAGAGTTGACAGTTCTGCTCTGAACAACAGAAAGAACGACTTACTCTACTATAAGGGGGAGAAGGGGGGAGTGAGGTAGAACACGCAAGCCTGGTCACTATGGAAGCCACGAGGCGAATCGTGATCAAACATGCAGCATACTGTACGTTAGAATTATACAAAGGATGATGAAATCATAGGCTATGTAACATTAGTTAGAGAAATTTGTACTGGAGAGCATGCTGGCCTACTCTCTGTGTAACTGAGACACTGAATAAGTTCAGCAAAGGGGGATGGTCAGGAACTAGTCCTGAGGGCTGATGAAACGGGAGCTCCAGCACTCCCTGTCATCAGCTTTCCAACCACCTCGGGAGTACTGCCCTGCTCGACTGGTGCTACAGTCTACTCCTTGCATATGACTTGCATATGACAGCCAGCTATCATATTTAAAAATGGGCGTTAGGAACGTTAAATATGGCCGGTTACTGGCAGACGTCGGCGGAATATTTATGCATTGTAAATCCTCATTTATAGCTTTCAGAGGTAAGTTCATTAAAATGCACACTAGCCGTGGTAATCCAGGAATAATAACAAGCGACCTATGAAAGATTCATTTCAATAAGAAATATGGAAAGGCCACCCCCCATTGTTAAAAAATTAATGCTAAATTTTACAAGCCTTGTGGGGTATGAATTTTACACGCTAAATTTCGGCTGAGGTATACTGTTTCCGAGCAGTGATCAAAGACGTGTGTGTGTGTGTGTGTGTGTGTGTGTGTGTGTGTGTGTGTGTGTGTATTTCACGAGGAAGAGGACCTGCTCTGGCATGGAAACTAAAAAATCAAGACCAGAGAGAAAATGTAAATAGATATTAGGAGAGGAGGAGGGAAAGGAGGGGAAATCAAGGAGAAATGGTCACGGATGATCAGGGAGGCCACGAGGAAATGAATGTGGAGAGAGAAAAGTAGAGAAACGAGGGAGTAGACCAAAGGAGAAGAAAACAAGGGGAAGAAGAGGATTGAAAAGAAAAATATAAACGGAAAACAAACAACGAGATGAAGGAAGGAAGGATGAGAGAAAGAGCAGGAAAGTAAACAGGGAGAAAAGGAAGGTGAGATGACTGAGAAGTAAACAGGGAGAAGATGGGGAAATAACGGGGAAGTAAATATGGAGGGAGGAAAACAGAGAAGGACAAGCAGATTAGAAGAGAGAGAGAGACAGACAGACAAACAGACAGACAGACAGACAGAGAGAGAGAGAGAGAGAAATAGTATTAGGAGTGATAAGGAGGTACAAAAGGGATAGCAGATAGGTAAACGGGAAGAGAGAGAAAGGATGAAGGAAGCGAGAAAAAAAAGGGGAAAATATAATGTAGAGGTAAAGGAAAACGTGAAAAGTGGAAGTACATGAGACGGAAATGGACAGAATAGGAGGAGTAGGCAAGAAGAGAATAACAAGGGGAGAAAGGAGGATGTTGACTGGAAGAGGGACGTTGGAAGTAAACAGGGAGAAGGAGGGGAGAGATAATGGTAGGTACCGGTAAATAATACGTAGTGAAAAGGGTGAGATCAATTGGGTAGGGAATGAGGGAGGGAGACGACGGGGAGAGAGAGAAAACAAGTGACGGATGGAAGAGGACGAAAACGAGGAAGAGAGGAAGGGAAGGAGGGAACATAAGAGGACTAGGAGAGTGAGGACTGGAATGAGGAAGGAAGAAAAGGAGTGGACGAGAAATTAAACGAAGGAGAAAGAAGAAAGTGAAGGAGGATGGAACTGAAGGAGGATGAAGGAAGTCAAGGAAAATATGGAAAGGAAGGAAAAGGATAGAAGGAAAAAAGGAAGGGGAAGGGGGGAAGGGAACAAAGAAGGAAGGAAGAAAAGAATGATGGATAGAAAGAGAGATTTTTAAAGAAAAATGAAGAGAAGCGAAGGGAAACGGAAGAAATGAAAGAAGGGACGTGGGAGGAAGAAAGAGAAGCGGAAAGAAAGGAAGGAAATAGAGGTTAAAGGAAGGAAAGAGAAGCGTTGATGAAGGAAAGGAAGGAAGTAGGAAGGAGGGAAAGGGAATGAGCTAGAAGGAAGGGATGGGGTGATGTATGAAGGGAAAAAGCGAGAAAGAGGAAGGAATATAGGGGAGATCTTTGGGAAGGGATCTCGGAGAGGAACGGAAATAGAAGAGGAAAGAAACGTAAAGCTAAGAAACGAAAAAAAAAAAAAAACGAGAAAATAAGATAAGGGAGACAGCTGCAACAGGGAGGAGTACGCTGAAGGAAAGTGTAAAGCAGGAATGAGGGAAGAGGGGAACTGAAATAAGACAGGAAATTTTCAGAGGTTGGCGAACAGTACAGGAAGACAAAGAAATCAGAGGGTGGGAAGGAGGAAGGTGGTGAGAAAGAGGGTAAATAAGGAGTACAAAGTACAAAGGAAAGCAAACAGTAACAGACCTAATGGTCCTTTCGAGTGTTTGTTTTTCGTTTGGCGCCAAACTGGGTGACTGCGGTGGGTGGATATTGTTCTCGTGCAAATATTACCCTGTGTAAATTCAGAGCTACGATTGGGTGAGTGTTGACTGTACAGTATATAGTCTCACCAGTAAGAACACTTTATACCCAGCATAAACATTCGGAACTAAGTGAAACTTTGTTTTGTTTTGACTTCTTTAATCGAGCTGATATTGTTGGTTAAGTGGAATTTTGAAAAGTTTTGACTTGTTTTTGTTCGAGCTGAGCTATAGTTTGGAATGAAACAGCGTTCACATGTACTGTTGTGTGTTATACAGTAGTGTGTGAACGATTTTTGTTATTTGAGTTGAGCAGTTTGTGGCAGTCCTTTGTGCCTGTGGTTGGCGCCTTTGTGTTCGTGGATGTAAACAACTGCAGTCTGATGCAGTATACTGAACCTGGTGTAAAACAACTGCAGTCTGATGCAGTATACTTTGGTGTATAGCATTAGAGAGTGGCAGAGTGAGCGAGAGAAATCAGTGAGGAAGATATGGTACGAGTAACGGAGGGAAGGAAAGAGAGAGAGGGAAGTAGGGAAGGAGATTAAAGGACGACTTAGGGGAGATTATAAGATAAAAAGTGGGAAAGAGAGAGAGAAATAAAACAGGGGGATAGGATGTTCAAAAACAAAGTTTATCAGAGAAAAAGAAAAAAAAAGGAAAGGGAGAGTGAGAGGTGGAAACAGGAAAGCAGATATACAGGAGAAGGAAAGGAAGAAGTATGGTGAGAGGGAAAGGATAAGCCTGCGGGAGAAAGAGATGATGAAAGGTTAGGGCAGGAGGATGGGGTGAGAAAGACTGGGGGGTAGCTAGGAGGGAGAGATGGTAAGGGTACAGAAGAGGTGGAAGGAACGAGGAGGAGAGGCGAGGGTGGGGGCAGAAATTAGGGATGGTTGGGAGGGATGGTAAATGCGATGGTAGGTGTGGGAGGTTAGTAAAGAAAGAGTCAAGAAATTGTAAAAGCAAAGTGTAACAGAGAGAGAGAGAGAGAAGAAACTAAGGGACAGGAGAGAGAAACGGTAAACATGTGGGTGGAAGACGTATGAAAAAGAAAAATTAGAAATGTAAAAAGGACGTATAGGAGAAAGAGAAATCGGAGAAGGAGTGAGGGAGTATGAACAGGGAAAAGAGAAGGCGAGAGGGAAATGGAAAATAGATGAAGAGGTGGTAAGGATGAGAGAGAGAGAGAGAGAGAGAGAGAGAGAGAGAGAGAGAGAATAATGATAGGAAGAAAAGCAAGGGAAGAAATTATACTAGAGTAGAAGAAAAAATTTGATACGATAGAACTGGAATGATGATGACAATGATGCTGAGCATGATGATTGAAGAGGAAGTACTCTAATAAGAAAGCGGTAAAGATGATGAATTGATGGTTAAGAAAGAAATGAAGCAGGGCAGGGGAATGAATCTCGATCGTACGAATGGAACGATGATGATGGTGATGATGATGATCACAGAGAGGAAAATTATGTAATGTAAGATAATGGGAAAAGGGGTAAAGAAAGAAGGATGCTTAGAAAGAATACGAAATGAAATGATGATATCGAGGAGAAAGAGAAGATCATGGAGAAAGCAGGGTAGGATAGGAGAGAGAGAGAGAGAGAGAGAGAGAGAGAGAGAGAGAGAGGAAAATGGTTACCGGTAAGGAACAAAAGGTGCAGGGATATGAGATTGATGATGAAATAAACGAAATGATAACGGCGATAGGGAGGAAGAGAAGGAGGAATAGAAGGACAACTGAGATATGAGGGGAGGATAGGAGTGTGAGAATAGTCAAGACTGGAATGGGTTTTTGAGTGGATGATGTGATTTTCATTACAACGGATAGCAAAGACAACAAGCAATAGCAAGTCCACTGATTCGTATGAGACTGTTTGATAAAAAGCAAGATAATATCTATAATATCACAGACACTTTGCGCGGAATTAAAGTCTTGACTCTGGATGAGAAACACACTCAGATTCAACAACTTTAACAAAAGTAAATCAGAATATACTATCCTCATTTCATTTTCACACGTCTGAGCTGACTGGCAGTTGATTTATGTGATGTTGACTCACCTAAATTGGCCGGTTTCCTAGTCATTATATTCTCTCTCTCTCTCTCTCTCTCTCTCTCTCTCTCTCTCTCTCACACACACACACACACACACACACACACACACACACACACATTTAGATTCAGACAAGAACAAATGGGATTTCAGCCCCGTTCTACCGTCAATCTAGCTTAGAATTTTCAACAACTAAAACGTTTCCTTGGTAGTGATGCCAAGTGGCGAGGTTTGCATCTGACATGGTGAAGGCTGCAAAGATGGGCCAGAGAAAGAACTGCTGTCGTGATGAAAGAGAGAGAGAGAGAGAGAGAGGAGGGTTAGGGAGCAATCAATTTTAGTTTCCAGCTAATGGCATTAGGTATATCCCCCATTAACCCAATTATTACCACTGTGCACTACTAAACTGTCAGGTACGGCATCACTTCGGTATATTTTAGTGAAATTAACAAAGCCACGCCGCACCATACCGCTTAACACCACACCACACCACATTACACCATACCACACCACGTCCAGGACGTTAACTAATGGGCCCTGAAGCTCATGAATCAGATAATTAGACCATCTTGTGAAGGGGTAGTGAAGGTTTGATCTAATTATTCCAGCTCGAAATGTCTCAACCTGACTAGAATCAAAATGTCTAGTGGCAAAAGGAATATATGTCAACGTATTAAAAGAATCAGAATCTTTCGCAGTGTTCTCTTCTGCCTGATATTAAATTTACGCTTGCTATTTTCAGACTATTCTATTCGGTTTTAGAAAGATTTTTAAAAAGTGAAACGGCTACCCTTTTGCGCGATCTCTTCCTAGTGCTGAAAAATATTGTCGGGAGGTAGCAAGATTAATTCCATAAAATAATCATGAGATTAAAGGGGTTAGTGAATGGCCTAGGTTAAAATGCAGTGTTGGTAAGGGATTGTAGGGAATGTGGTGGCTATGTTGAGAGGAAAAAAAAAAATAGTGACGGAAGAGAACACTTGGAGAGGAGAGGGGAGGTGGGGGAGAGAGGGGAAAGGATGTAGGGAGAGAGGAAGGAACAGGGAATGAGTAAGAGGAGAGAAGGGAGATAAAAGAGGAGAAGAGGGAGAGAGGAGAGGTGGGAGATAGAGGAATGGAGGGTGAGAGAGCGCTTGGCGAGGTGGTTGACGAGCGAGAGAGAGAGAGAGAGAGAGAGAAAGGGAGAAATGAATTCCTCGAGCTAGGCAACTAAGGCCATACAGCCCCGCTGGGTTACAGGAGGACGCTACCCCTCCCGGCAACGGTAGCCCGGGCGAGGCTCGAACTTGCGGCCTCCCTATCACAAGCTCAGCGCGCTACCACTGTGCTACCGCACCCCCAGAGAGAGAGAGAGAGAGAGAGAGAGAGAGAGAGAGAAACTGAGACACGTGTTTTATGATGGAATATCCACTAATATATTATGTTCACATTAACTTGGTCTAAAATTACAAAGTCTCCATCTGGGATGCGATGCCATTGTGCAGTTTAACACTATATTATGATGGTAGTCATAAAATATTGTGAAAGTTTGTGGAGCACTGATATTGTATTATCCTGCCACTGAGCTACGGGAAGCTGCATAAGGAAGAAAATTTTCGCCAAGTTAAGGTTGGGCAACCCAGACTGTTGTCTTTTTTTATTTTATCACAACCTTCATTACACATCATCCAGGACAATTCAACTCCTCACTGAATGCTGTCAGTATGAGAGCAAGGAAGCCATGAACCTTCATCCACTACAGCATGGCAACTCCTGAGTGTCTAGACTGCATGCTGTGCAGTGATTACACACCACTTAATTGGTTCAGTTTAGTTCGATGACGTATTTTCATTATATTCCTTATACACTTGTGCGATTTTATTTGGATAGACTTTCGAAGAGGAAATAAATACAGCCTTCATTACAGTTGCACCAACAGACTTCGTAAGTTGAATAAAATTATGAGGTAGTAGCAAGAATGCTCCGGTCATCCATGCAACCAAAATATCCTACAGCCACCTCAGTCAGTAGGATATGCCCTTGGCCAGGACTGAGCATTTCTCAGACCATTCCTACACTGTACTCATGACTGGGCACAGCTTATTGGAACATACACAGCTGCATCCTGGAATATCCATGAAGCAGCAAAAGCCACATGTCAGCATATAACAAGCTCAGATGTCTTCTCTACAAACAAGTAAGAAAATACATTGCTTGCAAAAGGTAATAATACATAATATATATTATTTACGCCAATAATTATTTTATCTCTACCAACAAAAAGAAAATAAGACAAGTCACTACGCAGTTACTTTAAACAACCATAACGTATTGCTTAAAAGAGTTATAGCTGCAGTTGCGACTACTGGAATTCCTATCAACTTTAGGCCACATGGATAAGTGAAGTATCGGTAGAAACAGACACCTTACAGGCTTACCCACCACTGCAGTATTCTAAGGGAAAAGAAATAATTACGTGCTGGTTAAGTACTTAAAAGACGCCCGGCTGGCTCACAGGACTTCCAAGTACAACTAACTGCTTAGTGTTCTGTCCTACCCCTTTGTGTCATTTACAGCTATACTATCACGATACAGGTATCGCCGTTATCATTTCGTTTGTTTCATCATCACTCTCCTATCCCTGCACCTTTTGTTCCCTACCGATAACCATTTTCCTCTCTCTCTCTCTCTCTCTCTCTCTCCTATCCTACCCTGCTTTCTCCATGATCTTCTCTTTCTCCTCGATATCATCATTTCATTTCGTATTCTTTCTAAGCATCCTTCTTTCTTTACCCCTTTTCCCATTATCTTACATTACATAATTTTCCTCTCTGTGATCATCATCATCACCATCATCATCGTTCCATTCGTACGATCGAGATTCATTCCCCTGCCCTGCTTCATTTCTTTCTTAACCATCAATTCATCATCTTTACCGCTTTCTTATTAGAGTACTTCCTCTTCAGTCATCATCCTCAGCATCATTGTCATCATCATTCCAGTTCTATCGTTATCAGTTTTTTTCTTCTACTCTAATATAATTTCTTCCCTTGCTTTTCTTCCTATAACTATTCTCTCTCTCTCTCTCTCTCTCTCTCTCTCTCTCTCTCTCTCTCTCTCTCTCTCTCTCTCTCTCTCATCCTTACCACCTCTTCATCTCCCATTTTCCCTTTCCCTCTCGCCTTCTCTTTTCCCTGTCCATACTCCCTCACCCCTTCTCCGATTTCTCTTTCTCCTATACGTCCTTTTTACATTTCTAATTTTTCTTTTTCATACGTCTTCCACCCACATGTTTACCGTTTCTCTCTCCTGTCCCTTAGTTTCTTTTCTCCCTCTCTGTTACATTTTGCTTTTACAATTTCTTGACTCTTTCTATACTAACCTCCCACACCTACCATCGCATTTACCATCCCTCCCAACCTTCCCTGCTTTCTGCCCCCACCCTCGCCTCTCCTCCTCGCTCCTTCCATCTCTTCCTTACCCTTACCATCTCTCCCTCCTAGCTCACCCTCCAGTCCTTCTCACCCCCTCCCCCTGCCCTAACACTTCATCATCTCTTTCTTCCTCAGGCGTATCCTTTCCCTCTCACCATACTTCTTCCTTTCCTTCTCATGTATCTCTGCTTTCCAGTTTCCCTCCTCACACTCCTTTTTTTCTTCTTTTCTGATAGACTTTGTTTTTGAACATCCTATCTCCCTGTTTTTTTCCTCTCTTTCTTTCCCACTTTTTTTCTTATAATCTCTCCTAAGTCGTCCTTTAATCTCCTTCCCAACTTCCCTCTCTCTCTTTCCTTCCCTCCATTACTCGTACCATATCTTCCTCACTGATTTCTCTCGCTCACTCTGCCACTCTCTAATGCTATACACCAAAGTATACTGCATCAGACTTCAGTTGTTTTACACCAAGTACAGTATACTGCATCAGACTGCAGTTGTTTACATCCACGAACACAAAGGCGCCAAACACAGGCACAAAGGACTGCCACAAACTGCTCAACTCAGATCACAAAAATCGTTCACACACTACTGTATAACACACAACAGTACATGTGAACGCTGTTTCATTCCAAACTATAGCTCAGCTCGAACAAAAACAAGTCAAAACTTCTCAAAATTCCACTTAACCAACAATATCAGCTCGATTAAAGAAGTCAAAACAAAACAAAGTTTCACTTAGTTCCGAATGTTTATGCTGGGTATAAAGTGTTCTTACTGGTGAGACTATATACTGTACAGTCAACACTCACCCAATCGTAGCTCTGAATTTACACAGGGTAATATTTCCACGAGAACAATAACCACCCACCGCAGTCACCCAGTTTGGCGCCAAACGAAAAACAAGCACTCGAAAGGACCATTAGGTCTGTTGCTGTGTGCTTTCCTTTGTACTTTGTGCTCCTTATTTATCCTCTTTCTCACTACCTTCCTCCTTCCCACCCTCTGATTTCTTTCTCTTCCTATACTGCTCGTCATCCTCTGAAAATTTCCTGTCTTATTTCAGTTCCCCTCTTCCCTCATTCCTGCTTTACACTTTCCTTCCGCGTACTCCTCACTGTTGCAGCCGTGTCTCCTTTCTTATCTTATTTTCTCGTTTTTTGTTTGTTTGTTTATTTTCAGCTTTACGCATCTTCCCTCCTCTATTTCCGTTCCTCTCCGAGATCCCTTCCCACAGATCTCCCTTACCTTCCTTCCTTTTTATTGATTTTCCCTTCCTACATCATCCCATCCCTTCCTTCTAGCTCTTTCCCTTTCCTTTCTTCCTACCTCCTTCCTTTCCTTCATCAACGCTTGTCTTTCCTACCTTTATCCTCAATTCCCTTCCTTTCTCCCCGCTTCTCTTTCATCCTCCCACGTCCCTTCTTTCATTTCTTCCGTTTCCCTTCCCTTCTCTTCATTTTTCCTTAAAAATCTCTTTCTGTCCATCCTTCTTTTCTTCCTTCCTTCTTTGTTCCCTCTCCCCCCTCCCCCTTCCCTTCGTTCCTTCTTTCCTTTTCCTTCCGTTACATATTTTCCTTGACTTCCTTCATCCTCCTTCAATTCCATCCTCCTTCACTTTCTTCTTTCTCCTTCGTTTCCTTTCTCGTCCACTCCTTTTCTTCCTTCCTCATTCCAGTCCTCACTCTCCTAGTCCTCTTATGTTCCCGCCTTCCCTTCCTCTCTTCCTCGTTTTCGTCCTCTTCCATCCGTCACTTGTTTTCTCTCTCTCCCCGTCGTCTCCCTCCCTCATTCCCTACCCAATTGATCTCACCCTTTTCACTACGTATTATTTACCGGTACCTACCATTATCTCTCCCCTCCTTCTCCCTGTTTACTTCCCACGTCCCTCTTCTAGTCAACATCCTCCTTTCTCCCCTTGTTATTCTCTTCTTGCCTACTCCTCCTATTCTGTCCATTTCCGTCTCATGTACTTCCACTTTTCACGTTTTCCTTTACCTCTACATTATATTTTCCCCTTTTTTTCTCGCTTCCTTCATCCTTTCTCTCTCTTCCCGTTTACCTATCTGCTATCCCTTTTGTACCTCCTTATCACTCCTAATACTATTTCTCTCTGTCTGTCTGTCTGTCTGTCTGTCTGTCTCTCTCTCTCTCTCTCTCTCTCTCTCTCTCTCTCTCCTAATCTGCTTGTCCTTCTCTGTTTTCCTCCCTCCATATTTACTTCCCCGTTATTTCCCCATCTTCTCCCTGTTTACTTCTCAGTCATCTCGCCTTCCTCTTCTCCCAGTTACTTTCCTGCTCTTTCTCTCATCTTTCCTTCCTTCATCTCGTTGTTTGTTTTCCGTTTATATTTTTCTTTTCAATCCTCTTCTTCCCCTTGTTTTCTCCTCCTTTAGTCTACTCCCTCGTTTCTCTACTTTTCTTTCACCACGTTCATTTCCTCGTGGCCTCCCTGATCATCCGTGACCATTTCTCCTTGATTTCCCCTCCTTTCCCTCCTTCTCTCCTAATATCTATTTACATTTTCTCTCTAGCCTTGAATTTTTTCATTTCCATGCCAGAGCAGGTCCTCTACCTCGTGAAATACACACACACACACACACACACACACACACACACACACACACACACACACACACACACACACACACACACACACATCTTTTATCACTGCTCGGAAACAGTATACCTCAGCCGAAATTTAGCGTGTAAAATTCATACTCCACAAGGCTTGTAAAATTTAGCATTAATTTTTTAACAATGGGGCGTGGCCTTTCCATATTTCCTATTGAAATGAATCTTTCATAGGTCGCTTGTTATTATTCCTGGATTACCACGGCTAGTGTGCATTTTTATGAACTTACCTCTGAAAACTATAAATGAGGATTTACAATGCATAAATATTCCGCCGACGTCTGCCAGTAACCGGCCGTATTTAACGTTCCTAACTCCCATTTTTAAATATGAAAGCTGGCTGTCATATGCAAGTGAGGTTTGGTTGGTTTAGGTTTAGTTTGGTTAAGTTAGATATGGTTAACTCATTAAGTTTCCCATGGCGTTGACACGTGAAACACTGGCAGTCGGAGCGATGGTTGGCAGACAACGCGGCAAGTCGGTGAGATGGTCTGTAAATATTTCCGCGGGCGACCTGACCGCTTCCTTAAATACCCCCAAATACTTATATTTTGTCTTTTTCCAATCGCTTCTTCCAGTCACAATTTAGTTAACTGTCTGTGTTGCATATGTACCAAAATTTCATGCCTTGAGATAGTTTTGTATAATATAGGTGGAATCGTCGTTCCCGTTTGGTAAAGAACTACCAATTTAGCTACTCGAGAAACACTCATCTCTTATCTTCCCAACCATTGAACCAATCGTAGTATGTCATTGCTCCCATTATGATACTGTCATGAAAACTTCCTCTAATGTTATTCGATTTTTCACCAAAAGCTCCAGTTATATAGCCGAAAAACGCCAAACGCATTTCCGTTAGATAAGAACAGACCACCAAAGCTTTGTGTTTTCCTCACCTACTATGTCAATGATGGCATGCCGTACCTTTTTGAAACTGTTATAAAAGTTACCATTTATTAGTACCAGTCATTTCCTAAAATAAGGGAGAAAGTTTCCTAAACAGGCCCAGAAGACAACCTTGCTTGGTCCGACACGTTTCACATTCGAGATGTGGACGCCCGTTTCTTGATACCATATTTTGACACCGCCAAATTATTTTATTCAATTAAATGGAACAAACTCACAGGTTATGAAAGTCATAATGTATTGTACATTTGTGAATATAGCTGCTTTGATTGACTCAGCCACACATACACGTAAGTACAATCTGCCACAGGAACTTGTATACTCGTGTCATAGTCGAGTGGGTCATTATCAAGTAGCAATGTTATGTACATCATAGCACTGTGAGAATTTTGAAATGAAGATTGGTAATATTTCATCTCTTTCTTTTCTTTACCCTCCAAAATATTTTTAAATGTGAGAGCCTCGTTAGGAATTAGGCTGCCTGTCAGTCACTCACTGACGTTTCCAGAAATGAGGCGCTCCACCCCCTCAAAATATGGCGTTACGGACACCGCATCTAGTATTTTTACCCTTCACTTGACGAAGTCAGAGGAGGGTATTGTTATCACTGGGATGAAGAAAGTACCCGTAGGTGGCATTGAGATTTTAATTTCTAGAGCAAATCTCAAAGTTTTAAGCACAGAGTCATGAAATTTCATATTGTTATGTTTCTTATAGTGAACTGGTGCCTTTTGATAGGTAGAATGTTGTTTCTTGATTTTTTTTTTTTCTTTTGAAAATGAAAAAAAAGAAAAAATCAGAGATTACAGTTTGCTCTACTCACGTAATTTGAAACCACAACTCAGAAAGTATTCATTACAGAGTCATGAAATTTCACATAGTTATGTGTCTTATAGTGAACTAGTGCCTTTGGATAAGTAGAATGCTGTGTCCCATGTAGTTTTCTTGGAAATAATGACAGGGCAAAAGTATATACATATAATTTTTCTCAGGGATCTCAGTGCAACCTGCTTTCTCTGTGTAATACAGAATGGTGGGGGTGAGGGCCATTATGCACTTGGTTAGGTGTGCAGGGAGGTGGGGGCATGTGTTTTTTGTCAGATGGAGACTTGCAACAGCATAATGTTGGCTATGTTTGTACTTCTCTGCGCTTATAAGAAAGGATTCAAAGCGCCGAACCTGCGAAACTTCTCCCATTAAAAAAAAAAAAAAGAAAGAAAAAAAAAAAACAGTCCGTTCATTTCAAGATGCCTGGAAAATTCCCATTTAAAAAGATATGTTACTGGTACTTAGAAAGACAGACTAAGGAAGATTGTTCCACAGTTGACTAGTTGCGTGCATTGAGGACTCCGAGTACTGGATAAATAATGCACTTAGTGAGTAGTACAGAAGAGGTGCCAGAGTGTGAAGGTAGACGTGTGCTGCCTGCCCGCCATAATGTTAACCAATACCAGATGATGGTCCACATGATAATTGTTACCTCCGCCAAGGCGGTTATTTTTTGCAGGCTTTGGTTTGTTTGTCTGTTTGTCCGTTAGCCGGATTACTCAAAAAGGCTACGAACGGATTTTGCTGACTTTTTTTTAGGGGAGGGGGATAGGGAATGCCCCAAAGAACAATCCATAAGACTTTGGTGGTGATCCGGGCATCATCCGGATCAAAGAATATTTGTAAATGACTCATTACCATTGCAGGATAGTGGCAATTTCATCTGTTTTGCTAAGTCGCTATATAATGCCTACAATGCTTGCAGAAAAATTACAAGATAACATCACCATAAGATCTACCACACACAGGAGTGGTGACATACTGTATGGGGGATTGCTCAACCTTGGCGGAGGTTTGCAATCTCAGATTGCTCTTGTTCATATATAAATATGAATTACTGAGGACGACAATAAGTTCATACGAAAAGAAGTACCGATGCCTGTTCAGGATTATCTATGAATCCTTATCACTTGATTCATAATGTAAGGTAAGTAGATAAAATTACAAAAGCACACACACACACGCGCACACACATACACGCACACACACACACACACACACACACACACACACACACACACACACACACACACACACACACACACACACACACACACACACACACACACAAGTGCGCACTTTCTGCCAATAGGCAGGCAGTTATGTATGCAGGCAGACAAATAGAAAGGCAGGCAAACATGTAAACGGGTAGGCATGAAGGCAAGTAGGCAGGCAGAGAGCAAGTATGAAGGCAGCCAAACAGGTGAGCAGGTATATAAGCCAGCAGGCAGGCATGCAAAAATAGACAGGCAGGCGGGCAGGCAGTGGTAGAGAAATAAACTCATTCACCACGAGAACGCCATTTTTAGATTGTTGCCTCTCTGCGATTATATAGAATAGAAGAAAAATCCTGACTCTGAAGGGTTTAATTAAGACTGTATACATCCGCTCCAATTACGAATTCTTTCACTACTGGAATAATGTAGTCTGGAGTGAGCAAAAAATGAATCGAAGACAACGTTATCGTACTGAAAGGTTTAAACGGTAGCAACCAGAGAGTGAAACGGGAAGAAAACATTAAACAAGCATATATTAATAAGTAAGGACGCATAACAAACTGGAGACAAACAAACAGGAGGTAACAAAATGAAGACCAAAAGCTTGGAGATCCAAGTAAGCAGGTAGAAAATGCAAACAAATGTAAACAAAGTAACGTGAAGAAAAAAGGGAAAGAAAGATTCAAATATTCATGTAGAAACAAGCAAGCAGTTAACAAAAACAAACAAACAATCTGGTATACACAAACTGGCAAACTAGTATAAAAAAAAAAAATAATAAATCAATAAACTACAAGCACGCAGGCAGACACAAAAAGACAAGCAAGAGCAATGACTGATGAAGGAAGCAACAAGCAAGCAGAGGCCAGGAAGAGAGATAGCGGCGTAAAGCAAAAGCATGCAATGAACTGGAAGAAAGGAAGCGAGAACAAGCAAAAAGAAAAAAAATCATGGATGTGAGTGGACATAAGCATGCAAATAATATCCAGACTGGTTGAAAAAATAAGCAAGCATGTGGAGACAAGCAGTCAGAAAATAACAATCAAACAAAGAAGATGTGTGGATGAGTAAGGGGTTGGGAGTGGAGGTGTTGGAGGGATGTGGGCGAGGGAGGGTACTGTACTGTACGCAGATGCGGGTAGTTCGGGAGAGCATATGGATGAAGAAGAATAAGTATGAAGATATGGGGAAATATATGGTCGGGCAGAGGAGAGGTGAACAGGGTAGTGATATGTATGTTCGCAGGTGGAAGAAGATCCCGGTATGTGGGTAAAAGTGATGGGGAGAAGATACATGGGTTGGAAGTCGAGGAGAAATTGTATTCGTCAGGTACTTGGGAAAAAGTTGAATGGGAGAAGGATAAATTGAGATGTGCGATGTAGTGAAGTGCGGCGGAATACATGGGATGACTGGAGAGGCATTATGTGAGTGGGGAGTATCAGGGGGATGAAGAGGCTAGAGGCTTAGAAGATATATGGGTGGAGGAGTGATTGGTAGGAGCACTGTATATTGGAGAGTGATGCGAGTGGAAGACAGACTCCGGAAGAAGTATTATGTGAATGAGGATAGGTGGAGGAAGAGTTGTGGTTACTAATGGAGCGGAGGTGACTGTGGCAGAAACGGAGATGATGAGTTGTGGATGATAAAGGTGTGAAGGATGAATGGTGGTTAGGTCTTGGAGGGATGTGGATGCAGGCAAGGTGTGCAGGTGGTGGAAAATCCAAATGTGTGAGAAAACGGTGCGTATTAATGAGGAACGTGATGGAAAAGAATTTCATGATATGCAAGGGTCGAGTGGAGGAGAGGTGGAGGAGAAAAGGTGTGGTTGGTGGAGAAGAGTTGAGAAAGGTGGAGAGGTGAAGAGATGGAGTAGGTGGAGGGGACATGAGGGTAAGCGAGGTAAGGGTGAAGGAAGAGATGTTAGAGCGTGAAGATATATAAGATGATGGAGGAAGATGAAGAATGAAGAAGATAACAGAGAAGTGTGAGATATGATAAGGGCAGTTGTGGAAGTGTAAGAGGTATTGGAGGATGCTGAGGAAGTGAGGTATAGTGGAGGAAGATGTTGAAGTGTGAAAGATGTTGGAAAAAGATTTAATGTGATGTGATGGAAAGGTGAAGATGTGTAAGAAATGATAGAGGAAGGTTGAAAAGAGTGAGAGATAATGGAGAACTGAGCGAAGTAACGGGGTAAGGTGAAGTGTAATAAAACATAATTATGAATGTTTAGAAGTGTGAGAGAATGGAAAGGTGAAGATGTGTAAGAAATAATGGAGGAGGGCAGAAAAGAGTGAGAGATAATGGAGAAATGAGTGAAGTAATGGAGGAAGGCGAAGTGTATTAAAAGATATGAATGCGTAGAAGTGCGAGGGATAATGGAGTAGTAGGTGAAATGATCAAAGAACGTGCAGAAGTATCGATCAATAGGGGCAAATAAAGTGGGAGATCATGGAGGAAGGTGAAAAGTGGGAGAGATGGAGAAGCGATGTGGAAGATTTAGTAATTTGAGATAACAGAGAAGGCTGAAATATCGGAGAAGTTGATGGACATCTTCTTTCTTTTGCCTTATTATTGTTGATACTAGATGAGTTCCATTGAACTTAGGCAAGTCCCCGGTAGTGGGGGGATTTAAAGGAGTTATTTCATACCTTTCCAGATCGAAAAGTCTGTCTTAACGATAATATAATCTCTTGGAGGTAGCAAGAACAATATGTATGGAACACATCATCATAGTGAAAGGATTAATGTATGAGTGAAAGAAGAAGGGAAGTATGATGGATGGGATGAAGTGGAATGAAAATGTAGGAGGAAATTCGGAGGAAAGGGTGAGGATGGGGGGTGCTGAAGCTTAGGACGAAGTAATGAAATGAGAGTGAGAAGGGGATGAGGTTTTGGAGGAGAGGCAGGGAAGATACTGAAAGTTATAATACTGAAAATCTCAGATAAAGGAAGATCAAAATCGTAGAAAAATACTGGTGAGATGAGAGTGGATATGAGTGACAGAAGAGTTGGGGAAGAAGTGGAGATGAGATGGATGGAGATGTAGTTGTAAGAGGAGTTAAAAAGAGAGAAATGAGGATGTTATCCTGAGATGGATGAAAGTGAAAGTGGAAGAGGAAATAAAAGTAGTGAGGATGGTGGATGAGATGAATGTGAGTGAAATTGGAAAAAGGAGATAAAGAATAAAGAGGTGACCATAGAAGTAAGAGTGCCGTTGAAGAAAGAGAATAGAAATAAGGTTGGAGAAGATTGCTCTGGATATGAGGAGGAAAAGAGTGTCAGTGCCCTGGAGGTGTAAGAGAGAGAGAGAGAGAGAGAGAGTACAGTATAAGATGAAAGAGGAATACAGGGGAGAGTGTATGCTATGGTTCAGAGGAAGGTAACAGGCGACAAGTCAAGAGACAGATGGATAAGAGTGACACTGCATGAAATAGTCAAATACAAAGAATGTAAATGGAAACTAATTCTCGCTATGTTGGAGGCGAGAGTACATGTGTGTGAAACAGGTACTTGCGAAAGGAATTGTGAGACAGTGAGCAGAGGTACTGCATGAAATAGAAAAAATAGCTTGTTGTACAGTGAGCAGTAGATAGTAAGATTGATAGGTATAGGTACAGAGGGAGGCGACAATGTATGTGTCAGAAGTTGGTACAAATAACACATGTTATGATGTTGTAGTAGCACTGCATCCAAAATAGTTGAAATAAAATACAGTAACTTATAAACTGTCAACGTTCTTAAAGGAATGGTGGATGATTTAAAAAGCAGAACACAGGAATTCAAAGAGGGGACTGTCTTCAATCCTTCTCGCAAAAGTTGGTATATTACGAATTGGTGTCGCCACGTTTCACAAAGTATGCATTTTTGTATGGTGTGACCTTTGACCCCACCAAACCTTATAAAAGGTATAAATCTAAAAAATGAGAATCGTATCTTGGGATATTTGCTCAAAGAACATTAACTATAACACGAAGTTTGACGTAAAGTATTGAAGAAACGAGTAATAAAACTGAAAAGCGTTCGGAAGAGATAAGCAAATAAAAAAGAATGAAACTAAGCAAATACAGTAAGGTGTGAGCTGAATAAAAACATCTGGAGTAAGCAATAAAATTTTCAAAGACGTTGTGGTTCTGGGAGGTTAAGGAAGACATTCCACCTCTTCATTATGGGAGGTCCTCTAAAACTGCGCAAAATCGCGTCCCATTAGCAAACATGACATTGCACAGGTCGTTGCTCTGAGGTGGTTAAATCATTAATTCCAATGACGCAGGTTGTGCTTTATTCTTCTTAATGTCAGGCAATTTTACTTGACTGAAGAAGAGTCCCCAAGTGGCGCAGGAGTCATTGACCCGGTAATATAACTCGGCAATTTAAAGTATACTGAAAATGAACAGTTTGGAGATATCAAGAATAAATTATAGTGCCTCATTGTACTGAAGGTGTAAGAAATATTTTCTAATACGTTCACTACAAGTCATCATTCTGAAATGAGAAAGAAAATCGTCAGGCAGTAAACAAAACAAAAAAACTCCTCTCACTGAAACGATTGAGTACTTGGGAAATGCCAATAATTACTGAATCGTGTGTGTGTGTGTGTGTGTGTGTGTGTGTGTAAAGTAATGATTATCTATGAAATTTGGATTCCCTGCGTCATATTTACTGTAATGCTATACATACGAACGTGTTATATCTTCATACTTTAGTACTGGCAGATTGATAATCATGATGATGCTGTTGATAATAAGTGTTGTTGCTTGTATTCTTATTGTTTTCCCTTCACAATCAGAAGCGGAACCGTAAACTTGAGCATTCTTTTCTTCTAATTTCACCTAACTGCCTCCATGAAGGAGAGAGAGAGAGAGAGAGAGAGAGAGAGAGAGAGAGAGAGAGAGAGAGAGAGAGAGAGGTCTATTAATTTGGGATTCGTAAAATTGTTTTTTGTTGACGGGGAGAGGAATGGTGAAATATGGTGACACTCGCCGCTTCTCGTTGGATATATGGAGTTTTCCGGGGATGCGGCCTCCCTTTTTTAATGTAGTTTTTTTATATTTGTTTTTGTGAGTTTCTAAAGCTCGGTCTCTCTCTCTCTCTCTCTCTCTCTCTCTCTCTCTCTCTCTCTCTCTCACACACACACACACACACACACACACACACACACACACACACACACACACACACGATTATACAAGAATAAAGAGGGAAGCCCAAAAACAGTTTGAGGAGGATATCATAAATAAAAGTAATTCTCAACCGAAGCTACTTTACAGCTACATCGGAAGCAAAGCCAATGTAAATGATAAAATACAATACATTACAGATGAGGGGATCACATACACACAAGAGAAGGATATTTGTGAATCACTAAATAAGAATTTCCGATCAGATTTTACAGAAGAAAATAATTTTGAGGGGGATGATATGGAGCATGCATGCCCACACATACTACCAGATATACAAATATCAGAAAAAGAAATACAGGAGGAGTTAAGTAAATTAGACAAAGGGAAAGCAAATGGTCCTGATGGAATTTCATGTTGGGTGCTACATGAATGTGCAATAGCGTTAAGTAAACCATTATCTTTAATTTTCAAGGAATCCTTGGGACAAGGTAAACTACCTGATATTTGGAAGAAAACAAACATTGTTCCCTTATTCAAGAAAGGGAGTAGACAAAATCCACTCAACTACCGACCTGTATCACTAACCAGTGTTGTAAGCAAGATCTTAGAAAAGCTGATAAGAAAAGTTTGGGTAAATCATCTAGAAAAACACAGTATGATAACAGAAAGACAGTTTGGTTTCAGAAAGGGAAAATCATGTATTATTAATTTGTTGAGCTACTATTATAGAGTAACAGAAACATTACAGAAAAGAGAAGGATGGGTGGACCATATCTATTTAGATTTCAAGAAAGCATTTGACACAGTACCGCATCAAAGACTCTTATGGAAACTGTACCATCAAGGAGGAATCCGAGGAAAACTGTATTGTTGGATGCAAGATTTTCTAAAAAAAAAAAAAAAAAGACAGAGAAATGAGAACAGTACTAAGGGGAAATTACTCATCATGGAGGAAAGTGACTATCGGAGTTCCACAGGGCTCAGTGCTGCCACCAATTATGTTTTTAGTGTATATAAATGATACAGACAGTAACACTTGAAATGAAAGCTATCTAAATATATTTGCTGATGATGCAAAAATACAAAGGAGAATTACTAACACAGACTCTTGAAAAGAGCTACAAAAAGAATTAAATAAACTTCAGGAATGGAGCAATACATGAGAAATGAAATTCAGTGTGGACAAGTGTCATGTAATCGAGTTTGGTAAAAGTGGAAGAAGACCTGATTGAGATTATAAGTTAGGAAGTAAAACCGTACACATATCAGAAATAGAGGACTTAGGTGTGATTATCAACAACAGACTATCTCCGGCTGACCACATCAGTTTTTAGGTACGGAACATGTCTACAATGCTTGCAAATATGAGAATAGCATTCACATACATAAATAAAGACATGCTAAGAAGGATAATAACATTATTCATCAGACCAACCCTAGAGTATGCGTAAGTAGTCTGGAGTCCTCATCTCAAAGAAACACATGCAGTAGGTGAAAATTGAAAAGGTTCATAGGGCCGCTACAGGATGGGTACGAAGCTTAAGGAATCTAAGCTACGAAGAAAGACTAGAAAAATTTAATCTACCTGCACTACAGGAGAGAAGGAAAAGAGGAGCCATGATTATGCTATATTAATGCATATGAGGGAAGGAGAAAATAGACATAAATGATTACATAACCTAAGGGGATGCATCAGCAAGAGGACACTGCAAAACTGGATTAAAAGAGAGACGATAAAGACGTATGGAAATTTAGTTTCACAAAATAGAGCAATTGATGAGTGGAATGCACTACCGAATGAAATAGTGTGTGCCAAAATAATTCATAAATTTAAGGATATGTACGACAAAAATGGTTTAAGACACGGGACAGTACGAGCTTGACTCATTCCTGTAAAGTTACAATTAGGTAAGAACAATTGGGTCAGAACACACACACAATATATATATATATATATATATATATATATATATATATATATATATATATATATATTATATTATATTATATTATATTATATATATATATATATATATATATATATATATATATATATATATATATATATATATATATATATATTGTTACGGAACAGAGAGAGATAATGTACACTTTAAGTGAGAATACTAAAAATCACTACTGTCCCGTAAAGTTCCAGGTTCAAAACAAAAGAGTTAGGTAAAATTACAAGTTAAAGTTTAATGCTCAAACTAACAACAAAACATTCAGGACTCATAAGGATAATGTAATGGCAAAAACAGGTTAAATATATGGTTAACTGCAATAGCCTCTATTAACACAAAATTAGCATGAGTAAATTTATCTAAGTCAGCCCTTTTAAAATAAGATACCAGATAATACTCAGTGAATGCCAGATATATTATTACAGATACAAAATATTATTAATGATGGCTGACAATAACCTTACATAAATTACAAAAACCTCACTAGGCCTACAAATTAAACTTATGGTATACAGTACAAGAACAAAATGCAACAACACTTATATTCAAATTACACAGCTGCTAGATGGTTGGAGACTTCCTGAGCACTCAATAATAACTGTACAGGGGAGGACAGAGATGTGAACAAAATGAGGAGCAGATCTAAGTGGCAATAATGCAGAGACTGAGCTCATTATATAGGGGCCAGCAGAGCTTGATACAACTTGTAAGAAGGACGCGCAAATGAAGCCATGGGGACAAAGAGTTGACAATCCCGCTCTGAACAACAGAAAGGACGACTTACTCTACTATAACGGTAGAAGGGGGGGACTGAGGCAGAACACGCTCGTGATCAAACATGCAGCATACTGTGCGTTAAAATTACACAAAGGATGATGAAATCATAGGCTATGTAACAATATATATATATATATATATATATATATATATATATATATATATATATATATATATATATATATATATATATATATATCATTCAGATTCGGAAAGTCACCCTATAAATAACCAGAACTTTCGAATTTTGTTCACTGCACGAGATGACTTGACTAGACTTATAGCGGAGTCTCTACTAACGGCAGAGCTACGACCATCCCTTGGCTCACACGACTCCTCTACACAGTTGCTCTGTTTTTAGCTGGTAAATTGTTGTATTGTGATTTTATTTCATATGACCTGCTCTGTTCCCTTTTATTTTATTCTGTGGAAGATGAGAAAATTATATTTTGGTTTATTTTCTATTTTTTGTGTGTTTTTATTTCTGTTTTAGGTCTGAAGATGGTTTGTGTTATAAAACCGAAACGTCACCAATAATAAATCATGTACATCATCACTCTGGTTTTGCTGGCCATCATTATATATATATATATATATATATATATATATAATGACTGAGTCTCCTTACCTATCGGTATGGATATTTGTTTTCATTAGCCCTTACAGTTTAATTATATGGCATCTTAATCGTTTCTCTCCTCGATTCCTTTTATTTATATATATATTTTTTTTTAACTAAGGAAAGCCTTATATTGATGGAGTTAACGAGTCCCATTTCTAATCTCCCCAGTTACAATAGTTTCTCGTTAGATGACAAAACATCTTACTGGAGTGGTTAAATAGATTTCTCTCTCTCTCTCTCTCTCTCTCTCTCTCTCTCTCTCTCTCTCTCTCTCTCTCTCTCTCTCTCCTTTTGGTCCGTTTTTTTTTTTTTTTTTTCAATCCTAGAAAACTTTGTTTATAAATCTTTTGGTATTTCCATTGGTCATCTTTGTTGTTTTGTTGTTGTTGTTGTTGTTTACATCATCTCTTTTGGTTGAGTTATTGTTTTTGTATCCTCTGCCGTCACTTTGTTATTCCTTTAGTACCTATCTCTATGTCCCCTGTTTAATGTTCCTTATCGTTCTTTATATCTTCACTCATGCGTCTTTGTTTTCTCTTCCTGTTCACTTCACGCTGTCTGTGTTTAGTTTTCAGTCACTGTCTTCTTGTCTCATTTTTCTGTTTCTTTGTCAGTGTCTGTGTAATTCCTTCAGTCAGTGTCTTTGTTTCATTTTAATGTTTTCTTGTCACTTTCTCTTTCTTCTCCAGTCGGTGTTTTTGTTTCTTTATAACTTTTTCATATCACTGCATTTGTATCACCTTCGCTTGTTTTCTTATCTTCCAGCAACTGTCCTTGTGTGCTCTTTTACTGTTTGCTTATCTGTCCCCCTGTGGCGGGGGGGACACAACCTGGCCGCACTATGGGGTGGTACTACTACTCTGCGGCCAGGTTGTGTTAGGAAGAATACTGCCACCGTATTCCCTGCGAGTCGTAAAAGGCGACTAAAAGGGGCGGGGTGAGGGGACTAGGGACCCCCTCATCTGTTTTTTAGTTCCTAAAAAGAAACAGGCCAGAGAAAGGGATGGGGGATGGAATTATCCCCATACCCTGAAGATTGGGTCTATGAATGTGCGTGGATGTAGTACGATTGAGGCTAAAAGGGAGGAGATTGGGAGAATGTTTGTGAGAAGAAAGTTGGATGTGTTAGCTTTGAGTTCAAAACAAAAGAGTTAGGTAAAATTACAAGTTAAAGTTTAATGCTCAAACTAACAACAAAACATTCAGGACTCATAAGGATAATGTAATTGCAAAAAACAGGTTAAATATATGGTTAACTGCAATAGCCTCTATTAACATGAAATTAGTAAGAGTAAATTTATCTAAGTCAGCCCTGATAAAATGAAAATACACTGGGTAATGCTCAGTTAATGCAAGATAAATTATTACAGATGCAAAATATTATCAAAAATGACTGACAAAAAGAACCTTTACATAAATCACAAAAAAAAAACTCACTAGGCCTAAGAATTAACCCTATGCTACACAGCACAAGAAAAAATCCAACAACAGTTATACTCAAATTACACAGCTGCTAGATGGTTGGAGACTTCCTGAGCACTCACAACAATAACTGTACAGGGGAGGACAGAGATGTAAACAAAATGAGGAGCAGACCTATGTGGCAATAATGCAGAGACTGAGCTCATTATATAGGGGCCGGGAGAGCTTGATACAACTTGTAAGAAGGACGCCCAAATGAAGCCATGGGGACAAACAGTTGACAATCCCGCTCTGAACAACAGAAAGGACGACTTACTCTACTATAACGGTAGAAAGGGGGGACTGAGGCAGAACACGCTCGTGATCAAACATGCAGCATACTGTGCGTTAAAATTACACAAAGGATGATGAAATCATAGGCTATGTAACACCTCCCCACAAAGAAAAAGAAATTTACAAAGGAAATTTCTTATTACTCTAAAACAATCTGTCTAAAGTCTAGATAAGCAATCTGCAATAACATTTTCTTTCCCCTTGACATGTTGTATGTCTAATGAATACTCCTGAAGAAGTAGACTCCATCTTGTCAATCTCTGATTTTTATCTTTAAACTTACTAAGGAATTTCAGTGGGTTATGATCGGTATAAATGACTATGGGGTCAAAACCAGAACACAAATAAAATGGAAAATGCTGTAAACCCAAAATCAAGGCCAAAAGCTCTTTCTCAATAGTTGAGTAGTTCTTTTGAGGTGGAGTGAACTTCTTACTGTAATAAGATACAGGGTGTTCAATACCCTGATCATCCTCTTGCAGCAAAACAGCCCCAGCTCCTGTATCACTTGCATCAACAGCCATCTTAAAAGGCTTAGCAAAATTTGGAGTAGCGAGCACTGGCTGACTCAATAGGATAGCTTTAAGTTTGTTGAAAGAGGATTCACAGTTATCGGTCCAGACAAATTTAACTCCCTTTTTCAGTAGGTCTGTAAGTGGTGATACAAGAATAGAAAAGTTAAGAACAAATCTCCTGTAATAACCTACCATTCACAAAAATCTTTGTAGCTCTTTCCTACTTTTAGGTCTGGGAAGATCACTTATAACCTGAACCTTAGCTCCTGGTGGTGCAACATGTCCATCACCAATTACGTACCCAAGGTACTGAACTTTAGCTTGACCAAACTCACACTTTGATAAATTAGCTACAAGATTAGCCTGAACTAAACGCTCAAGAAATTTACTGACATGACATAGGTGATCTTTCCAGTTGTCACTGAAGATTAATACATCATCAATATAAACAACACACCCTGCCAAACCCTCTGTTACAACATTCATGAGCTTCTGAAATGTGGCTGGTGCATTCTTCATACCATACGGCATTACAAAACATGCAAAAGCCTTTCCTAGTGTTACAAAACATGAGATCTCCCTAGCACGTTCAGTCATAAGTACTTGCCAGTATCCCTTTAACAAATCAAACTTACTTATGTACCTAGCCTTTCTGATCTTGTCTATGCAATCTTCCACGCGAGGGAGAGGGTAAGTGTCTGTTTTGGTTATCTGATTAACACGTCTGTAGTCAATGCAAAGCCGCTGTGACCCACCTGGCTTAGGGACTAGAGTGACAGGAGAACTCCACTCGCTCTGACAGGGCTCAATCATCTTGTGGTCCAACAGGTAGCCAAGCTCCTTCTCGATGAGAGGAACTTTCACTGGGTTCACACGGTAAGGAGGCAGTTTAATTGGCTTTGCGTCTCCAACATCGACATCATGCATCAACACAGTGGTTCTTCCTGGAGTGGCACGGAACACTTGCGGGTACTCCTGCAGTAATGCCGAAAACTCCTGCCTTTTCTCGGGAGGTAGGTGAGAAAGCTTAGTCTGGAGATCATTCATGATATCAGGATTCTTACCCAAACTATCACTCAGGCTCATACTGCATGGGAGAGCTTCACTTGCAGACTCGGGTGGAACAGCTACAGTGCAGACTGGATTATTTTCGTCCCGCCTGTGATATAACTTTAGCATGTTGATGTGACATAGTTGCTTCTTCTTTCTACGATCTGGTGTGGCGATGACATAGTTGACATCACTGAGTTTCTTCTCCACGAAATAAGGACCACTAAACTTGGCTTGAAGAGGTTGCCCATGCACCGGTAGCAGAATCAAAACCTGATCTCCTGGCTGAAAGTGGCGTAACCTTGACTTCTTATCATACCAAGTCTTCATCTTCTCCTGAGCAGCTCCTAAATTCTCTCTCGCCAGTTGTAAAGCAGTGGACAGGCGTTCTTTGAACTTCATCACATACTCCAGCAGGTTGACGTCATCTTCCTCCGACAGCCAGCATTCCTTGAGTAGCTTAAGGGGTCCTCTTACTTCATGGCCAAACAGTAGTTCAAAGGGTGAGAAGCCCAGTGATTCATTTGGAGATTCTCTTGCGGCAAACACAACGAATGGAATACCTTTATCCCAGTCTTTCTGATGTTCCAAACAGTATTTCTTGAGCATCGATTTGAGTGTTTGATGATATCTCTCCAACGCTCCTTGGGTCTGGGGATGGTAAGCTGAAGATGTGATCTGGGTGATGCCCAACTCTTTCAGAGACTGCTTGAAAACATTTGACATGAAATTACTTCCCCGGTCTGACTGTACCTCCTTGGGCAGACCAAACTTTGTGAAGAACCCTAGCATTTCCTTAACCACGTTCCTTGCTGAGATATTTCTAAGTGGAATGGCTTCAGGATAACGAGTAGCCATATGAATCAGGGTCAACACATAAGAAAATCCTGAAGAAGTCTTAGGAAGAGGGCCCACAATATCCACCAACACACGGGTGACTGGTGCCTCAAAAGGAGGAATGGGAACTAGAGGTGCAACCTTTTTGGTCTGATTACACTTCCCCACAACTTGACAGGTGTGACAAGACTTACAATACCAGGAAACATCCCTGAAGATACCTGGCCAGTAGAAGTGTTTCAAAATGCGTGCCACAGTCTTCCTCACTCCAAGGTGTCCTGCCAAACTGGAATCATGAGCCACTCTAATGATATCCTGCCTACAAACACGAGGGATGACAACTTGATGTACAACCTCCCATTCACAGTCGGCTGATGCTGTTGGGGGTCTCCACTTCCTCATAAGTACTCCTGACTTTATATAATAACAAGTAGAAGCACCAGCTGACTCTCCCTCACTGCAAGCAGAGTTAGCTAGACCTTCAACTCAGGGTCAGCAACCTGCAACTCAACCAACTCTTGACGAGACAAATTATCAACACTACGGGGTACTGCCTCATCTGGTGAGTGGTCCAAATTAGCAAGAAAAGTGTCAGCTAGGATAACATCATCATCATCATTATCCTCTAAATCACCAGTAACTTTAGACTTAGCCCTAGTGACAGCACATGCAGGGAACACATCAGGGACACCACAGTCCTGGGACGCAGCCACTGGTTCTCTAGACAACTGAGGAGCTGGACACACTTGATTTCCACCAATATCATTTCCAAGTAAGAAAGTAACACAAGACATTGGGAGTGTCTCAACCAACCCAACCATAACGGAACCATTAACAAAACCAGACTCTAAATTCACTCTGCACAGAAGGACAGAGTAGTAATTATTCCCTACACCTTGTAAGATTACAGTTTCATCAGAGGAATTAACATTAGAGCCTAGAACACTGGTCAGCATAAGGGATTGGCAAGCACCTGTATCACAATATATTTGAACTGATTTCCTGTCATTACTGTCCAGAGGACTGACAAAACCATCAGACAGGAAATTAGCACATGAACTCTTGAGAGTGTCACCCATGTTACTGCTCAAAAGAGGAGCTCCATCATGAGAATTTAAGTTACCCCTCAAAGCAGGTTCAGTTAACTCAGTTAAAGAATTCTGGGAACTCTCAAGAGTGGACACTAGACCAATTGACTGAATATTTAAAGACTCCTTTTTGTTCATATCACGCTGTCTCCTGAAACATTTCTCCGTAGTATGACCAAGCTTACTACAATAAGTACATTTACTTTTCTGAAATCTAGAGGTGAAGCTGGTATTTACTTCCTGAGAAACATCATCTTTATTCTCTTTCCTGTTACCTGTACTCTGAGTAGAGGCAACGTACTTACTCTCAGCTTTCCCTTTTTCTCTAGAATATCTCTTGTGAGTGAGAACATATTCTTCAGCTAAAACTGCAGCATCAGACAAATTATCTATTCTTCTCTCATCAAGATATAGGCTTACATCTTTGCTAATACACCTTTTGAAGTCCTCCAGCAAAATCATCTGCTTAAATTTACCAAAATCAGAATCCACATTCTTAGAATTTAACCACTGCTCTAACAGATCTTTGATTTTTGCATACTCAACATGGGATTGCTTATCTTGCTTGTAAGTTGTCCTAAATTTTACTCTATTAGCTTCAGGAACAAGCTTATAGGCCTTAAGAATCAAGCTCTTAACTACATCATAATTATCAGATTGATCCTGAGGCAAAGATGCATAAGTTACTTGAGCTTTACCGGTGAGAACAGTTTGAAGGAGTACTGGCCAATACTTTTTTGGCCAATTAAAACCTGTAGCTACCCTCTCAAACAACTGAAAATACTTTGTTAAATCAGATTCATTAAAAGGAGGGACAAGTTTAACATTTTTAGCCACATCAAAATCATCAGAGGTAGATGATCCAGTTCCACCTTGTTTCATGCGATACTCATGGTCTGCCTGAATCCTGGCAAGTTCAACTTGTGCCTGTATCTGTGCCTCCTGAATACGAGCCTGAGACTCAGCCTCCTTAGCATTTGCTTGAAATTCAACCTCCTTAACACGAGACTCCGCCTCCTTAGGCTGAGCCTCCTGCAGGGCTAGCTGTAACTTAGCTAATTCAATCTGCGTTCGCTCATTTGGAGGATTTACATTAAACAAGCTTTCATTAATCATGTCAACAATTTGATCTTTAGAATGATGAGAGCGAACAGAAATTCCCAATTGTTGAGCAACAAGCTTAAGTTCATTCTTTGTTCTGTTTTCTACATCACATACTGTTTGCACATTTGACAAAAAATCTTTGGCTTCATCAAGCGTAGTAACAGTAGACATCATGAATAAATCACAGTCACAAAATATCAAGCAATATCCTTATGATAATATCCTGAATATCCTGATATGAGGTCGCCAAATTTATGTTACGGAACAGAGAGAGATAATGTACACTTTAAGTGAGAATACTAAAAATCACTACTGTCCCGTAAAGTTCCAGGTTCAAAACAAAAGAGTTAGGTAAAATTACAAGTTAAAGTTTAATGCTCAAACTAACAACAAAACATTCAGGACTCATAAGGATAATGTAATGGCAAAAACAGGTTAAATATATGGTTAACTGCAATAGCCTCTATTAACACGAAATTAGCATGAGTAAATTTATCTAAGTCAACCCTGTTAAAATAAGATACCAGATAATACTCAGTGAATGCCAGATATATTATTACAGATACAAAATATTATTAATGATGGCTGACAATAACCTTACATAAATTACAAAAACCTCACTAGGCCTACAAATTAAACTTATGGTATACAGTACAAGAACAAAATGCAACATCACTTATACTCAAATTACACAGCTGCTAGATGGTTGGAGACTTCCTGAGTACTCAATAATAACTGTACAGGGGAGGACAGAGATGTGAACAAAATGAGGAGCAGATCTAAGTGGCAATAATGCAGAGACTGAGCTCATTATATAGGGGCCACCAGAGCTTGATACAACTTGTAAGAAGGACGCGCAAATGAAGCCATGGGGACAAAGAGTTGACAGTCCCGCTCTGAACAACAGAAAGGACGACTTACTCTACTATAACGGTAGAAGGGGGGGACTGAGCCAGAACACGCTCGTGATCAAACATGCAGCATACTGTGCGTTAAAATTACACAAAGGATGATGAAATCATAGGCTATGTAACAATATATATATATATATATATATATATATATATATATATATATATATATATATATATATATAATGACTGAGATTCCTTACCTACCGGTATGGATATTTGTTTTCATTAGCCCTTACAGTTTAATTATATGGCATCTTAATAGTTTCTCTCCTCGATTCCTTTTATATATATATATATATATATATATATATATATATATATATATATATTTAACTAAGGAAAGACTTATATTGATTGAGTTAACGAGTCCCATTTCTAATCTCCCCAGTTACAATAGTTTCTCGTTAGATGACAAAACATCTTACTGGAGTGGTTAAATAGATTTCTCTCTCTCTCTCTCTCTCTCTCTCTCTCTCTCCTTTTGGTCCGTTTTTTTTTTTTTTTTTTCAATCCTAGAAAACTTTGTTCATCAATCTTTTGGTATTTCCATTGGTCATCTTTGTTGTTTTGTTGTTGTTGTTGTTGTTTACATCATCTCTTTTGGTTGAGTTATTGTTTTTGTATCCTCTGCCGTCACTTTGTTATTCCTTTAGTACCTATCTCTATGTCCCCTGTTTAATGTTCCTTGTCGTTCTTTATATCTTCACTCATGCGTCTTTGTTTTCTCTTTTCCTGTTCACTTCACGCTGTCTGTGTTTAGTTTTCAGTCACTGTCTTCTTGTCTCATTTTTCTGTTTCTTTGTCAGTGTCTGTGTAATTCCTTCAGTCAGTGTCTTTGTTTCATTTTAATGTTTTCTTGTCACTTTCTCTTTCTTCTCCAGTCGGTGTTTTTGTTTCTTTATAACTTTTTCATATCACTGCATTTGTATCACCTTCGCTTGTTTTCTTATCTTCCAGCAACTGTCCTTGTGTGCTCTTTTACTGTTTGCTTATCTGTCCCCCTGTGGCGGGGGGGACACAACCTGGCCGCACTATGGGGTGGTACTACTACTCTGCGGCCAGGTTGTGTTAGGAAGAATACTGCGACCGTATTCCCTGCGTGTCGTAAAAGGCGACTAAAAGGGGCGGGGTGAGGGGACTAGGGACCCCCTCCTCTGTTTTTTAGTTCCTAAAAAGAAACAGGCCAGAGAAAGGGATGGGGGATGGAGTTATCCCCATACCCTGAAGATTGGGTCTATGAATGTGCGTGGATGTAGTACGATTGAGGCTAAAAGGGAGGAGATTGGGAGAATGTTTGTGAGAAGAAAGTTGGATGTGTTAGCTTTGAGTGAAACGAAGATGAAAGGGAAGGGGGAGTCTATGTTTGGAAGTGTGAATGGAAGATTGTCAGGTGATGATAGAGGAAGGGCAAGAGAAGGTGTGGCCTTGTTAGTGAGTCCGGAAGTACAGCAATGTGTGATTGAATGGAAGGAGGTGTCGTCGAGACTGATGTGGGTGAAAGCAAAATTTGAATGTGAGTTGTGGGTGTTTGTGAGTGCATATGGGCCTGGTAGTGAAAAGGATGAAGAAGAGAGGGAGTCTTTCTGGAATGATGTTGATGAGTGTCTGCAGAGTTTTGGAGCGAATGTGAATGTGGTAATGATGGGAGATTTGAATACTAGAGTGGGAAATGTAGCAGTTGAAGGCGTAGTTGGTATGCATGGTGTGCCTGGAAGAAATGAAAATGGGGAACGAATGATAGCGATGTGTGTTGAGCGAGAGATGGTGATTGGGAATACGCTGTTTGAGAAGAAAGATATTTATAAGTATACATGGGTGAGACAGGAGGGTGGAAGGGTTGTTGATAGAGCTTTGATGGACTATGTGGTTGTGTCTAGGAATGTAATAGGAAGATTGTTGGATGTGAGAGTTCTGAGAGGGGAGGGTGGAGGTATGTCTGACCACTACCTGGTGGAGGGAAAGTTAAGAGTAGGTAAGAGATGGGTGAGAGCTAGGAGGGTTAGGTGTGGCAGGGAGGTTTTGAAAGTCAGTGAGCTGGATAAAAGAGAGAAAAAGATAGAGTATCAGGAGAAATTGAAACATGAGTGGAACGCAGTGAAAGATCGGGAAAATGGCAGCGTGGAGGAGGAATGGTAGTTGTTTAAGAGTGCTGTGGTGGGACATGCAGAAGAGGTGTGTGGTGTGAGACGTGTGGGTGGTGGTGTAAGAAAAGGAAGTGAATGGTGGTGCGAGGAAGTAAGTATGGCTGTAGCTGAGAAGAGACGTGCATATGAAGTATGGCTGCAGAGGAAGGATGAGATGTCATATGAAAGGTATAAGGAGAAGAGGAATAGAGCGAGAAGGGCTGTGCGTGATGCTAAAGTGGCAGCAGATGAGAGGTGGGGTAGGCGGCTGACAGAATTTTCAACAGAATAAGAAAATGTTTTGGAAGGAGGTGAAAAGGGTGCGAAAGGGAGAGTCTGGGAAGGAAGAACGAGTAAAAGCAGAGGATGGAAGGATGTTAATTGAGATGGATGCAGTAAGGAAGAGATGGGCAGAGTATTTTGAAAGATTGTTAAATGTAGAGGAGGAAAGAGTGGCTGAGATTGGGGCGGATGGAAGGGTGCAAGGAATAAATGTGTTGGGAGAGTTGAATGATTCTTTGATTACAAAGGAGGAAGTGGAGAAGGCAGTAAAGGAGATGAAAACAGGGAAAGCTGCAGGTATGGATGGGTGTGCTGTGGAATGCCTGAAGGGTGGTGGAGTGACTATTGTTGACTGGTTAGTAAGATTGTTGAATGTGTGCTTTGAGAAAGGTATGGTGCAATTGACTGGGCAAGTGCTTGTGTGGTCCCGTTGTATAAAGGCAAGGGTGATAAGTATGAATGTACTAGCTTTAGGGGTATAAGTCTGTTGAGTGTTGTAGGTAAGGTGTATGGTAGAGTGTTAATTATGAGAGTTAGAGAGGGTACAGAGGGAGTGATTGGTGATGAGCAGTGTGGCTTTAGGAGAGGGAGGGGATGCGTTGATCAGGTGTTTGCTGTGAGACAAGTGTGTGAAAAGTATTTAGCGAAAGGCAAGGATGTGTTTTGGGCATTTATGGATTTAGAGAAAGCGTATGATAGAATTGATAGGGAGGCTTTGTGGACTGTTTTAAGATTGTATGGACTTGATGGTAGGTTACTAAAAGGGGTGAAAAGTTTTTATGTAAATAGTAGAGCGTGTGTAAGAGTGGGAAATGCTGTGAGTGATTGGTTTCCCGTGAGAGTGGGGCTGCGACAGGGATGTGTGATGTCACCTTGGTTGTTTAATATTTACATGGATGGTGTTGTAAGGGAGGTGAATGCAAGAGTTTTAGGTGGAGGTCTGAGTCTGGTGAATGTTGATGGTGGAGAGTGGAATCTGAAGCAGCTGCTGTTTGCAGATGATACTGCACTGGTGACTGATTCAGAAGAGAGATTGAGACAGTTGGTAGAGGAGTTTGGAAGGGTGTGTGAAAGGAGGAAATTGAAAGTAAATGAGAATAAGAGTAAAGTGATGAAGTGTACGAGGTTGATAGATGGTAGGGGGATGAATATAGTTTTGAATGGTGAGTTGCTTGAGGAGGTAGATTGTTTTAAATATCTAGGGTCACATGTTGCTGTGGATGGAAGAATAGATGCAGAAGTGAAGTTTAGAATAAATGAAGTAGGAAAGGTGCTGGGAGCAATGAAAAAAGTGTTTAAATGTCGTTTGATTAGAATGGATGTAAAGAGAAGGCTGTATGAGGGTGTTGTGGTACCGACTGCGTTATATGGGGCTGAAACATGGAATATGGGTGTAGCAGAGAGGAAAAGTTTGAATGTAATGGAGATGAGGTGTCTGAGGAGTATGTGTGGAGTGACGCGTATGGATCGGGTGCTAAATGATGAAGTGCGAAGGAGAACTGGAGTTGTTCGGGAGATGGCTGGTAGAGTTGAGCAGAGGGTGTTGCGATGCTTTAGGCATATGGAGAGAATGGATAATGAGCGATTGGTGAAAAAGATAACTAGATCTGATGTGAGAGGTGTAAGGCTGAGAGGAAGACCACGAATAGGATGGATGGACACTGTGAAGAGAGCACTGGATGCGAGAGGGATGTCTTTTGAGCAAGGAAGAGTGGCTGTGCGTGACAGAAATAAATGGAGAGAAATTGTGAATAAGTGATGACGCAGCCCTGAGGGGATATTCTCCCGCATTTGGTCTGATCAGCTAGTCAGGTCAGGTGCAGGTAAGGGGATGGGTCTGTTTTGATGTGGCAGGGGTAAACCAGTTCTGCTGTCGGGCCCTGCTGCGGATGTCACTGATTGCATTGCGCAGTTGACCCTTGTGCGGTGTGGTGCGGTGAAGATATGTCCGTTCTCCCATTTGGGGCTAAGATGCGAATGAATGTGTTTGAATGGATGAGTAAATGGGGAGTGTGTCGTCCTGTCTCGGCTACCTCCCTTTCCTTGGGGGAAGCAGCCTAGGTATATAGATAGATAGATTATCTGTCCTACTATGTCATTTACTTATGTTTTCCCGGTCAATAGCAGTCTTTACACCTCCCTTCACACTCTCCTTGTGACTGTTTCTGTATCTTCTTCAGCCACTATCTTTGTGTTTCCTTTAACTGTTTCCTGGAACCAGTGTGGTGTGTCCTTCCTGCTGTCACTCTTTCATCCACGCTGTCTCAAACTCACCAAACCATTGAGCGTTGTGCTACTTATTATCAGAGTTACGCTTAAGCTCCTTTATTGTCTCATTTACACTAGCTTTGTTACACTGTTTGTGGCTTCGATTCACGTTGTGTCCCATTCTTATTTTCACATTGCATTTTGCTTTAACTCACAGTGCCTCTCTTTTATTCTCACACTGTCTTCTAGCTCATACAATCCATTTGTTGTTTGTCCTTTCTAACATTATATCTAGCTCATACACGCCTAGTCCGATATTGTATCGTGCTGCCGGTTGCACCATTCTCTCTCTCTCTCTCTCTCTCTCTCT